>NC_135982.1:16627555-16971090 GCF_053455715.1 Rhinoraja longicauda | reverse complement strand
CTCTCCCCCTCTCTTCCTCTCTTTCCCTCTCTCTCTCCCCCCTCTCCCCCTCCCTCTCTCTCTCCCCCTCTCCCCCCCCTCTCTCCCCTCCATCTCTCTCCCCCTCCCTCCCCCCTCCCTCCCTCCCTCCCCCCCTCCCTCCCTCCCCCCCTCTCTCCCCCCCCTCCATCTCTCTCCCCCTCCCTCCCCCCTCTCTCTCCCCCCCTCTCTCTCCCCCCTCTCTCCCCCTCTCTCTCCCCCCTCTCTCCTCCCCCTCTCTCTCCCCCTCTCTCTTCCCCTCTCTCTTTCCTCCCCCCCCTCTCTCCCTCCATCTCTCTCTCCCTCCATCTCTCTCCCTCTCTCTCTCCCCCCCCCCTCTCTCCCCCTCTCTCTCTCCCTCCCTCTCTCTCCCCCCTCCACCCCCTCTCCGCCCAGTGATCACTCCATCGTTTGCTTTCTGTTGGAGACTCTCCCCATCACGTGCAAGGGAAAAGGCGAGCGTGAACTGGTAAGATTGCTCTCGTTGTGTGAACAAAGAGAGGATGGGGAGCAAAAGGATAACTTTATCCTTTGTGAGTCAAGTGTAACTTTGCCTGAGCCGGTGTGTATGTATGTGTGTGTGTGTATGTGTGCCCTGCTGGAGGAGTGATGTGGAGAGTAGGTTGCCAACTACTGTATCTTTAATCTCAGGGTTCCAGGTCAGCATTGTTTCTGTGTATTCTTTGCAGGAAGATCAGAGTCTAGATTTTGTTTGCGTTTCTGCTCAAAACCCCCCGACCTCGGATTTAATGACTGTTCTCTGTCTATGTTATAGTTTGTCTCTATTTGTTGTGTGGCTATTAAAACAAGCGGCGTTGTGGGTGCTGTCGTTTTAGCATTCATAACGGGCAGTGTTAACGGAATTCTGATTCTGGTCGGCATGCAACATCGGTTAACAAATTACACGTCCCCTCTTGCTGCAGAAGGGGATTTAAGCTGTTAGTGAAATCTTGCTCTCCTTTTTTTGGGGGGTGTTTTCTAAGTGAATGACTACAGTGAATGTCAGGAGGCGTGGGCACCAGCGGTTTGTAACTAACCTTTCCCTTCCATGGGATGTTATATTCCTCGGGTTTTTTTTTTAACTGAACATACACCAAGAAGTTTACTCAGTTGCTCCTGTTTTGTATCTCTTCGCGATTTTAATTTGTTGAGGTCGAGTTGTGGAATCTTACCCACACCGTGTTGCAAACTCTTCAGTCTGAAGAAGGGTCTCGACCCGAAAAGTCACCCATTCCTTCTCTCCTGAGATGCTGCCTGACCTGCTGAGTTACTCCAGCATTTTGTGAATAAACACCTTCGATTTGTACCAGCATCTGCAGTTATTTTCTTACACTGCGTGTTGCAAACTCAGGTAAGACAGCGACATTGGCGATTTTCAAAAGTGTGAGTTTTGTTTTAAGTTACCGAGTGAAAGGAAAGGATTTGGAACCTTTGTTTCTTGTAACAATTCGATCGTCTCTGTACTGTCTCTGGTGATTTAAAGTCGAAAGTATCTCGAAGCTTTTGAGCTGCACTCTCATGGCAGAATGTCTTGAGATTGTACGATATTAAGATTGTTTCCACATTTTTCCCATTTGTCCCATCTGGATGGTGTTGGTTCAAAAAGAGATGCCCAACCACCAGAGCAATCCCACCATCCAGCAATCTGCCTGTTGTCTGTCCTACAGGTTACAACTCCTCAGGTGCATATCCAACTAATGGTTAACTGTGTCCAGACCTCCAGACCTTTTGTGTTGTGGGGAAGAAACACCATCTTTCCCCTAATATATGTTCTTAAATCCATTCTCCTCAGCAAAATAAGCCTGAGATGTTTTTATTACTATAAATGAGGCTTTCATGATTTTATAATGATCAAGTTTTTTTTCTTCGTCTTCCTCTGTTCTCATGACAATAACACCTAGTCTTTCCTGTCATCCCTGATAGTTACAGGGTTTCAACTCTGCCGATGTATTTGTAAATCTCTCTCTGTCGTGCAACACATCTTTCCTCTAATGTGAAAGACCAGTGGCATAGATTGTACCCCAGCCATACCATAATCGACGATGCGTAACAGTTCTAGTGTAACTGGCTACTTGTGAATTGAGTGTAGGAAGGAACTGGAGATCACACACTGAAGGTGGACACAATGTGCTGGAGTAACTCAGCGGGTCAGGCAGCATCTCTGGATAGAAGGAATGGGTGACCTTTTTAGGTTCGAGACCCTTCTTCAGTCTGATGTCAGGGGAGGGGATGGGACAAAGATAGGATGTAGTAGGAGACAGGAAGACTAGTGGGCGAACTGGAAAGGGGGAGGGGAAAGAGAGGGACTGAGGAACTATCTGAAGTTAGAGAAGTCAATAGACAATAGGTGCAGGAGGAGGCCATTCGGCCCTTCGAGCCAGCTCTGGAGAAAAAGTGTTGGTGATCTTTTGCAAAACCCTTCTTCAAACATGTTCTACTTTTGAATAGTATATTTGTGACAGAGAATGATGGAGTTTTGATATGAGGAGAGATGGGGTTCGTGCAGGACAGGGGTCTTGAGATAAAAGATTAGTCTTGCTTTTATTTCATGGAGCAGATAAAGGGGCTGAATTATTGCCAGATTCTTTATCATGTGTATATACTGTGCCTCCGGTAAGGAAGGAAAGGATCCTGTATATCTTTTATTTACCTTATTTCCTTGCCTGCGTACGAAGGAACTGCAGATGCAGGACCGGTTCATAGCCCAGGGCCATAGCTGCTATGAACCGGTCCTGCTGAGCCGGATGGCCACGGCACGGTACCGGCGGCACGGTAGCGCAGCGGTAGAGTTGCTGCTTTACAGCGAATGCAGCGCCGGAGACTCAGGTTCGATCCTGACTACGGGCGCTGCACTGTAAGGAGTTTGTACGTTCTCCCCGTGACCTGTGTGGGTTTTCTCCGAGATCTTCGGTTTCCTCCCACACTCCAAATACGTACAGGTATGTAGGTTAATTGGCTGGGTAAATGTAAAAAAAAATTGTCCCTAGTGGGTGTAGGATAGTGTTAATGTATGGGGATCGCTGGGCGGCACGGACTTGGTGGGCCGAAAGGGCCTGTTTCCGGCTGTATATATATGATATGATATGATATAACGCATAGATCAACTTGCACTTTACCCTGTCTAAAAACTGTTACAATTGTTTCGTTTCGTTGGGTTGCTGTTAATTGCTTAAATTATTGCATCGTATGGGAGGCGCATTCCCAATCTCGTTGTACCCCTGGGCATAATGACAATAAAGATATATTGTATTGTATTGTATTGTATTGTAAACCGAAGATCGACACAAAATGCTGGAGTAACTCAGCGGGACAGGCAGCATCTTTGGAGCGAAGGAATGGGCGACGTTTCGGGTCGAGACCCTTCTTCAGGGTCTCGATCCGAAACGCCGAACATTCATTCTCTTCAGAAAATGCTGCCTGTCCTGCTGAGTTACTCCAGCATTTTGTGTCTTTCTTATTTCCTTGCCTTATTGCTATTGGAGAATCTGTGGACAAATTATTCCAGATCTCTCCATTTTGCCATATCTCACGCTATACGTTTTCCTATGTATTCCCTTGCTTTACTGCACCTCTCCACCATGCGTTTCTCTGGGGTAGATTAGACCTTCCACATCTCTCATCAATCCAAGGCATTTCACCTCACTGTCAACCACATGAATAATTTTGTATAACCTGCAAAGTAACTTTCCATTCTACATTTGATTCCAAGTCAACAAAGTTTCGAAAGCAACTGACCTGGTACTGAGCGTTAGAGAACCCCATTGCTGACAGTTTTCCAGTCACAAAGACACCAATCAACCATCACGCCTGAGTTCTACCACCAAGCCGGTTTTAGATCCAGTTTTCCACTGCCCTTTATTTTATTTTTGATCAGCCATTGTTGCTACAACCTATTTAGGTCAAATCAAGAAAGCACTGACCTCCTCCACTATCCTTGTTACCTCCTCAAAGAACTCAGTCAAGTTGTGACATGTTTCTTGGCAACTCCATGCTGACAGTCCCTAATTAAAATGCACCTTTCTAACTGAAGGTTTATTCCGTCCTTTTGAATAGGTTCCAGTAATTTGGTACAACACTGAAGACGAACTGCTAATTATTGGTTTATCCCTTCTTTGCTAGACCACCTGTACAGCATTGAAGTTATTTATTCACAAAATGCTGGAGTAACTCAGCAGGTCAGGCAGCATCTCAGGAGAGAAGGAATGGGTGACGTTTCGGGTCGAGACCCTTCTTCAGACTGATGTCAGGAGGGCGGGACAAAGGAAGGATATAGGTGGAGACAGGAAGATAGAGGGAGATCTGGGAAGGGGGAGGGGAAGAGAGGGACAGAGGAACTATCTAAAGTTGGAGAAGTCGATGTTCATACCACTGGGCTGCAAGCTGCCCAGGCGAAATATGAGGTGCTGTTCCTCCAATTTCCCGTGGGCCTCACTATGGCACTGGAGGAGGCCCATGACATAAAGGTCAGACTGGGAATGGGAGGGGGAGTTGAAGCACTCGGCCACCGGGAGATCAGTTTGGCCAAAGCGGACCGAGCGCACAGCATCAGTAGATGTCCAGTTCTCTGGTGCTATTCTGTCACCAGGGGGGGGGGGTTGAAGTTTGCAGTCTCTTGCTGCCTTTGACCATAATGTCATCTACCCCTTATGATGGATCCCTTTACAAAGATGATAAACTATCCGTGGCTCTGAGCCATCAGTCTTAACTTCAACACGGGTGTCGATCCCATTATTTGTCATGACTGTCATAGAATATTCACGAAGATACCTGAAGATTCCATAGAGTTTTGCTCCCTGTTACATCTTGTACTTCCCTCCTGTGCTTTTTTAAAATCAAAACATCTTTTGCATTCTCTGCATTGGTTTTGTACCTCTATTGATTTCCCTTTTCCAATTTCATTTCTTCTTGCACTCTTCCAGCTGCTCGACTGTATTAAGCTCTCGGTATCTGAGATATACTTCAGTTTCTGCTTTCTCCTACACTTTGGCAGCTTCTTGTCCAGGGAGCTTTAGATTACACAGAGTTCCTGTGTCTTCATTCAAACATGTTTACTTTAAACTCTTGATTCTCCTTAAATGACCCCCAGAATGTAGCTGTTGCTATTCCACTTAAGCTATTTACAGAGTCTGTATGGGGAAAAAGAACATTTGTACAAAATATACCTTGCGGATTGATCTAACGACTTTGATAGGTGCTGCAGGAAAATTTCCAGGGATTCTTTGAATCTGTTCATTGTGAAACCCGCTGCATCTATTCTCTCAGCTCTCCATTTGCATGTTGGTGTGCTGGCAGGCTGAACTGGTCATTCATTACTCAATGCCGTTTGCACAGTGATTAGAGACACAAAATGCTGGAGTAACTTAGCGGGCCAGGCAGCATCTCTGGAGAGAAGGAATGGATGACGTTTTGGGTCGGGGCCCTTCTTTAGACTTCAACCCTGCGGTGCTGGCTCGAAGGGCCGAATGGCCTCCTCCTGCACCTATTTTCTAACCTGAAACGTCACCCATTCCTTCTCTCCAGGGAAGCTGCCTGTCCCGTTGAGTTACTCGAGCATTTTGTGTCTATCTTTGGGGTAAACCAGCATCTGCAGTTCCTTCCTTTGCATTTGTGGATCTCTCGCTTAGTACAAAAGGGAAGAATCCCAGCTTTCTTCTTGCTAACCCAATGGTATTGAAACTTTCCCAAATATTGAGCCAGTTTCACTGGAAATAT
Source organism: Rhinoraja longicauda (assembly GCF_053455715.1). Classification (NCBI taxonomy): domain Eukaryota; kingdom Metazoa; phylum Chordata; class Chondrichthyes; order Rajiformes; family Arhynchobatidae; genus Rhinoraja; species Rhinoraja longicauda. The sequence continues at coordinate 16,965,360 of NC_135982.1, read as the reverse complement.
TTATTTGGAAATTTTTTATTTGTACACACGGGCAATAATCTGCATGTCAATACCTTTTTCTTTTAAGTTGCAGGTTAGTCATAATGTACAACATGAAATGGGCCCTTTGGCCCAGCATCCATGCCAACTAAGATACGCGTTTATGTTTGTCCAGTGTTTGACTCGTGTCCCTCTAAACCTCTCCTATCCATGTACCTGTCCAAATTCCCTTAAGTGCTGTTACTGAATCTGCCTTTACCACCTCTTCTGGCAGCTCATTCCATGTACGTACCACTCTCTAATTGGAAACAAAATGCTTGTTGGGCTCCTATTAAATATTCCCCTCTCTCGTCCAAAACCTATACTCCCTAATTGTAGATTCCCCAACAGAGGGGAAAAAGGTGCTGCACATTCACCCTATCTAAGCCTCTCATGATTTCATACACCTCTATAAGATCACTACTCAAGTCTCTTCTGCTCCAAGAAATAAATGCCCAACTTGCCAAACCTCACACCCCTCCAGTCTTGGCAACGCCCTTGGAATTATTTTCTGCGCTCTTTCCAGCTTAATTACATCTTTTAAATTTAAACAATGGATGCACCACATTGTGTAAGCAAGTGTTGTTGGAGATGGGATTGCTGTATCCTCCTACCATGCTACCTACTCCGGGCAATTGCTTGTGTAATTTGTTCCGCACCACTTGTTTTTGTGGAAGTCGGGCAGGATTTGGGTGGACAAGTCAACCGCTAGGCTGCCTGCCCGCCCGCATGACCTGGTAACGCATCAAGTGGTAACCTTTCAAACTTTATTTGATGCCACCTTCTGAATACAATGGTTAAAGTCTAGGCTTGCACCAGGAGTAAAGAAAATAATGTCCTCCCTTATATTGGTAACTCTTCACTCCTCCTGCAAATTCAGGCTTTGCTGAAACTTTTGTTTCTGCCTATTTTTTTTGTTTGGAGATGCATGCATTTGGAAATAATTTATTTCGCATTCCCCAGCGATCTGGTGAAAATAGTTGGGTGATAAGACAGTGCTGTGTGATGATTGCCAATTAGTGCTTCAACTGTGATTGTTGAGTGGGAGTGACTGCTTAATCGAGGTGCAAATTCACATTGAGTTGTGCTCCTAACCTGTTAAAAATCAACCGTTAAATCCCTTGTTAGGTTTAAACTTTTGCCTGTTGATGTGGATTGGAGAAATGCGAAACAGCTGCTGAGCATAACAGCGTACAGGAAATTGGATTAACCTGGTTTAACGGCATCAATAGAGCCAATTTCAGTCAGTTGCTTCGATGGAATAAAGTGATATGGGGAGAGTTAAGTTTTGAAAAGGAAACCAAGTGCTATTCAGAATTCTTCTCGAATATTCCAAACTAAACCGAGTTGCAGGATCTTGATCTTGGAACACCTGCGAAAAGCCAGAAACTGTTAAATTGGAAGACGTGGAATGGACTACTTTATTGTCATGTGAGACAAGGCACAGTGAAATTCTTTGCTTGGATACCCAAGGTATACATTCTTGGATAATACAGATTAGTTAAGTTTAGATGTACAGAGTGGAAACACACACCCTTCGGCCCACCGGATCCGCGCCGACAAGCGATCCCGGCATATTAACATCCCTACACACACTAGGGACAATTATGCATTTTTACCAAGCCAATTTACCTACATACCTGTACATCTTTGGAGTGTCGGAGGAAACCGAAGATCTCGAGGAAAACCCACGCTGGTCACAGGGAGAATGTACAGCATACGTACAGGCAGCACCCCAAGTCGGGATCGAACCCGGGTCTCCGGCGCTGCAAGCGCTGTAAGGCAGCAACTCTACCGCTGCGCCACCGTGCCACAGGCGTTTGAACTTTTTTTTCTCTAAGATACCTTGGAAGTGAAAACTCCCTGACAACATCTGTGACCCAGTTTAATACAAAGTACAAACTAATCTTAGTAAATGATTATTCCAGTCGGTAAATGTAACGCCCACAGTGACTGGGCTGGGTTTTGCTCCTAGTTTTCGGAATCACGTATTGTCTTTCCGCTGATTAGTCAGCACACAACAAAAGGTTTTCACTGTACCTCGGTACATGTGACCATACACCAGACAAAGTTTAGAGATGCAGCGCCAAAACAGGCCCTTCGGCCCACCGAGTCTGCGTCGACCAGCGACCATCCCGTACACTAACACTATCCTACACACTAGGACCGATTGACAATTTTACGGAAGCCAATTAACCTACAAATATGGATGTCTTTGTGGGAGGAAACCGGAGCACCCAGAGAAAGCCCACCCGGTCACAGGGAGAACGTACAAACTCTGTACAGACAGCACCCATAGTCAGGATCGAACCTGGGTCTCTGACGCTGTGAGGCAGCAACTCTACCGCTGCACCTCTGTGCCTTCCCATCTTGTTGGGAATTTGCTATCGATCTCCTTGTCCTTAGCTGATGGAAAGATAAGTCAGGGTATCTTCGTTTGGCAGGTGCTTCATTCTTTAAAAAAAAATTGTGGGCCTTATGTGTCGTTGGCGAGACTACTATTTATTGTCCTTCAGATGATGATGATGGGGTGTGTCTGGTTTGAACTGCTGCAGTCTGTGTTGAAGCTATTCCCAGCATCTCTGAATAGCAAGTTCTAAGTTTTCGATGAAATGAAGATAAAGACGTTTTGATTAATATTACTGAGTAACTTGGGAACTTGAACCAAACGGTGACCCCCCTGGTGATCTTGTCCATTTATCGATCTTGGGTAAGATCTTCTTCTTGCGTTTGAGGCAGCAGAAGTTATGAAGCTGCTTCTGCTTCTGCTGTCTCTGTTTGTTGTCGTTCGACTGACTGAGGTCACTTTACTGGGCTCACCACTGGGGAGGTCGACAACGTGAGCCCCATTGGGCAAGATTAGGAATAGGTCATTTCCACAAACCCTTTTACTGTTGATGCACATGTTCTCTGTTATTTGCTTCCTCTTCCCTTCCCCTAACAAGATATTTGGAGCGAAGGAGAGTTATGAGGAACTAAGATCATGGCAAAAATGAAGTAGATCGCGGCATTGGAAAATGATGGTGCAGTGCATTAGGACATTTAACAATGAAGTGGCAAAACTAAAGGGCGGCATGGAAGAGCTGCTGTAGAGCTGCTGCCTAACAGCGTCAGAGACCCAGGTTTGATCCTGACTACGGGTGCTGTCTGTGCGGAGTTTGCAGGTTCGCGTGTGTTTTCTCTGAGATCTTCGGTTTCTTCCCACACTCCAAAGACGCACAGCTTTGAAGATTAATTGGCTTGGTGTAAATGTAAATTGTCCCTAATGTGTGCAGGATAGTGCCTGCGTGCGTGGTGATCGCTGGCCGGCACGGACTCTGTGGGCCGAAGGGCCTGTTTCCGTGCTGTACCTCTAAACTAAAGCCTTGCACAGTACCTAGAAAGCAAATCGCACTGAAACATTTCCACTTAAAGTGATCCGTGACTTGCTGGGCATGAGTGATGTAAGTAGTAGGTGACGTTATCTTAGTTAGTTGTAACATTATGACAATTCAATTTTGTTATGCCCTCTGTTCAAATAACAGAGGATCAGTTTAGTTTTCTTAATGACTAAAACAGAAATGCTGCCATTAGTAATGTTATCAAAGTTGTGGTAAATATTATACTGTAATTTGACTCTTGTGTTGGAGATTCCACCTCAAAAGAAAATTTGATAGTGTAGTTCCTAAGTTGGGATTCTGTTTGGATGAATTCCGTTGATTTCTGATGATGGGTGTGGTCAGTTATGTGAATTTTTCAGTTTCCCTTTTCCAGGCTTGAGGGGAATATTGAATTGTTAAGCCCCTGTCCCACTTAGGCGATTTGTTAGGCGACTACAGGTGACTAGGCTGTTGCCACACGGTCGCCGGGGTGTCTCCTGTACGGTTGTGAGTCGTCTCCAAAGAGTCGTAGCGTTTTTCTGGTCGCCGCTGGATTTTGAAATGTTTAAACATTTTCGGCGACTTGGTTTGACGCCAATGATCGTAGCTTGACGTCTCCTGACGGGGGCGCTGTCGTAGGTTGTCGCCAGGTGATGTACGTTGTCGCCGGTGCTGACTTCGATGAATTCCATTGGCGACTACCTACGTCAACCGGCGACAGGGTTTGACAGGCATCAAAACCGGAGGCCAAAATGACGTGAATTGTCTTCAGTTGTCTTCAGTTGTCGCCGACAGGGTTGTAGCTTGTCGAGGGTGGACGTAGGTTGTAGGTTGACTTCAGTTGTCGTAGGTTGTCGCCTGCGTGGTCGTAGGTTGTCGTAGGCGCGGTCGTAGGTGGACGTTCTAATTCACGACGATTGGTTGTCGGTAGCTTGCCTTAGCTTGACGTCGACTAGGTGGTAGGTTGTTGTAGCTTGTCGTAGACATTGTCGTAGGGGGAGTCCAGTCACCGGTTTTTCGGCGACCTGCTACGACTATGACAGTCGCCCAAAAAAACCCACCTAAGTGGGACAGGCCCCTTAAAGCAGCCCTGATATGCTTGGGGCACTGGCAACGTCTTGTCAACTGTTCTGAGATACTTTGTGAAAAGCTTTGTTTGCGTGCAATCTAATCAAATCATACTATCAAATCGTACAATCAAGCCGTACACAAGTATAACGGAGTGCAAAGGGAAACATACGAGAGTGCCTAAGATTGTGTTGGAGCAATAGAGCATTACAGTTCTAGAGGAAAAAGTGCAAAGTCTGCAGTGGGGTAGATTGGAGGATGGGGACTACACCCTAGCTTATGGGAGAATTGTTCTGTAGTCCGATAACAGTGGGGAAGAAGCTATTCCAGAACCAGTAATCAGCAACATGCATACATCGGACTGAATAGACTACAATGAATAGATTCTAATATGTTCCCAGAACCTACTACATCTTCTGAAGGTGTTGGTTGGATTATCCCCTGCAATACCAGTCCATTGCTGGTGTGCAAGCCAATGAATTAGTGCTGCCGATGTTCACTAATTGTGCAGATGTGCAAGGAGCAACACGGTTATTGTGGTGTGTAGGAAGGAAGAACAGATGCTGGTTTAAACCGAAGATAGACACAAAATGCTGGAGTAACTCAGCGGGACAGGCAGCATCTCTGGGGAGAAGGAATGGGTGACGTTTCGGGTCGAGACCCTTCTTCAGACTGGTGGTCTGACTATTGTGGTGCTGGAATGGGAAGTGATTGGTGTGGGTTAATTGCACATCAGAGATGCTGCACTTTCTTTTTGGAAACAGTTGTACATTATCTTAATTGTTTCAATAAAAGAAAGTCGTATCTCCACGATGAATCATTTTGAAATTTAATTTGTTTTTTTCAGCGATAATTTTAAAGAAAAACTGCCAATTGACATTTGAAATTTGGTGCTAAATATTTCATAATGCCTATTATGATAAACATGCTAAAACTAAAGTGTGTTCCAACGGGGGCGTTTCTCGGAATAACAAACTGCAATGCAATAAATATCAATTATAATGTAAGACTAATTATGAAAATTAGGGACTAATTTGGATGGCTAATTGAACTATGAAATAATAGTTTTGTAGCGTAATGGACTTTGCAACAAGTGTCAGAGGAATGTGTTTGCCGATTAATGCCAAAGTTTGCTGTTTAGTGAATTTTCAAATGCCGTGCATCTATTAATAGGTGTTACAAAAGTGGAACTGAGCCTGATGCATTTGTTGAGCAGAACTTAATGAATGCCATTAGTAATCCCAGATACTGAACTTTTACAAGACATTATCAATAACCCCCTCCCAGTTCATCTTTCTTTTGCTTGGTATAATTGATGGTGCTGTTAGGATAACCGGGCTGGCGATGCGACATTGCATGCCCCCTGTGTGGATATTGATTTTCGACTCTGGTGAACCTCCTTGGGCTGCGGTTATTAATTAAACTCGATAACAGGAAATCATTCTTCTACTGTTACCCGTGATCAGCTGGAAGTATTTTTTGAATAAAGTGGACCTGAATTGGCGATCCTACTCGCTTTGCTATTTAACAGGAACTGGACTGGCTATTTTGGACTGTCTATATCAGTGGCCATTGTAAATTGTGTGTATAACCTACGATATGATATGATATGAGAGAACTTTATTCATGCCAGGAGGGAAATTGGTCTGCCAACAGTCATAAAACACGACAAGATACGTGAAACGTGGAATTAATGTGACGAGTGGAAAGTCCAGATTTGGGGATGTGCAAAGATTGGGGGAGGGGGAGGGGGGAGGGGGGGGGGAGAGGAGTCAGTCGACCTCACGACAGAAGGGGGAGGAGTTGTACAGTTTGATAGCCACAGGGAAAGAGGATCTCCTGTGGCGTTCTCTGCTGCATCTTGGTGGAACCAGTCTGTTGCTGAAGGGTGCTCCTCAGGTTGACCAGTGTGTCATGGAGGGGGTGAGCTGTATTGCCCAAGATGTTGTCCAAGATAACCTGCGATGTGGGCAAGTTGGCCTGAACAATGTGTAATTCTATGTACCCTGTGAAGCTCCACAAGTAAGGTGGCCATTCGGCCTAACTGGTCCATGCTGGCTTCCGGCATCGAAATCCCGTCAGATTAACTGTCCCTTCCATTTCCCTGGTCATTTACAACTGCCTTAGTTTTCCAAACCATCGTCTTTTAATTATTTTACTTGTCCGAAAGAAGGGTAGTTTATGGCGGGTCAATTAATTCAGCACAACTTGGGAATGTGGGAGGAAATGGGAAAACTTGGAGGAATCCGTCATGTAAACAGATAACTTGCAAACTCCACACGGGCAGCAGGTAAAGGAGGAGTGCAATAATATGGAATTCTACTTGCACTCTGAAACCCGTCGTAGGTTGGGGTGGCACAGTGGTAGAGTTGCTGCTTTGCAGCGCCAGAGACTCTGATTCGATTCCGACTACAGGCGCCATCTGTACAGATTTTCTACGTTCTCCCTGTGACCATGTCGTTTTTCTCCAGGTGGCCTGGCTTCCTCCCACATTACAAAGATCTGCAGGCTGGTAGGCTAATTGGATTCTGTAAAAATTCCCTAATGCGTAGGATGGTGTTGTTTGTGTATGAGGTGATCACTGATCCACGCTGACTCAGAAGGCAGAAGACCATTGTATAAATAAATGTCCTGTCACATTTAAAACATCTGATTACTGGGTGGACACGAATTCCGAACTTTAGAATGTCGTGGCCAGTATTTATTTCCTCTTCATCGGCCCCACCAAATACATTAGTTTTAAATGGTTATTCTGAGGGGGGGGGACCTTTGGTGTTTGCACCAGTGTGCATTGTAGTGACTGCAACAGGTCAACAGTGGATGCCCTGTCTCTGGCTCCCGACTCTGCACTGGACTACTCGGACAACAGGAGCACGTACGTCAGGCTGTTGTTCATCGACCACCATGCACTCGAAACTTACCATCAAACTCAGAGTACTGGGTCTCTGCTCGGACTTATGCGATTGGATTCTTAACTTCCCACCATCGGTAAGAATTGCTGCTTTTAGTTCAGAGATACAGCACGGAAACAGGCCCTTCAGCCCTTCGGGTCCGCGCCGACCAGCAATCTCTGCACATTGACACCATCCTACACCCACCAGGAACAATTTTTACATTTACCAAGCCAATTAACCTGCAAACCTGTACGTCTTTGGCATGTGGGAGGAAAGCGGAGATCTCGGAGAAACCCCGCGCAAGTCACGGGGAGATCGTACAGACTCCATGCAGACAGCACCCGTAGTCGGGATCGAACCCGCAACTCCGGCGCTGCATTCGCTGTAAGGCGGCAACCCTACCGCTGCGCCACTGCGACCGCCCTAATAACACTGCTGATAACACTTCCTACTGTGACTATCGGCACAGGATCGCTTCAAGTCTGCGTGTTCGCTCCTCTGCTCTGCTCTCTCTATACCAACTCTCTATAGAGTCTCTCTATAGACTCTGCAGCCAAACACCATCTTTACCACCATTGTTGGACGAATAACGCGTCGCAGCATCAGAGTACAGAATCAGAATAAAGGCATTGGCCAAGTAAGTAAACACGCAGGGAATTTGACTTGGTGCTTTGCTTGCAGAAGTCCTTGTTTGTTTGGCACAGGAGTTGCAGTTCGTTGTTGAGAGAACGTGGATTTGCAAGGAATTTACCCGGGAGGGGTGTGCGTGTTCCTCGTTTCCGGAGTCGGGCGAGTGCTCCAGAGCGCTTCCCCTGGGTCCTCCTACGCCTCACGGCCTTGCACGTAACCACAGCCCCGCCGACTGGTATGTCCAAATAATCCAACGAGTGAGAGAAATCCGGAGCAACGTTTGGAGGAACCGAATGCCGAAGGTTAATGAGTGCCTCTCTCATGATGGTAGGAGGGAGATTGATAATGTGAATGAATAGTGCCAGAACAACAATCTTGCTCTCAACAAGCCAGGGTCTATGAACCTGTGTTTATCAATGGGACAAATGGAGAGAGTCAGCGGCATACAGTTCCTGGTCATGCATTTCTCTGAGCTGTACTCAGCACAGTACATTGATCCAATAACAAAGCAAGCTCATCAATGCCTCTACGGGCGGCACGGTGGCACAGCGGTAGAGTTGCTGCCTTACAGCGAATGCAGCGCGGGAGACTCGGGTTTGATCCTGGCTACGGGCGCCGTCTGTACGGAGTTTGTACGTTCTCCCCGTGACCTGCGTGGGTTTTCTCCGAGATCTTCGGTCTCCTCCCACACTCCAAAAGACGTACAGGTTTGTAGGTTAATTGGCTGGGTAAATGTAAAAATTGTCCCTAGTGTGTGCAGGACTAGTGTTGGTGTGCGGGGATCGCTGGGCGGCGCGGACCCGGTGGGCCGAAGGGCCTGTTTCTGCGCTGTATCTCTAAATCTAAATCTAAAATCTACTTCTGTAGAAGATTGAGGAGATTCCGTATGTTGCTAAATACACTCCAGTGAACTTCTACGGGTGTACGGTTGCGAGCAGACGGTTTGCATTCACTCGAATGCCCAGGAGTGAAGGAGGCTGCAGACAGTGGGGTGGACATTGCTCGGCCTGTCACAGGCACTGACCCCTGTCATCAAAGGGATCGACAAGAGCTGCTGCCTTACAAAGCCAGCTAATATCACCAAAAAAAAGCTCTGGCAATGTTCTCCTTTTGCTGCTCTCGTTGGGAAGAAGGTACAGGCGTGTGAAAACCGTGACCTCCAGGTTCAAGAACAGATTCTTCCCAGCAACCATCCGGGTCTTATTCATTGCACCACGCCAACCACTACACTAACCGCTTGGGTTGAGTGGATGTGGAGAGGATGTTTCCGCTAGTGGGAGAGCCTAGGACCGGAGGACATAGCCTCAGAATTAAAGGACGTTCTTTTAGGAAGGAGGTGAGGAGGAATTTCTTTAGTCAAAGGGTGGTGAATCTGTGGAATTCTTTACCACAGAAGGCTGCAGTGGCAAAGTCTATCTAAGGCAGAGACAGATAGATTCTTGGTTAGTATGGATGCCAAAGGTTATGGGGGAGAAAGCAGGAGAATGGGGTTAGGAGGGAGAGATTGATCAGCCATCGGCAGCGTAGACTTGATGGGCCGAATGGCCTAATTCTACTATCACATGATGTTATGATGCAACTCAGGAACGATGATCTTTTTTTTGATGGACTGTATTTGGTTACACTATGGATTTTGGGTTTTGCACTGTTATGGTCGCAGTCTAGTTACATACTAATACTGATTATTATTTTGTTGATCATTGCGTATTTATTTTTGTTATTGTGTTAATGGGCCTCTTGAGCTGCAGCCAGCAGGAATTTCACAGTTCCATTGCTGGCACGTATGACAATAAACATTCTTGACTCTTGACACAAACTGCCTCATTATCATCACTCTTTAACGCATCTCGATAGCATGAGGACCTATAAAACAGACTTTTGATCTCTTTAAATATGCGGCTCAGTTGCATAACATTGATCTCCTCCTCTGCTTGATATTTTGACACCTTCAGTGTTTGTTTAGCTGTTGGTGCCAGATGTCTAATTTGACGACGTATTTACGTATTCTTAATTTAGTAATGAATCTTTTTCAAGTTCGGTTTCTTTCCTCTGAGTTTGAAATGCAAGGTGTTATTCATGTTCAGTGTGCTTATTGCTGTGTCCCCTGAACATTATGAAAGTAACTGTCTCCCGATTAATCATCCCACAATTCATTTGGTCACAGCGGCCCAATTATAACCGCTATTACTGATTGGCATGCCTTTGTTGACCATTATCTGGCCAATTAATTATCCAGCTTACAACTACTCTTTACCCCTTCTTGTCTGTGCCGATTATTATTTTTTTCCACTGTGTCGTTGTATCATGTATTCCTGAGTAAATGTATCCCGTACAGAAGGAGAAACATATAAGATTATTGAAACATATAAGATTATTAAGGGATTGGACACGCTGTGAGGCAGGAAACATGTTCCCAATGTTGGGGGAATCCCGAACCAGGGGCCACAGTTTAAGAATAAGGGGTAAGCCATTTAGAACGGAGATGAGGAAGGACTTTTTCACTCGGAGAGTTGTAAAGCTGTGGAATTCTCTGCCTCAGAAGGCAGTGGAGGCCAATTCTCTGGATGCTTTCAAGAGAGAGTGAGATAGAGCTCTTAATGATAGCGGAGTCAGGGGGTATGGGGAGAAGGCAGGAACGGGGCACTGATTGTGCATGATGAGCCATGATCACATCGAATGGCGGTGCTGGCTCGAAGGGCTGAATGGCCTACTCCTGCACCTATTGTCTATTGTATTAACGGGTGCATACCCATCGTACTACCTGGTATATACAGTAAATGGGTTCCTAAATTCACAGTTGTGCAAGAGGTGTTATTCTTGTTTAAGGACTATGAGAAAATAATCAGTAATATGCATTACAGCTTGCAGCCACCCTAACTCCATCATCTGTCAATTCTGTAAATTATCTTGCTTGCCTGCCAGATGATCCTGTTGCTGTAGAATATATTGCCTTTGCCTTTTGTTTCGTGCTGCATGCCAGAATTCATTTTCTGCAACTGATTTTTACTTGTCCCTATGTATCTGAGCAAGATGGAAAGCAAAACAAATAGTGTTTTAAGAACATTGGCCTCATGAAGATTTTTTGGGGTTTTTTTTTGCAGAAAGGGTTTCTGTTTGACAGGAGCTAGAAGAACCGCGCGGCATTTTTTTAATCTTGCTGATTTCACGCACAAGTGATGATGGCTTCTGCCATTATTTTGAACATTTATTTGCTTTAGTAAGGACCAGATTTCCTTTGGTGAATGAAGTGGAAGTGCTATTGCATTAATGGGCCTGTTGAGCTGCAGCAAGTAAGAATTGAATTGTTCCGTTGCGGGTACACGTATGATAATAAACACGCGTGGCTCTTGACATAATCTGCCTCCGTAAACATTGCACTTTGACATATCCTGGAAGTGAACAGATACATAGAAAATAGGTGCATGAGTAGACCATTCGGCCCTTCGATACAGCACCACCATTCAATATGATCATGGCTGATCATCCAAAATCAATACCCCGGTTCCTGCTTTTTCCCCCTATCCCTTGATTCCATTAGCCCTAAGAGCTAAATCTAACTCCCTCTTGAAAACATCCAGTGAACTGGCTTCCACTGCCTTCTGTGGCAGAGAATTCCACAGATTCACAACTCTCTGGGTGAAGAAGTTTTTCCTCATCTCAGTCCTAAATGGCCTACCCCTTATTCTAGAAAGGAATATAACACCAGCTGAAAGTGTGACTGTTCCATAGAATATCTGTTTTAGCATTTCCAATATTATCTTCAAAGTAGCCCTGTTAACATGATGACAGGCAAGAGGCCTGTGTAATTTATTGAAGTGTCAAACATTTGAATCGTTCTTGCTGTTTCCATTTTGGACTATAACCAAGTTTATATTTTGAAATATATAAATTTGAATGTGGATAGGAACTAGAGGTATCATTCACTGACCAATACTTAAGTCAATACTGATGATTTGGAGCCAAACAGCTGGGGATCGAGTAGATTGGACAAGTGGTCAATCCAATAGGTATTGAGCCTAAGATAGACACAAAAAGCTGGAGTAACTCAGCAGGACAGGCAGCATCTCTGGAGCAAAGGAATGGGTAATGTTTCGGATCGAGACCCTTCTTCAGACTTTCCAGTCTCGACCCGAAACGTCACCCATTCCTTCTCTGCAGAGATGCTGCCTGTCCCGCTGAGTTGCTCCAGCATTTTGTGTCAATCTTTGGTTTAAACCAGCATCTGCAGTTCCTTCCAGGGCCGTTTTTACAGCATTATGGGCCCCCGGGCAAAGCAGTGTACTGGGGCCCCTACCGTTACTCTCCCCCACCCCCCTTTCCCTACCAGCCCCCCCCTGTCGTGCCGGCGAAAAGCACTTACTGAAAAGCACTTAGCGATGGACTTAGGGTGCTACATTGTTGCGAAAAGCACTTACAGATCGCTGTGAGAAGCACTTAATGACCGAAAATGTTGCGAAAAAAGCACTTATTGAACCTACATTTTTAAAGTAGTATTTATTTATTGCAAGTCACTTAACATACACAGATCAGCATGGGACCCCTATGCTCATGGGGCCCCGGGCAAGTGCCCATCGGGCCCATGCGTTAAGACGGCCCTGGTTCCTTCCTACACATGTATTGAACCTATCGTGGAGAGAGCATTGTGGATATCCTTATGATCCCACACTTGGTTAAGGATATAAGGTAACAGGTTCCAGTTAGGTCAAAGCTCGGGAGGCTTTGTAAACGTGTACAAAAGTGGGGATGTAATAGTCATTAGTGAGCAACTTGCAATGCAGGAAGAAAGCAGTGTGGCTCAAGAGTTACTTGGTGACCTTCATATAACACTGCTTCCTGCTAGTTCCCACACTACATTGTAGTCAAACTCCAATAGTCTGTTGCCCAACTATTTGTAGGCCTCAATGGTTCAGCACCTGGTTCATATGAAGAAGTTTGTAGTCCCATCCCCTTCACTGGGGCCCTGGTTACGTCTCTCCTTTTAAACCTGCCTGGCAACATTTGCCATAATACTGTGCAACAGGTGGACATTAAAAAAATATATAATAATAATGAATTAATTATAATAGGATATTAATAGGGATAATGTCCAACAGTCCAGAAAATCTGTTATTCTGGCACTGTCAAAGTCCTAGGTGTGCTGGATTATTGCAGTTTTACACTATTTGGGCGAGGGTGTCATTTTTTTTTTCCTGACATCAAATGGGCAAATAGACTAATATAATCAATCTGAGGAGGGGTCTCGACCCGAAGCGTCATCCATTCCTTCTCTCCTGAGATGCTGCCTGACCCTACCTGTGTCTACCTACCAATATAATTACTGTCCAGTAAATCCTCATTTTGGGCAGTTCCTTAGGAACAAAAAAGACTATCTTCACAAAAAGTACTCAGAGTGCTGGAGTAACTCAGCTGGTGAGACAGCATCTCTGGAGAGCATGGATAGGTGACGTTTCGGGTCGGGACCCTGCCTCAGACTTCTTTTTCTATTCTGCTTTTGTGGGTTCTAGGGGAGTTTGAGACACTGCGGACTTTTCCACTGAGGGTTCAGGCCGCAGTTGATGGGGCAGGTGCCATGGATAGTTTGTGAGGTTATGTATTCCGCCGCTTGGACAGGGGCATGTTTGCACACCCAGTGCATGGCCTTGATCTTCAATACCATCTTACCAGGAATGCTGTATTTAAGTTTAGTTTAGAGATACAGCGCGGAAGCAGGCCCTTCAGCCCACCAAGTCCGTTCCGACCAGCGCTCCCCGCACAGTAACACTATCCGATGCACTAGGGACCATTTGGAATTTTACCAAAGTCAATTAACCTCCAAGCCTGTGCAAGGTTTTCTTCAAGGAGCATTTGAGCACATCCTTTGAATCCTTTCCTTTATGCCTCTTCCCATGGCAGAACTTGGAGAAGGCTGCATTTCAGGGGTCTGAGGTGCATATGACCTGCTTTTTACGCATAGAACATAGGAAAGTGCAGCACAAAAAGGGGCCTTTTGGCCAACAATGTCCATGCTGAACCTGATGGAGCCAAACCTGCTTGAGTTGACAGAGTGCAATAGGGCCTCAGTGCAGGGGATGTTGGTCTGGAAGAGGATGCACGTGTCCTCTAAACCTTCCCAGTGAACGCGGGTCTGGTTGAGATGGTTCCACACACGGAACCAACGCACTGGAGTCAACCTGCACACACCCCACTCAGCTGTAGACGAGACCAAGGAAAACGTATTTGGAATGAAAGATGTATTCAAGAGAGAGTTAGATATAGCTCTGAGGGCTAACAGAATTGAGGGTTACAGGGAGAAAGCAGGGACGGGGTACTGATTGTGGATGATCAGCCATGATCATGTTGAATGGCGGTGCTGGCTTGAAGGGCCGATTGGCCTACTCCTGCACCTATTTTCTCTGTTTCTATGTCCTCTGACCGTAGAACAAGGTTGCTCTTTTCAGTGCGTGCCTTCTTTGTCCGAGTTTAACGGCCACTGAAGAATGTGATTACAGTTTTGTAAGGTTAGTTAGATTCCACAGGAAGGACCTGTTACCAGGGTAACGTTCTAGCGTGGCCACGTATGTACAGCTGTGTCTCCAGTGACCAGTCGGCCTGCAACCAACCTTCGTTTGGATGACGATTGCAAGTCAGTTTTGATTTTTAAGTCGGTCATTAAAAGTCTTTCCTTTGGGATATTCCCTTGCTTGTATTCTCATGCATGGATATTGCTTGGATATTCCCATGCATAAAATTAGTATTTGTTCCAGCCTTGTTGCATTTTTATTTTCTGATGCACAACTGTCATTTCTCTGTTGCTGCACATAGAAATATAGAAAATAGGTGCAGGAGGAGGCCATTCGGCCCTTCGAGTCAGCACTGCCATTCAATATGATCATGGCTGATCATCCAAAATCAGTACCACATTCCTGCTTTTTCCCCGTATCACGAGAATCTTTCTGCCTTGCCTTATATTTAAATATTCCAATTTTGTTCCTGGACTTCCCTGCATTGTTGATGTGTGACTCACAGATGTTCCCTGACAGAATGACATTCTGCATTTGTCAGTATTTGTCAATTCTCCTTGCCGACCACAAAATGTGTTATGCAGCTATAACTAATCATAGAGTATCTTCGTAAATAACTTCGTAAATAAATGTCTTTTATTAAAGGTTTCAAAGGTCTTTTATTGTCACATGTACCAATTTAAGGTACAGTGACATGTGAATTACCATACAGCCATACGAAAAAAAAGCACCAAGACACACAACTACATAAAAGGTAACATAAACATTCACCACAGCGGATTCCCCACATTCCTCACTGTGATGGAAGCCAATAAAGTGCAAGCTTCTTCCTCTTTATTCCCCCGCGGTCGGGGCAGTCGAACCATCCGTTGAGGCGATTGAAGCTCCTGCAACCGGCGGTCGAAGTCCCCGCGTCGGGGCGATCGAAACTCCAACGTCAGGGAGATCGAAACTCCCATTATCGGGGCAATTGAAACTCCCGAATCGGGGCGATCGAAACTCCCGCATTGGGGCAATCGAAACTCCCGCATCGGGGTGATCGAAACTCCCGCAGCTTGGAGTTCCCGATGTCGGTCTCTGACCAGAGACCGCGGGCTCCTTGATGTTAAGTCAGCAAGCACCCAGGGTTGGAGCTTCAAGGTCGATCCCTGGCAAAGGGATCGCGGGCTCCATGATGTTAAAGTCCCCACGGTGGAGCTCTCAAAAGGCTCCCCACGGTGGAGCTCCCAAAATCGGTCTCCAGCAAAGGCCTCCAACTCCTCGATGTTAGGCCGCAGTGCGGACGGAGATACGATACGGAAACAAATCGCATCTCCGTTGAGGTAAGAGATTAAAAAAAGTTTCTCCCAACTCCACCCCCCCCCCCCCCCCCTACACTCCCCACATTAAACAAGCTAAAGAACACAAAAAAACAGACATTTAATACATACAAATAAAACACAAAGAATGAAAGGACAGACAGACTGTTGGCGAGGCAGCCATTGCTGCTGCCACCCGTGATCACCCAACACTCTGTACAGCCGGTGATGTATTTGGAAATATAAGCAGTGTAGGTGAAGTACCAGTCAATTAAAATTGGAAAAAAAGTGTGATAATAACCAGTTTAGTTTAGTCACGTGTACTGAGGTACGGTGAAAAATGTTGTATGTTGCGTGCTATCCAGTCAGCAGAAAGACTATACATGATTACTAACAAGGTAACAATTAGATTACAATCCATTTTAGGAGATGTTGGCTACGAAATGAATGTTTGCTAGGACACCAGCTACCACCTCCCACTTCCTCTTTGCATAGTTCCTTGGAACATTGGACATAACAACTGAATGGGGAGACTGTGTTATAGCTTAGTCTGTCATCCAAATGATTAGTGTGGGTATCCGAGGTGATGGGGAGAAGGCAGGAGAATGGGGTTAGGAGGGAGAGATAGATCAGCCGTGATTGAATGGCGGATTAGACTTGATGGGCCGAATAGCCTAATTCTGCTCCTTTCATTTACAAACGTATGAACCAATAAAAGACCTTTGAAACCTTTGAATTTCAAGAGGCAAGCCATAGAATTATACCATCCTAATGTGCGCAAATGGGATTAGTGAAGATGGGTGAAGAGGCTGGCATAAATATGGTGGGCTCTAAGGCCCATTTGTGTACTCTGCAACTTTATGCCCCTCCCCAAGTCCCTCATCTTTCCTTGACTATCGCACTCAAAACAGGCACGTTGGCCCAATTTACTTTGGACTTTAGAATTTTAGACATACAGTGTTTTAAACAGCCCCTTCGGTCCACACTGACCAGCGTTCACCTTCCTTCCGTGCACTCATCCTACGAAGCAGGGCCAATTTACAAAAGCCAATTAACCTACAAACCTGTACGTCTTTGGAGCACGGGAAGAAAAAGGGAGCACCTGGAGAAAACCCACGCAGTCACAGGCAGAACGTACAAACTCTATATAGACGGCGCCCATGGTCAGGGTCGAACCTGGGTCTCTGGTGCTGTAAGGCAGCAACTCTACCGCTGCGCCACTTTGCTGCCCGTACGGACAAACCAGTGCTTTATAAAAGTTCATCCTGACTTCCTTTCTCTTGTGCTCCCTTCTTCAGTGCGCGATCCTGTGTGCGTCTCTTTTAGACAACCCTTGCCTCATCACTTTCAATGAATTATTGCATTATCATTCATTTATATTGTCTCTTCTCATTTATCCTACCATAATGTTACACTTCGCGTTTCTCAAGAATTACATTTCACTTGCTGCCTATCAGCCCAATTCATCAGCATATCTCTGTGTCCTTGAAGTCTGTTAGCATCACAGTTCACCATGACTCCCCAATGTCATTTGGAAATGTTGTCCCCTGTACATCCAAGTTGAAGTCTCTAATGAATATTTAAGGAATTTATGCGAGCTCCCGGGGAATTTCATTGTACAGTTCTCTCCATCCGATTTCATACAACCTTTTCAATACTATTGCTTCTTGTTCCTTAGCCAATTCATTTAGCCAATTCACTGCTGCAGTGCTTGTTTTTACTTCAGGCCTTCAGTCTTGGGGCAAGGCGACTATTTGGACCTTATCAAATGTCTTTTGGAAATCCATATATACCTCCATTGATATTGTCTGTTACTTCATCAAAGAACACTATCGAGTTGGTTAGACAAGATTGTCATTTAACAAATCCATGCTGGCTTTCTCTAATCAATACACATTTGTCCAAGTGACTGCCATTTCTGCCTTGGATTATTGCTTTCAGTATTTTCTCCTCACTGCAGATGAAGTTATTGCTGTGTAGGTACTGGGTTTGCACTTTTTTTTAGCCACAGGTATACCAGTTGCTGATTTCCAGTCATTAAGCATCACCCTGCAGTTTATAGATGATTGGAAGATAATCTTCATGACCTTTGCAATTTTCACTCTTTTTTTTCCCTTCAGAAGACTGGGATGTCTTGCTGCGAGACTAAGTGATTCATTGCAGTACCTATCCTTTCAATTGTTAACCTGTCTAAAACCTCAATTGCACCTTCTTTTGTTGAAGCACCAACAACATAGTCATGTAGTACAGAAACGTGCCCTCCTTCAAGCTCTACCTCCCAGAGTATGGTCTCCCATCCGTTCTACTTTCTTTCCTGTTCGCATGCTTATGGCATGTTCCCTTTTTAACATTTTCAGCAAGCATTTTTTATGCTCTCCCATTACCTCCTCTTTTTTTTTCTTTCTCCTCCTTTCAGTCTGTAGAAGGGTCTCGACCTGAAACGTCACCCATTCCTTCTCTCCAGAGATGCTGCCTGTCCCGCTGAGTTACTCCAGCATTTTGTGTCTATCTTCGGTTTAATCCAGCGTCTGCAGTTCCTTCATACACATTTCTTAATTCCAAATGGATTCCATCCTTGAAAAATCCAGGCATCCTCTCTAGTTTAGTTTAGAGATACAGCACGGAAACAGGCCCCAAGTCCGCACCGACCAACAATACCCGCGCATTAACACTGTCCTACTACTAGGGACTATTTACACATACACCAAGCCAATTAAACTACATACCTGTACGTCTCTAGTACTAGAGCAAGTCACACTCCCCTCCCTTCTCCCCCCACCCCCAACCTCCCCTTCCTCCACCCAAGTCGTTTTACCAGTTCCACATTGTTGCCCTCTTGAGATCATACCTTCCCTGGCCAACAATGGGCTTAAAGGCATCATCCTGCCGGAGCTCATTGATGGCGGGCTCTGATTTGTCCTGGTCTTGACTCCAACTCTTCACCGTCCCCCTTCCCACTCTCTACTTTCGGTCTGAAGAAGGGTCCCGACCCGAAACTTCACCCATCCGTTTTCTCCAGAGATGCTGCCCGTCCCGCTGAGTTACTCCAGCACTTTGTGTCTACCTTTGGTATAAACCTGGCATCTGAAGTTCCTCGTATCTCCACACACCCGTGGTATTGCACTTGCCTGAAGTTCCTATTCAACTCTGCTGTATGAACTGCTACACAGTAGATGCCACTCACAACATTGGACGTCTCTGAATTACCTATAACTTGCTTACCATTTCAAAGAAAAAGAACATCACATAACCAAAGGAAAGAGTTTGGAACATTTCCTCAGTTTTCTAAAATATTTTTTTAAATAAAATATTTACTTGCTGTTGAAGGTAACTCAGCTTGCCTGTCAGGAAACCCCAGGACTTGGTTACTCTACTTTTGTGTGGTGACCTCCTGGAGGCTGTTTTTGTACTGCTGTACACCTTCAAAGTAGGACCAGTCTTAAGAAGGGGCTCGACCTGAAAAGTCACCTATTCCTTCTCTCCAGAGATGCTGCCCATCCCGCTGAGTTACTCCAGCATTTTGTGTCTACCACCTTCAAAGTAAGACTGATACTGCAGTGAACAGTGCTCAGGGGGGCAGTCATATTTTGGGATACTTTCATGGGCTGAAGTAGCCCTTATTTAAATGCTGTGTGCGTGCATTTTCCTGTCTATGCAATTGGCGCATTTAAGACTTACCAGTCTGGAGTTAAGGTTTACTTGTATATTGTGTGGCAGGTGACCTCAGGGGGCCAAAAGTGTTGGATGTCAACATAGGCAGTAGTTATGCAATCTTGCCTTATTTTCATTGTTTTTATGCTTGGGAATCGCTGTAAGGACAATATTAAAAAACGGAGACTATCCAAAGAATTCCGACTGTAAAGACTTTCAGAATGGCAAAGGCAAATGCATGAACCACTGACAAAGGCAACAAGTCCACGTTCAAGATAAACACCAGGATTCATTTCCAGAGGAATAATATGGTTCGATCGCATTGAGAGTTCAGGTGATGGGAAAAACTACAAGACGATGAGAACAAGCTTAAACTGAGTCTGGGGGGGGTGGGGGTTGTTTTGTGGGAGGGGTGGGTGGTATCAATATTTTATGTTTATGTATTTAATCCAAACTGAATTCCATAAGAGCAAATTGTATTCTGTATCTCAATTTTTAGTGTCGTGATTTATGAATTCTGCAAAAGGTGATTTATTTTCCTTAACATGTAGCTTACTTGTATTAATGTTTTCCTTTCTTAAGATAAGAACTATGTGATGTTTTCAAAAGATCTCTACTTTCCCATTCAAATTCAAAACTTGCACAGCAATTAAAACTCTGGAGAAATTAGCCCTTTATTTCTCATCATTAGCCACCAACTCAATTTTACCTTCAAATGTGAAACAAGGCTGTTAAGATTCTGGTAATATTGCAAAGCCAGTTTGTTACTAAATAACCTGAAAGGGTCCTTGCACACACATTGTGGGCTGAAGGGCCTCCTTCTGTTCTGTCTATGGGCAGGTGAAGCTGGACACCACTCATTCCTCGGTCTAAGAAGTGCAGTTATGTTAAGAATGTTTTAATTCCTCATTGGAATTTACATTCGTTTTGTAACCGCTGCCAAACTATGAGACTTAAAGAAAAAAATTGTAACGTCGCCTTACTGGAGTTATTGGAGCTGCAATGAGATTTTGTTTTGCACAGCTCTGTGTAAATTCGGGAGGCTGTATTCAGCGGATTTTCAGTGTTATCATTTACTTAAAGGCCAACTGAGATAGTGCTGCCATGTAAAGTTGGGAATTTCTAGCTTTTTGGCCTTATCTCCGGTTCCCAGCTGTTTACTGTACAAGAACTGTGCTGTACGCGATGATGCCTGACTTCTTGGTTTTATACGAGTT
Source organism: Rhinoraja longicauda (assembly GCF_053455715.1). Taxonomy (NCBI): domain Eukaryota; kingdom Metazoa; phylum Chordata; class Chondrichthyes; order Rajiformes; family Arhynchobatidae; genus Rhinoraja; species Rhinoraja longicauda. The sequence continues at coordinate 16,944,725 of NC_135982.1, read as the reverse complement.
CCAAGATGCTTTCATTGGGTACATGCAGAGATTTTGTGTTTCTTTGTGAGAAAGGTTTAAGAATCTTGGCATTCAGCGCAAAGCTGCTGCTTGGAAATTTTAAGTGTGTTCCCAACATTTATTAGGTGTCCTCAATGGTAGTTCCACAAAGAACTCCCTGCTCCTTGTGAAACATGGAGCATAGTTTCACAAAGTTGGCACAGTGGTTCCTTGCCTCCTTTAGTTTTTAGAGATACAGTACAGACGCAGGCCCTTCGGCCCACCGGGTCTGCACCTACCAACGATCCCCGCACGCTTGCACTATCCTACACACACTAGGAACAATCTGCAATTATATCAAGTGAACCTTTAAGTCATAAGTGATAGGAGTAGAATTAGGCCATTCGGCCCATCAAGTCTACTCCGCCATTCAATCATGGCTGATCTATCTCTCCCTCCTAACCCCATTCTCTTGCCTTCTCCCCATAACCCCTGACACCTGTACTAATCAAAGATCTATCTATTCTTTGGTGGGTGGGAGGAAGCCGGAGATTCTGGAGAAGACCCACGCAGGTCGCTGGGAGAACGGACAAACGTATCAAACCCGGTTCTTTGGCGCTGTAAGGCAGCAGTGCCACCGAGCCGCCCCCTGTTACTCTTTGCACCCTTTCCACCTGAATGACACCATCGTATAGCTGGGCAATCAGAACTCCACATGGCCCTCCGATTGTGGTCTCATCATTGAAAGTACAGCTGCTTCACAATGTCCCAGATTTTGGTTTCAACGCCTCTTCCAATGAAGGCAAGCACGCCAAATGCCTTCTTCACCATGCTGTTTACCTGACACGCCACTGTAAGGGAATGTGCACCTGTATTCCCAGGTCTCCTCTGTTTTGCACTCTCTTGGGTTCATTTGCTGTGCGAGTCCCGCCCTGGTTTGATGTACCAATGTCCAATACCGCACACCTATCAGAATTAAATTCCATTTTCCATTCCTTGGCCCACCTACCTAACTGATCTAGCTGTTGCTGTAAATGTAGATATCCTTCCTCTATCCAACCAATTTTGGTGTCATTTGCAAATTTGCTCTCAATGTTAACTACATTGGCATCCAAATTGTTAGTATGCATAACAAACAGCACTGAACTCAGCACCCATGGTGAGAGCGCTCCAATAATTTCTACCCTTTAACTACTTCCGAAAAGCCGATACGGAATCCAATTGCCGAGCTTGTCTTGGTTTTCATATGACCTACCCTTCCGGACAAGCCTACCATGCTAAAAGTCCACATAGACAACGTCCACTGCCTTGGCCTCATCAACCCCTTTAGTGATGTCTTAAAAAAAACTCGGATTTGTGAGATGCAGTTTCTCCATGCACGTGCCAACTATCCATAACCAGTCTGTGCCTTTCCAAATGACGGGCAAATCCTGTCCCGCAGAAACTTCAATGCGGCACGGTGGCGCAGCAGTAGAGTTGCTGCCTTACAGCACCAGAAACCCAGGTCCAATCCCGATTACGGGTACTGTCTCTATGGAGCTCGTACGTTCTCCCCGTGACCAGCATGGGTTTTCTCCGGGATCTTCAGTTTCCTCCCACACTCCAAAGACGTACTGGTATGTAGGTTAATTATCTCGGTATGATTGTAAATTTGTCCCTAGTGTGCGTTGTACAATGTTAGTGTGCGGGGATCACTGGTCGGCGCGGACTCGGTGGGCCAAAGGGCCTGTTTCCGCGCTGTAACTCTAAACTAAACTACTTCCCCACCACTGACATTGGGCAGTTCCTTGGCTTATCCTTGCCGATCTTCTTGCACACCTCACTGAAAATGATAAAGATATGCGGGCACAAATATTCTGAACCTAACACAATGCCATCTTCTATTCATCTTTTGCAAAAACTTGAAACATCTTGACTTTGCTCAGTCTAATCATAGCGTTATTTCTGAAGCTGGGGTAATTCTCCGAGTAAATTGCTACGACAAGTAGTTCAATTTACAACCGCTCCAAAAACCAGACAATCCCAAGTTCAATCATTCCATTAGAATAAAACATTCTCTTTTAAAGAGTATTGTTGCCATCCACTCAGCAAATGTCAATGCAAAACACTGCTTACAACGAATCAATGATCTGTTTATGCAGCAGAACCACGACTGATATATTTGCTGAAGATAGACGCAAAATGCTGGAGTAACTCAGCGGGACAGGCAGCACCTCTGGAGAGAAGGGATATATTTGTTGAGCATCTTCAACGATGAACACTCACAGAGGAACGTCATAGATTCCATAAACTGACAATGCCATAGTGAGTGAACAAACCAAAGTGAATCCCATACATTAGGAAAGAATATCATTTTTAAATGCCTTTTAACAGCAATTGCCTTAGATATATTTATCATGAATGAATGAATAAATGAGTTTATTGGCCAAGTATGCACATACAAGGAATGTGCCTTGGTGCTCCGCTCCCAATGACACCACAAACATACAGTTAATCATTGAATAAATCATATGTACCTTCCAATAAATATCTTTCAGTTTAATTGGAAACAAATCTCGAGCTTTCAACGGGTGTGGCATTTTCCACACTTCCCATCTTCACTCGGGCTACTTCAAGAGCCGAGAGTGTTTTATTGTCGTATGTCCCAGATTGAACAATGAAATTCTTACTTGCAGCATTCAAATGTGGTTCCCACATTCACAAAAAACTTCAGGAGCTGGTTGCCAGCTTTCGGCAGGGACTTCATAAAGGGTGAGCATGGTCATCAACTGATTTATCAAACAGTTTATACTGTACAATACGGGGAGATTAACTCAACACTTCACGTGCACTTGCAGCATGGTATTTCTGGGCTTTTGGAGAAGTTGCATTTTTCGCTCAGAGGGTGGCGGGCATTTTGGAACTGGCTGCCAGAGGAGGTAATTGAGTTGGGTACAATAACATTTAGACAATAGACAATAGACAATAGGTGCAGGAGTAGGCCATTCAGCCCTTCGAGTCAGCACCGCCATTCAATGCGATCATGGCTGATCACTCTCAATCAGTACCCCGTTCCTGCCTTCTCCCCATACCCCCTCACTCCGCTATCCTTAAGAGCTCTATCCAGCTCTCTCTTGAAAGCATCCAACGAACTGGCCTCCACTGCCTTCTGAGGCAGAGAATTCCACACCTTCACCACTCTCTGACTGAAAAAGTTCTTCCTCATCTCCGTTCTAAATGGCCTATCCCTTATTCTTAAACTGTGGCCCCTTGTTCTGGACTCCCCCAACACTGGGAACATGTTTCCTGCCTCTAATGTGTCCAATCCCCTAATTATCTTATATGTTTCAATAAGATCCCCCCTCATCCTTCTAAATTCCAGTGTATACAAGCCTAATCGCTCCAGCCTTTCAACATACGACAGTCCCGCCATTCCGGGAATTAACCTAGTGAACCTACGCTGCACGCCCTCCATAGCAAGAATATCCTTCCTCAAATTTGGAGACCAAAACTGCACACAGTACTCCAGGTGCGGTCTCACCAGGGCCCGGTACAACTGTAGAAGGACCTCTTTGCTCCTATACTCAACTCCTCTTGTTACGAAGGCCAACATTCCATTGGCTTTCTTCACTGCCCTGCTGTACTTGGACAGGTACATGGGTAGGAAAGGTTTGGAAGGATATGGACAAAATGAGGGCAAATGTTGGTTGGTACGGACGAGTTGGGCCAATCGGCCTATTTCCATGCAGTCTGACTCTCTGCATCCCTTCTTCCTAGTAGCTTATTGGGATTCAGGATGGTTTGCTTCCCCTTGCCTTGCAAGGCTTTATTCACCCGAGAATCTGATTTGTGAGCCACCATCTCTTCCACAGATGGGGAAGGAGGTGCCTCTCAGGTTGAGTGGGTAGGATAGGCTTGAGGTGGTGCACTCCTATCACTGTTTACGCTGGACTTACAGTCGTTGCGTTCCCAGCATGGCCCACACAGTCAACCAGGGCCTCAATGCCCAAAATCGCTCATTGGCGTGGGTTCAATGCCGCAAGAAAGTTCACCGACAATAGTTTGCTTATCCTTCCAATGGATTTGGACAGATTATCAGCAGATCAATTTTGTGCTCGGTCCACCAGTGTCATTTTGCAACCAGCATAGAAATCGATGCGCGCCATCTCAATGTGTACACATTTACACCCTCCTCTACTTTGTCGTGTTTTTCTTTTTAGATCATCATTAGATTTGATTTGATCATTATTTCCTCCTCCCTAGTTTCAGAGACAGTAACTCACGGTGAGGGAGACGAGAGATGAGGGAAAACTAGTTCGATTTGCTCAGGATTTACGTGGCAGTACAAAAACTGCAGCAGAGGGGACGTGTCCCGTCGGGAATTTTGAGCAATCAATTTTCTTCTGCATGCAAGAATTCTGGAGGCGTGCTTTTGGAAGTAAAACCTGATGTGTAGCGTTTTGATTAACACACCATTCCAACCTTTGAGTTTCCAAGCAGCACCACTAGAATACTGCAAGCACAGGAGGAGGATTCATTACAACTGCAAAAAGCCAAAATTACAGAGTTATAGCGTGATACAATATGCAAACAGGCCCTATGCCCCAACTTGCCCACACTGGGCAACATGTCCCAGCTACACTGGTCCTACCTGCCTGCATTTTGCCCATATCCCTCCAAACCCGTCCTATCCATATACCTGTCTAACTACTTCTTAAATGTTGGGATAGTCCCAACCCCAGCTACCTCCTCTGGCAGCTTGTTCCATACACCCACCACCCTTTGTGTGAAAAAGTTACCCCTCAGATTCCTATTAAATCTTTTCCCCTTCAACTTGCACCAGAGGTCCACTCTAGTCTACGATTCACCTACTCTGGGCAAGAGACTCTGTGCATCTACCCAATCTATTCCTCTCATGATTTTATACACCTCTGTAAGATCTCCCGTCATCCTCCTGCGCTCCAAGGAGTAAAGTCCCAGCCTACTCGACTTCTCCCTGTAGCTCAGGCGCTCTAGTCCTGGCAGTATCTTCGTAAATCTTCTCTGTTAATCAGAAGGTGGTCTTAAAAAAGAGATTTGTTAAGACCAAAACAATTTTGGTCGTCTAGCTGATTTGATTTGGGCTTTTGGGAGAGCGGGGGGGGGGGGGGGGGGATGGGCTTTTGGGAGAGCGGGTGGGGGGTGGTGGGTGGGGATGGGCTTTTGGGAGAGCAGGGGGGGGTGGGCTTTTGGGAGAGCGGGAGGGTGGGTGGGGATGGGCTTTTGGGAGATCAGGGGAGGGGGGGGTGAATGGATATTTGAGCTTTTCGAGTGCATGGGAGGTAAGTTTGGAAGGTTGGTGGGTACGGGTTATCTAATATTTCGGCAATCATTACGATTCAGTCCCCGCTGTTGTGGAGGACAGTTCACTGCCTGGAGTGTGTGGCTACTGATTTACTGTTAATATGCGGGTATTGTTGGCAGGTGCGGACTCTGTGGGTCAAAGGGCCTGTTTCCACGCTGGATCTCTAATCTAAACTGAAACTAAATGACAGCTATTGCATTCATCTATGCTGCCTCTATCTAAATATTTAAATCAGTTGGTCAAACATGATTTGTCTTGATTTGTCTTGATTTGTCACAGCCAGTTCGCCATTTACTAAAGGGCCTGTCCCACTTTAGGCGATTTTAAGGCGACTGCCGGCGACTAGGCTGTCGCCGACAGTTCGCCAGGTGTCGCGGGCATGATCGTGAGGAGTCTTCCAAGAATCGTAGTGGATCTCAGCACGTCGCTGAGAAATCAACTGGAGTGAGATTTCTCAGCGACAGCTGGCTTGTCGCCAGGTATCGTAGCTTATTGCGGGCGCTGTCGCATGCTGTCCCCAGGTTTGCTAGGTTCTCTTAGATGCATTTAGAAGCACATAATATTAAAATAAGTAAAGTCATTTAAAGATACCATAAAATAGTTGTGTTTAACCAATTTATTTACCGTCAGGACATTTGACAGGTAGATTGGAGGCGACAGTTTGACGGTCAGGTAAGCGTGGGAATTTTTGCGAGGTTTATGGCCATCAGCGATTACATTTAAAGTAGGCTCCCAACCCAGATATGCAACCCAGAAACCAGATATGCAACTCCCGTACATTTTCAAAGAATGCCCACACTCCGCACAAAAATCCATTTAACCACGTTTAAAATTACATTTCTTAATACTGCTATTAGTAAACTGGAAGTCAATCCAGTTTATGCCTTGTTACCATGAAGCTTGTTTTTTAAGTAACCCGGGCAAGATGTTATATTTCAAAACTCTCAAGTACTTACCGACTTGTCAGTGATTTCAGCGAAAATTAGGATGCCGGAGAAGCATTGACAGCGTGGGAATGTTTGCGATGTTTCCGAAGACGGTATAATCTCGACCTGACTTGGCATTGTCGTGGTCATTGTCGTAGGGTAAAAGAAAATTTCGGCGATCTGCTACGACTTTGACTGACGCCGGCAGTCGCCTAAAAAATCCCCTTAACTCGAGTAGGATTATTCTTCGTGCTGATTCATTGGCATGTGTTTCAGATTCCATCTGGGTTCTAAGTCCCTTCTGAACATGTTCCATCTCAGTCAGTGTCCCTTTTGGACTTGGCCAGCTCAATCACAGGTTCTGCTACCAGTCGGTAATAGTTCATAAGACATAGGAACAGAATTGGGCCATTCGGCCCATCGAGTCTTCCATCATTTGATCATGGCTGATCTATTTTTCCCCCTCAACCCCATTCTCCTGCCATCTCCCCGTACCCTTTGATACCCTTACTAATCAAGAACCTATCAATCTCTGTTTTAAAAATCGGCAGTGAATTAGCCCCCTACCAACTGCAACATTGAATTCCACAGATTCACCACCCTCTGGTTAAAGAAATTCCTCCTCATCTCCTTTGTAATGGTATGTCCTTTTATTCTGAGGCTGTGTCCCCTGATCCTAGACTCTCCCATTACTGGAAACATTCTCTCCATGGTCTTATTGAGGTATATAAAATCATGCACAGGGATTGTGATGGAGGAGTTTGGCACAGTGCCCATGCAATATAATTTCAGTGAGTACAACTGTGTCAGGCTATTAATTGTTTGCCTCTCGTACGTGGGAGAGTCCTGCCACTTTAGATAGTTCCCATACGCTGGTGAGGTGACGTTGCAAGGTCTGTGTTGTACTTTGTGGTCCGATATCTGTTATACCTTTGTTATGACTCTGGACGGACCACAAGTACGCGTGTTTAAAAGGTTTAAAGGCTGGAGCTTAAATCCAGACTGTTTATTCCACGGCCACCTGGAACCGGAGTCACCACCAAATCACCCCATTCTCTTATATACATGTTACTACACCGGCAAACGAAGTAGTCCTTGTGATACAACAAAGTAGTCCTTGCAATATCACAACATCCCCCTTGTCTTATAAAATAAAATATATTTAACAACAAACTCTAAACACAAATGTAGTCCTTGCAATATCACCACAGTCTGCTGCCCTGGAAGTGGCTTTTTGAGTAAACTACCTTTGGTCGACATATTGAACCTTTTGAATACTTCATGGTATTTTGCATACAAAGGTATGAAATGGAAACTGACATTTTGGAGAGAATGGAGCATTTTAATGTACCATGCCATTCTGCAGTAGAAGGTCGGCGCTGTGGCGCAGCGCTAGAGTTGCTGCCTTACAGCGCCAGGGACCCGGGTTCGATCCTGACCATGGGTGCTGTCTGTAAGGAGTTTGTACGCCAACTTGTTTTTATTTCCAAAATAATCGGTGACAATTGTTAAGTGTTAATCAATTGCAATTATTTGTTTAACATTTAACTTTCCCAAAAAGCTAATCTGCAAGTCGAATTGGTAGTAAAGAAGGCAAACGCATTTATTTCAAGGGCTAGAAAACAAAAACGATGCGATATTGCTGAGGATCTTTCAGGCGCTGGTCAGACCACATTTGTAGAGAGCTGCTTTAGAAGAGATCACAAAATGCTGGAGTAACTCAGCGGGTCAGGCAGCATCTCAGGAGAGAAGGAATGGGTGACGTTTCGGGTCGAGAAGGGTCGAGAAGGGTCTCAACCCGAAACGTCACCCATTCCTTCTCTCCTGAGACGCTGAGTTACTCCAGCATTTTGTGACACCTTCGATTTGTACCAGCATCTGCAGTTATTTTCCCACAGTGCTTTAGAAGAGAGTTGCTTTAGAAACAAACAAGCAATCGTTTCAACTGATACTTGTGAAACAGTAGTTTATTAAACAATGTACCAGCCATTGATACGAAGCCCATGGAAAGCAGCCATTGAGCATGGAATATCCTGATCCTGTACCATTGGAACTAGGCAGAGGAAGAAAATATATAAATGTCCCCATTAAATTGGCCTCATGATTAATGTTTATTACAAATTTGCAGAGGTGTGGTCACCGTATCAAGTGATTTTGATATATTTTCTGACCGATGGACAAAATTGACTTTATGGATTTCATAGAATCATAGAGCAATACAGTGTGGAAACAGGCCCTTCAGTCCAATTTGCCCACAGCGGCCAACATGTCCCAGCTACACTAGTCCCACTTGCCCATGTTTGGTCCATATCCCTCCAAACCTGTCCTATCCTGTCCTAAACCTGTCTAACTGTTTCTTAAACATTGGGATAGTCCCAGCTTGAACTACCTCCTCTGGCAGCTTGTTCCATACACCCACCACCCATTGTGTGAAAAGTGTTACCCCTCATATTCCTATTAAATCTTTTCCCCTTCACCTTAAACCTTTGCCCCCTGGTCCTCGATTCACCTACTCTAGGCAAGAGACTCTGTGCGTCTACCCCATCTATAATTTTCATAGTTTTATACACCTCAATAAGATCACCCCTCATCCTCCTGCGCTCTAAGGAATAGAGTCTAAGCCTACTCGAGCTCTCCCAATAGCTCACACCCTCTAGTCCTGGCAACACCCTCGTAAATCTTCTCTGTACCCTTTCCAGCTTGACATCTTTTCTACAGCAGGGTGCCCAGAACTGAACACAATATTCTAAATGCGGCCTCACCAACATGTCAACTCCCAACTTCTGTACTCAAAGGATGTCTGTAAAAATAGAACTCGTTCATAATGGAGATGCCATGTGTATTAATTCCATTCACTAGCACTTGATCCATTGTCTATTAATTCTTAGTGATACAGGTGCTTATCCAGGTGTCCAGGCCAACACCACCTTCTCAAGCAGTGTTTTCCAGATTCTAACCATGTACTGAATATAAAAAAAATATTTCTCCAATCCCCTCTCACCCACTTGCCTCTCAACTAAAACCTATTCCCTCTGGTCTTGGACTCCTCTACTCTGGGGTAATGTTTCTTGCCATCTACCCTGGAGATGCCTCTCATAATTTTGTATACCTCTGTCACAGTTCCCCTCTGCCGTTTCGGCTCAGAGGAAAACAAGCCCAGCCTCTCCCACCTCTCCATTATAATTGAAACATTCTGTCCCAGGTAACAACTTGGACCCTCTGGTATAACCAGGTCTTGCAATAGAGTGGTGGCCAAAACTGCACAATATTCCTGTTGTGGCATGGACAACATTTTGATAAAATTGTATCAAAATGTTTTTGCTCTTGTATTGCATGTCTTGGCTAATAAAGACAGGCTATACGTGTGCTGCCTGCACCCTAGCAACCAAATGTTTATGCCATGTGCAAACACGTCAAGAATTGTTATATGCATTTGGAACAGCACAATTAAAGTCTTACTTGCTGTGTGTGTCTTTCTATTGTAGGTAAGATCACTCACAAGGGGGGGACCTTTTCAAAGACTAAACATAAATATGCAAGACTTGTTTTCAGTTAGGTGTGGAAGAGGAGACCGTGCGTAGAGTAGATGAGTAGACTGGTAGACACAAAATGCCGGAGTAACTCAGCGGGACAGGCAGCATCCCTGGAGAGAAGGAATGGGCGACGTTTCGGGTCGAGACCCTTCAGTAGACTGGTGTTGCTTCAGCCCAATGCACCATGTGGCTTGTAGCAGGCTGCTCTTGCAGTTGCTGGATAATTGCACAGAACACTTCAGGATAATCGATGAATTTTCGGCACCAGAAAAATCTTGTGCAAAATTGAATTATATGGTTTCACTTAATTAAAATGAAATCCCGTGAAGAATGGGAGTGGAGGGAACTTGGATATTTGTGTTGCAATTGAGACCTGAATCCAAACCTCTTTGACCTGTCGGCTACTGGAATTGGAAACATTTCTGAATTTTATGTTTTCGTGTCCTTAGAATGGAAGTGACGCAGGTGGTAGAGAGGAGGTGCTGCTGCCTGCCTCACAGTGCCAGGCACCTGGATTTGATCCTGCCCGCTGGTGTTTTCTGTGTGTAGCTTGCACGTTCTCCCTGTGACCAGGTGGGCTTCCTTTGATTGCCCCCGGTTTCCTCCTGCTTCCCAAAGGTGTGCGGGTTTGTCGGTTAATTGGCCTCTGTAAAATGCTCCTAGTGTGCAGGGAGTGGATGTGGAAGTGGGTGTAATGTCCTCTGTAAGACTCTGTTGTTGCTAGCACAATGAATATACGCCCGACATCTTGTAAGAAGATTTTATTACTGATCCTTCACCAGAAAACGTCTAGAAGGTCACCTGACCTCAGTCACAAGGCACAAGCCCATTGGCCAGCTTCTGCTCTTGGCCTCAAGGGGGCACTGGCATTTACATTACATATACATCACAGTGGGATAATGTAGAACTAGTGTGATCGATTGTCAGCGTGAACTCGGTGGGTCAAAGGTGCTGTTTCCATGCTGTATCTCCAAACTAATTGACAGCAGCTTTGTTACAAATACTGGCCTGTAGACTTTTAAAACTGCAGTGCAAGAAAAAACAAATGTAAGCATTCCCCACCCCCACCCCCTGTTTTGGCAGAGGCAAAATCTATATGTAAATAAACATCCTAAAGCCTTAGCTAAAAGATGGTCTGAAGAAATTTAGACAGTGCCTTAAGCCTCCTTTACAATGCTTAATTTGTACATTCATCAGAAGGTTTGCTTCCACAGAGATGCTGTTTGGAAATTAAGATGGGGAACATTTGGAAGGCAAGAAACTGATTTTTCTCCTGTAGGTTTCGTGACCCATGTGGCAAATCTAATGCTCCACTTCAGACCCCTGATCTCAATTTGAGTGGAACTCCATTTAACCTGCAGAAGCAAAGAACGGCAGATGTTGGTTAAAACCAAAGATAGACACAAAGTGGCGTAGTAACTCAACGGGTCAGTTTGCTGCCTGACCTGCTGAGTTACTTCAGCACTTTGTGTCTGTTTAACCTGCGTTTCAGATCATTTGTGTACAAAGCAAAGACAAACAAAAGGCTGAGTAGTGTTTGGAGTTGTGCCCATCTGCCCACAGGGAAGACATTGTATTTTAATTACTGTACATTGGACATTTTAATACCTGTGAGTAATGGCATGGCTGCTACCTAATTGAGATGTTTAAACGGATGAATGAAGCTCAAAAGGTTTCTCGCTGTTGCCTGAACCCTGTCTTGAGATGCAACGAGATCGCTGAACTGGAAGTTGCTTCAGGGGTATTCTTTTTGCTTTTGTTGCCTTTGCTCTGCCATTCAGTTTTTAACTGAATTCCCTTTGTTTTCTCTTTCCCAACCTGAGTCGAGGCTTCATAATGATCCCTTCATGGATGTGTCCAAGAGCGTCGACGTGCTGGGTGCTGCCTGACTTTTCGTGCTTCACCATGAAATCTATTGCCTGCCCTGCAAAAATAAATTGCAACACAAATAAAGTCCAAGTCCTCCATTAACATTGGCAGTGCATGCTATTAGAAAATATAATGGCTGCATTAAAAATGCTTTTGGAGCTAATATATTTTCTGGCTAAAGTGCACAAAACCTCTTTCCTGCAGTTTGTGACATTGCCGAAACACACATTAGATACTGTACTTTGCAGAGAGCCCGAGGAATCAATTATGCTGTTAATTTTATAACAAATGGTTCAAGTCAACAGGAGTATCTTATTTCTGTTGCTCTGCTTGTGTGTAAATATTCCAATCTTCAGTTGTGATGCTGCTTTTTGTTTTGTGGGTGCATGATATTGCCTTTATCTGAAAATTAAGTATGATCTCTAGGAGCGGGTCACTCGAAGCTGATTGCCTTCCGGTTCTGACTGGTGGTCCGTCCTGATTTAATTGCCTTCAAATTGTCCCACCTTTTGGCAGCACGGGCTGGTGGTGCAGCGGTAGAGTTGCTGCCTTACAGCGCTTGCAACGCCAGAGACCCGGGTTCGATCCCGACTACGGGTGCTGTCTGTACGGAGTTTGTACGTTCTCCCCGTGACCGCGTGGGTCTTCGCCGTGATCTTCGGTCTCCTCCCACACTCCAAAGACGTACAGGTTTGTAGGTTAATTGGCTTGGTATAAGTGTGAAATTCTCCCTAGCGTGTGTAGGATAGCGTGAGTGTGCGAGGATCTCTGGTCGGTGCGGACTCGGCGGGCCGAAGGGCCTGATTCCGCGATGTATCTCTGAACTAAACTAAACATAGAGCTTTGTTTAGTTTAGTTTAATGTCACGTGCACTGAGGAACAGTGAGAAACTTTTGTTGCATGCTAACCTGTCAGCCGAAAGACAATACATGATTACAATCAAGCCATTCACAATGTACAGATACATGACAAAGGAAATGGGGTTGTTAAAGTAAGAAATGTTGCTGTAGGATTAGTGGAGTTAAAGAGTGGAGTGATTACAATACGTGATTGCAGATCCACTTCTGTGAAGAACACACAGTCGCTTGGATTGGGCGCCATCTTGAACCTTGAGCTCCCAAGGCCTAAACTCTAGCATTCCTCCCTCAACCCACTCCATCTGCTTACCTCTCTCCTTTAAACTGGACTTCTTCTTTGGTGAAGCTTTGACCGTCTGCCCTAGAATCACTTACATCCCTGGCCATAAGGCCATGAGGGATTAGAGTAGAATTAGGCCATTCGGCCCATCAAGTCTACTCCGCCATTCAATCATGGCTGATCGATCTCTCCCTCCTATCCCCATTCTCCTGCCTTCCCCCCCTGGCATCTGGTTATTTCGTGACAGTACTTCCGCAGAGTGCTTTGGGACGTCTTTCAGAATCAGAATACAAACGCTGATCGCTGTTGCTCCACATTCAAAGATTTGAAAGCTTCTCGTTTAAAGTGGTTGTTCTGCTTTTGTGGTCTGGTGTTCTGTGGTCTGGAGCCGCAGTGGAGGAGGCTATGGGTTTACGGAGATTATTTCTGAGAGCGGTGGCCAGACGTTATCCTGGCGAATGTGAATAATAATTTGTCTTTGATTTACTCTGTTGTATATCATTAGTGAATAAATTACATTGTAAAAAGATCACTTGCACCTCATGTGCTCCCATAACCTTTGGCTAATGCTGCTCCCACCCGAGATTTCCCCCCCCCCCCTCTCTTATTGGCTTATAAATAACAGATGGTGACAATTATTTTCAGTAAGAAACCTTTTTCATCCTGTTCATTGATTTGCTTCTGCGGTCGGTGCCACTATTCTGCTTCGAAGCCTCGAAGAAATAACTTGCAGGCTCCTCCCTTTCCCTGCGCCCGATGTTCTTGCGAGAAGAGATTGGGCCAGATTGCAGGCGGCCGCATCCCCCTGGTCAAACTCTGCATTTCCCCAACGGTTGCCTGGAGCCTTTCGCTGTTGTGCAGCTCAACAATCTGCCCCCCATTACAGCGGCAGCCATTCCTCAGATAGTCAACTAGTTGTTTGCTGGCAGCCCAAAGTAGAGCTCTAACCAAGGACCACATTGATGGTTGTTGCTAGTTAAAGCAGTTGGGGGGGAACACTAATAATTTTAATTGAACACTAAGGAAGGTGAGGGGGGAGGGGGAGGGGGAGGGGGGGGAGGAGTGTGTTGTTGGAGTTCACCCAAAACTGGAGATTTCAATGTTCATACCATTTGTTTGGAAGCTACCAAGGCGTAATATGAGGTGCTGTTCCCCCCAGTTTGCACGTGTCCTCATTCTGACAATGGAGGAGGCCCTGGATAGAGAGTGAGTATGGGAATGGGAAGCGGAGCAATGAAAATGGTTAGCAATTCGGAGATCCATGAGGCCTTGGTGGGCTGCATGCAAGTGTTCAACGGAACGGTTGCCGAGTCTATGCTTGGTCTCACCAAAATGCCAACGGAACGGTTGCCGAGTCTATGCTTGGTCTCACCAAAATGCAGGAGGCCACTCTGTCAAGTCAAGTCAATTTTATTTGTATAGCACATTTAAAAACAACCCACGTTGACCAAAGTGCTGTACATCAGTTCAGGTACTAAGAACGAACATACAATGGCACACAAACATAACAGCACATACATAAACAGTTCACAGCGCCCCCTCAGAGGGCCTCAAACGCTAGGGAGTAGAAATAGGTTTTGAGCCTGGACTTAAAGGAGTCGATGGAGGGGGCAGTTCTGAGAACATCAGATGCAGTAGATGAGGTTGGAGGACTTGCGAGTGAACCTCTGTCTCACCTGGAAGGACTGCTGGGCTCCATGGATGGAGGTACAGGGGAAGGCACAAGGACAGGTGTTGCATCTCCTGTGGTTGCAGGGGAAAGTACCTGGGGAGCTGCGGTGATTTGGGCGGCAAGGGATGAATGAACCAAGGAGTTGCGGAGGAAGCAGTCTCTGCTGAAGGCGGAAAGGGGTGGAGATGGGAAGGTGTGACTGGTATTGGGATCACGTTAGTTAAAATCAATAGTTATTTAAGATTATGTCCACTGGCAAGCAAATGAATGATCTGGGACCAACACTACAAGAATAAAATGAGTAGATGCGATTATTCCCTCATGCAAAATTATTATTTGAATATGGAATATTTTAGAAGAACACAAAGAAATAGGAGCTGGAGTTGGCCTTATGGCCCTTTGAGCTCACTCCCTTGACTCCATCGTTTATAATAATTTAATCTTGCATGTCTCCCACAGCCATTGTTTCTCCTTCAGTTCCAAAGTCTATTTTGGTCTTAAAGATTGTCAATTATTGAAGTGAATACTTTATTGTCACATGTGACAAGTCGCAGTGAAATTCTTTGCTTGCATACCCAAGGTATGCAAATAGTCGGCAGGTAAAGGGCGCTGATAAAGTTACAAAGCTCCCCGTGTCAAGTCCTCCTTTGTTCTCCCTCCCTCCTCCCTCCCCGTCCTCCCCCCTCTCCCGCGCCGTCCCCCTTTGTTCTCCACCCCCCCCCCCACCCACCCTCACGGTGGTTCCACCACGCAGGTCCTTTGTTCTCCACCCCCCCCCCGCACGGCGGATCCCCCCCGCTGGGTCCTCCTTTGCTCTCCACCCCCCCACCCTTACGGTGGTTCCACCACGCAGGTCCTTTGTTCTCCCTCCCCCCCCCCCCCCCCGCTGGGTCCTCCTTTGTTCCCCCCCCCTCCTCACAGTCCTTGGGGAGCCACTTCTCTTTGATCCTTCTCTTTGGTATACAGTTCCGGCCTGCTGCACCTCAAGGAAAAGAATTACTCCCTCATTTGGATCCTAAATGGGAGACCCCCTTATCATGAAGCTCTGACGACCTTGCTTTGAACTTTCCCCACAATTGAGAACATTGGCGTGACCTCTATCCTGCCAAGGTCCCTCACACGTTGAATTTCAATCAAATCGGCTCTCGTACATCATATCAGACCTGAAGACCAGGGATTGTAGATACAACCTGCTCCATCATCCTCAAGGGGCCAACCCCTTCATTCTAGGTGATCGAATAAAATGACCCTGCAAAATCCTTCTTTTAAATGAGGACATCAAAACTGTGTGTGGTTTTCCAGGTGTTTCTTCACCAACCATTGTAGCAAGTCCACCATTGTGATATTCCCACACCCCTTGCAATAAATGATCACAAATGTGGTTTAGAGACACAGTGAGGAGACTGGCCCTTCCGCGCCGACCAGCGATCCCCACACACATTAACACTATCCTACACACACTAGGGACAATTAACAATTGTACTCGGCTTATACTAAGCCATTTAATCTACATACCTGTTGGTCTTTGGAGTGTGGGAGGGGGAAACCGGAGATCCCTGGGAAAACCCAGGCAGGTCATGGGGAGAACATACAAACTCCGTACAGACAAGCACCCGTAGTCAGGATCGATCCTGGGTTTCTGGGGCTGTAAGGCAGCAACTCTTGCCGCCCTTGAAAGAAATTAGCTCCTTTACAAACTGCTGGAGTAACTCAGCAGGTCAGGCAGCATCTTGGGAGAGAAGGAATGGGTGACGTTTCGGGAAGGGTCTTGACCCATCAAAGGGTCTCGACCCGAAACGTCACCCATTCCTTCTCTCCCGAGATGCTGCCTGACCTGCTGAGTTACTCCAGCATTTTGTGAATAAATCGATTTGTACCAGCATCTGCAGTTATCTTCTTATATAGCTCCTTTACAAAGTTTGACAAGAGAAAAGGAATACTCAAAGAATGCATCTGGGAAAAGATGAAGGAAATATATTATCGTAGAACAGTGTTCAGGTTAGCTTATTAATTCTGGGATTAGCATTGATGCAGCTACTGAACAAAATGTTTTTTTATTGGGTTCGGTGGATGTTCGAAAGAACGTTCTCTAATTGTTAACTCTACTTAGTTATTTCTTGATTTATTTTGTCATTTCTCCAAGCTTTCTTGGCACAGGCAGCTTCCTTATAATTGGCCTCAGTCCCTTCGCATTTAAAACTTAATGACATTGGCCGGTCGTTGCTTGTCTCCTGCTTGGGTGAGAGCCAGCACACGGTTTTCAGAAAATGTTTTTTTATCTTGTAATAAAAAATAAGAATCGTTTTCGATCACGTCTTCCTTGTCTTCCCACCAAAGCGAACGAGGTGTGCATTTCCATCTGATCGGGTTGCGAACATATTTTATCCTGCCGAGAAAAAACCTTGCGGGTGTTAGAAACCTGAATTAAAATAGAAGATGGTGGAAAATTTCATCGGATCAGGCCGTGTCGGTGGAAAGAAAAACTATGCTCATTTTGTATCTCGGTTCTGAAGAAGGGTTGTAGACCTGAAATATTGACTGTTGCTCTTTTCACAGATGCAACTTGACCGGAGTTTTTCCAGCATCTTTTGCCCTCTAATTATTGGTCATGAATGATAGGAGCAGAATTAGGCCATTCAGCCCATCAAGTCTACTCCGCCATTCAATTCATGGCTGATCTATCTCTCCCTCCTAACCCCATTCTCCTGCCTTCTCCCCACAACCCCTGACACCCGTACTAATCAAGATTCTATCTATCTCTGCCTTAAAAGTATCCACTGACTTGACCTCCACAGCCTTCTGTGGCAAAGAATTCCACAGATTCACCACCCTCTGACTAAAGAGATTATTGGTGTCGCAAGCTCAAAAGATTATTTTATAACCTGTCACATTACTGTTTTTTTAAACCTGTCTGAGGGTGCATTTTATATAGGAAAAAACATCACTGGCTTGTGGTAGAACAGACAAACATGAAGAAGGGTCCCAACCCGAAGTGTTACCCATTCCTTCTCTCCAGAGATGCTGCCTGCCCCGCTGAGTTACTCCAGCATTTTGTGTCTATCTTCGAGACAAACATGAACCACTGGCACATTGAACCAGCAGATCCTCTTTTATTTTTCTCTTTCTTCCTGCTCCTCGCCCTCCCTCACTGCAGGCTTGCTTGAAGATATTCTAAGCGAGGGTCCTCCAAACCTGTCTTAATCATTTGGCCGTAGATCCACCTTGCCATTTCATTAATTTCAGATTAAGTGGAAACTTGCTGCAAATGGTCAGTGGTTCTATTCAAATCTTCAAAAAATTGCTGGGTCATTTAAAAAAAAAATCCCCCACACCCCCCCCCCCACCCCCCCTACATCTGACTGGTTGTATAATGGGGACGATAAAGGTAACCTGTGTGATTTGCAAAACAGCAGATTGATTTCCAAATGTCTGGGTGATTTTATAAAGTCTTCAGAAACCAAAATCAATGAACACGATAGGGCTATTCCTAGTTGTTTAAGTTGACACTTTGCACAGATTCCCCCCCCCCAATCCTTTCATCTCTTCCGAAATCTAGCTCATTGATCCATCAATATAATCTGCTGTGTTGGTAGATTTATTTAACAATCTTTCTTTCTTCCAAGTTTTAAATGAACAAACTCCTGACTTTCTGCTTTGTTTTATAACTTTCCAAGCTCGTGCCCAGTGGCAGATGCATCTAATCGAACATATGTCCCTTCTTTACCAAATGAGAACCGAAGCTTTGCTCATTTATTGTCGATTACTGAGATTATTAAAGCCTTCTCCCAGATTTCTAACACTTTGGCTTCTGAAACATTTTTTCTTGCTCAATTAAAATCAAAACTCTTCTTGAATTTGAACACTCTGCCTATGCAATCACCCTTTAACCTCCTGTTCTAATGAGAGCAGCGCCAAGTTCTCTAATTGCTCCACTTTACTGAAGTCTTTTTTATCCTTGGTACCATTCTGTCAAATTTCCTCTCTCTTTTTATTTTGCAGGACCTTATTATCTACCATGAAAAGGGGGTGCATTGATTGAAACAGCGTTGCAGGAGCGGTCTAGCCTGTGTATAATAAAAGTCTAGCTTCATTTCCAAGCCTTTGTACCTTCCTCAGTGCAAAGTTTCTTGCTGTTGGCTCTCTCTGTTAATCCTGTCAACATTACCAGTCATAGAGTCATAGAGTCCTACAGCACAGAAAGAGGCCCTTCGGCCCATCGTGTCCGTGCCGCCCGTTACCAAACACAGTCTAATTTTAATCCCATTTTCCCGCATTTGGACCATAGCCCTGAATGTTGTAGCATTTCAAGTGCCCATCCAAATGCCTCTTAAACGTTGTGAGTGTTCCCGCCTCCACCACCACCCCAGGCAGTGAGTTCCAGACTCCAACCACCCTCTGGGTGAAAAAGTTCTTTCTCACATCCCCCCCGAAACCTCCCTCCCCTTACCCTGTATCTCATCCTATCGTATATAAGCAGACCACTACATCTCCCTTCCCCATCCCTTGAGTTTGATGCTGTTTCATTTGTGTTGTTTCCCTTCTTGGTTCCTTCTCATGTGAGTTGCCTTTTGCACGCCTCCATTCAAAATTACATGTCTCGCATCGCCAGTGTGTCCACACTCTTCTGCAGTCTTGGTGCATTCAAATAATTGTTTCCAAACCTTGTGTGTTGTGCAAATGTTAAGATGATGTCCATGTTATTTGGATAGATTGAAAGTAGCAGTGGTCCTAATGCTCGCCACGAGGGGATACAACAGTTTACTTCATCGCCATTTCCCTAGCCCCTATCAGCTCTGCTTTCTGACCTTTAGCCTGTGCTGCTTCCATATTGTGTTGTCGAATTGTAAGGGCACATTGTAGTACATGCGCGAATGTGTGATATGCTGCAAAAATGTGCCACTAATGGATTAGATTATGCTTCTCAGAAATAAAACATGGTGTTACTAATGGCACAGATGAGTATGCCATTACTCAGGGTGAAAATAACAAAGAATAGAGGGCATAGGTTTAAGATGAAAAGGTGCAAAGTTTAAAGGAGACTAGACCAAGTGGACCCGTTGGGCCCGAACCTCTCCTGCATTGGTGCAGCACCTTCTTCTCCCCTCCTCCCCCTTTCCCTCTTCCCCCCTCCCCCTCCCCCATCCACTCCCCCCTTCCCCCCTCCCTCACCCCTCCCTCCCCCTCACCCCTCCTCCCCCTCCCTCCTCCCCTCCCTCCTCCCCTCCCTGGGTGCCTGGAATATGGTGTCTGGGGTGGTGGTGGAGGCAGATATTGTACAGTAGGGGCATTTTACAGCCTCTTCGATAGGCACGTGGATATGGAGGGATATGGATCACATGGAGGCAGAAGAGGCGTTGACCTACCTGATCTCCCTGTTGCCTAACACTTTAATTCTCCTTGCCATTCCCACACTGACCGTTCTGTCCTCCGTCTTCTCCATTGTCGGAGTGAGGCTGAAGTCAAATTGGAGGATCAGCATCTCATGTTTTTCATAGCTTACAAACCCAGTGGTATAATTTTTGATTTCTCTAACTTCAAGTAACCCCGGCATTCCCTCTCTCTCCCCATGTCTCCCCCACCCAAATCGCACCAGCTTCTCGTTCTCACCTAGCAAACCGCAAACAATGGCCTGTTTCCTTTATCATCGTTACTTTTTTGTAAAACTTTCATTCATTTGTATCTTTTCATTTATGATATATCTCTCTCTAAATCACCTATACCCCTCGTTTCCCTTTTCCCTGACTCTAGTCTGAGGAAGGGTCTCGACCCGAAACATCATCCGTTCCTTCTCCCCAGCGATGCTGCCCGTCCCACTGAGTTACCCCAGTATTTTGTGTCCATCTTGAGATTAATTTCACCTGGCATTATGTTTGGCATGAACATTTTGGCTGAAGGGTCTGTTCCTGTACTGAGCTGTTCTAATATTTGGGCATGAATCAATGATTTGATGGTAAATGTTGGAATATGTAGTGGGATTAAAATAAAATCAATACATACATTTGTCCAAGGAGCAACTGTAAGCGGGTGTTTCACTCTTGCCAGAGAAAGTGATACAACGTGAATCTTTATAAATATCTGTTTTAAAAGTTTGTGCTAATGTTCACTGGTTTGTTTTATGTGGCGGAGGGGGGTCGGGGGAAACTGTTTTTTTCAATCTCTCACCTTGCCGGAGATGCGATTGTTTCCCGGTCACTCTGAGGCCTAACATCATGGAGCTGGCGGCCTTGCCCGGGACTGACTTTGAGCCCCACCCGCGGGGCGTGGACTTATCATCGGAGCCGATCCCTTGCCTGGGATCGACGCTCCAACCGCGGCCTGCGGACTTTAACATCGAGGAGCTCCCAGTCTCGGATAGAGACCGACGTCGGGAGCTCCAAATCGCAGAAGGTTTTTCGCCCGGGGTAGATCGCCCGGCGCGAGGGAGATGTGATTTCCCCCCTGTTGCAGGAGCTTGATCAAACCCCGATACGGAGGGCCTGACCGTCGGCTACGGGGGTCAAGATCGTCCCGTCAACGGAAGGATCGAGGACATCGACCACGCGGGAGAGCAACGAAGGGAAGAGGTTGAACTTTTTTTTCGCAGTGATGAATGTGGAATCTGCTGTGGTGGATGTCTATGTTAAATTTTAGTTTATGTGGCTGTGTGTCTTGTTGCTTTTTACTTAGTACGGCTGTATGGAAACTCAAATTTCACTGTACCTTTATGGTACATGTGACAATAAATTGATCTTGAATCAGTTTGTGCACAAACTGATCCATAATCACAGCAATAACCAACTGCTCACAAATCCCAGCAAAAAACTGAGTTTGACCTTCACTGCATTATATGGCCGCTGAGGGGTGTTTTTTTTTGTTTTGGTTTATACCTGATTGAAAGTTTCATTGGGAACCATCTCCAAAATAATTCGGAACCACTGTTCTGTTTGTAAGGATTTTTATTTTTTAAATCTGGAAACATCACTCGCAACCTGGACGACATTTTCAACATTTGGAATTAGGCAGCTGCAAGTATTTGTGTGCAGTGGTCAGTGTGTAGGGCAGTGATGTTAATGAGGGTTAAAGGGGCAAGGTGTGTGGCACGGTGGCGCAGCGGTAGAGTTGCTGCCTTACAGCGAATTCAGCGCCGGAGACTCAGGTTCGATCCTGACTACGGGCGCCGTCTGTACGGAGTTTGTACGTTCTCCCCATGACCTGCGTGGGTTTTCTCCGAGATCTTCAGTTTCCTCCCACACTCCAAAGACGTACAGGTTTGTAGGTTAATTGGCTGGGCAAATGTAAAAATTGTCCCTAGTGGGTGTAGGATAGTGTTAATGTGCGGGGATCGCTGGGCGGCGCGGACCCGGTGGGCCGAAGGGCCTGTTTCTGCGCTGTATCTCTAAAAAATAAAATAAAAAAATAAAAAAATAAATTCCACTTGTGTAGGAAGGAACTGCAGATGCTGGTTTAAACCGTAGATGGACACAAAAAACTGGAGTGACTCAGCAGGTCAGGCAACCTCTCTGGAGAGAAGGAATGGGTGACGTTTCAGAGTCGAGACCCTTCTTCAGAATTCCACTTTCTCTGTCAGCTGCGCTTGCTTCGCCCCGAGACTGCGTGTTGCGGAAGCCTTGAGATGGTGCCAGTCGATTAGCAAGACTGCTTGCATTTCTCCAAATGCAACCTCCCATTAGTGGAATGCCTCAAGAACATGTGTTTGCTAATTGCTATTAAATTGCCAAGGATGTATTATTTTCTACCTTCAGGTAAAGCGCTGGTGTAAAACTTCACTGGTGGACAAAAAGGTTGTCCCTGTGGAGTCATCAAGAACCAACGCTAGAAGTGCACTGTAAACAGAAGCCAAAGAAGAAAAGAACGCGTCCTTGGCAGCTGCTCTACATCTTACATTTTTAATGTTTCGTTTTCTACAGGGACCCAAATTCACTCAAACGCCATCCATCAAAGGGAAAGAGTCTCGTGAAACAATTTGCAGTTCATTCACTTTCAGCTGATTAAGGAAGTAGTAATTTTACGGACAACAAAGCCTAAAATGTCTATTCAAAGCAAACTGCAAACCAGGTTCAAATTGCATAGTTCTCACAAATTTGTTCAACTTTTTACTACTGGGTTGTTCCTTGATAAAGGGTTTTTGAGTCTTCTTTGGATTTGTTAAAGCCGTTTCAACATCTGTTTGATCGAGTTATAAGGCTACACAGCATGGAAACAGGTCCTTTGGCCCAACTTTGTCCATGTTGACCAAGTTGGTATTATGGGCTAGTCCCACTTATACCTGCATTTTGTCGATTATCCCTCTAAACCTTTCCTATCCATATATCTGCGCAAATGTCATTTGGATGTCTTAATTACACCCACTTCCATAACTTCCTCTGGCAGCTTGTTCCAGATACGGACAACGCTGCGAGTTCTTGCACTCCAAAGAAAGAAGACCCAGCCGCTCCTTATAACTCAAGCCCACGTGTCCAGGTAACCTCCCGGTGAATCTTTCCTGCACCCTTTCCACTTTAATGACATCCATCCCATAGCTGGGTGACCAATACTTGAACACTGTACTCCAAGTGTGATCTCACCAACGATGTGTACAGCTTTATCATCTTGTCCCCACTTTTCAACTGAAGACTCTTCCCAATGAAGTCGACCATGCCAAATACCTTCCTCACCACCCCCTGGTTTGACGTAGCTTATCATATTTGCCCAATTTAAATTCCGTTTGCCATTTCTTGACCCACCTTTCTAATCCTGTTGAAAACTTGGATATCCTTCCTCAACATTAACTCTGTCATCAATTTTGATGTTATCTGCAAACTGACTAACAATGTTAACTGTATTGCCATCCAAATAGTTAATGTAGATAACAACGAATGAGACTGGCCCGTGCGGTACACTACTTGTCACAGGCCTCAGTTCACAAACAACCCTGCACAACTACTCTGACTCATTCTTTAAGCCAATTTTGAATGCAATTAGCTAGCTAACGTTGGATACCATTTATTCACAAAATGCTGGAGCAACTCAGCAGGTCAGGCAGCATCTCAATAGACAATAGGTGCAGGAGTAGGCCATTCAGCCCTTCTAGCCAGCACCGCCATTCAATGCGATCATGGCTGATCACTCTCAATCAGTACCCCGTTCCTGCCTTCTCCCCATACCCCCTCACTCCGCTATCCTTAAGAGCTCTATCCAGCTCTCTCTTGAAAGCATCCAACGAACTGGCCTCCACTGCCTTCTGAGGCAGAGAATTCCACACCTTCACCACTCTCGGACTGAAAAAGTTCTTCCTCATCTCCGTTCTAAATGGCCTACCCCTTATTCTTAAACTGTGGCCCCTTGTTCTGGACTCCCCCAACATTGGGAACATGTTTCCTGCCTCTAATGTGTCCAATCCCCTAATTATCTTATATGTTTCAATAAGATCCCCCCTCATCCTTCTAAATTCCAGTGTATACAAGCCTAATTGCTCCAGTCTTTCAACATACGACAGTCCCGCCAGTCCGGGAATTAACCTAGTGAACCTACGCTGCACGCCCTCAATAGCAAGAATATCCTTCTTCAAATTTGGAGACCAAAACTGCACACAGTACTCCAGGTGCGGTCTCACCAGGGCCCGGTACAACTGTAGAAGGACCTCTTTGCTCCTATACTCCATCTCAGGAGAGAAGGAATGGGAGACGTTTCGGGAAGAGTCTCGACCCGAAACGTCACCCATTCCTTCTCTCCTGAGATGCTGCCTGACCTGCTGAGTTACTCCAGCATTTTGTGAATAAATACCTTCGATTCATACCAGCATCTGCAGTTATTTACTTACACAACATTGGATGCCATGTGATTGACCTAGTCATCCAGACTAGCCTCCCATGCTGAACCTGTCAAAGGCCTTGCTGAAGTCCATATAGGTAATGTTTGGGCAGTTTGCAGCCCAGTGGTATGAACATCGACTTCTCCAACTTTAGATAGTTCCTCTGTCCCTCCCTTCCCCTCCTCCTTCCCAGATCTCCCTCTATCTTCCTGTCTCCACCTATATCCTTCCTTTGTCCCGCCCCCCTGACATCAGTCTGAAGAAGGGTCTCGACCCGAAATGTCACCCATTCCTTCTCTCCCGAGATGCTGCCTGACCTGCTGAGTTACTCCAGCATTTTGTGAATAGGTAATGTCACTGCCTTGCCCTCTACAATCTCTAAGCAAGTGTGAGATCCTACCTTCTTCCTAGTTACCCTCTTATTTTTAATAAAGGTATGAAAAGTTTTGGGAATTTCCTCAATCTGATTCGCCAAAGCCATGTTGTGCCCTCTTTTGGCCCTGTTAATTGCCCAATTGAGTTCTTTCCTCCTTTCTTTACATTCCTCAAAGGCCCAGTCTGATTCCATCCTCTTAAATCTTGCACGTGGTCCCTTTTTCTTTTTGACCAAATTTACAGCCTCTTTGGTCATCCAAGGTCCCCTTACTTTACCATTCTTATCCTTCCTCCTTACTAGCACATGCTGGGCCTGAACTCCATCAACTGGCCTTTCAATAACTCTAAATACCTTGGAGATACAATAATTTTTAAACTTTATAAAACTCTCCTTATTGCTAGAAATGCAAGGTTTAAAAAAAAATTTGAGATACCCAAAATACTCATTTCAATAGTCATTTAATTGTCATGTCTCAAAATAGTCATTTCTTTTTAGACAATAGACAATAGGTGCAGGAGTAGGCCATTCGGCCCTTCGAGCCAGCACCGCCATTCAATGTGATCATGGCTGATCATTCTCAATCAGTACCCCATTCCTGCCTTCTCCCCATACCCCCTGACTCCGCTATCCTTAAGAGCTCTATCTGACTCTCTCTTGAAAGCATTCAGAGAACTGGCCTCCACTGCCTTCTGAGGCAGAGAATTCCATAGATTTACAACTCTCTGACTGTAAAAGTTTTTCCTCATCTCCGTTCTAAATGGTCTACACCTTATTCTTAAACTGTGGCCCCTGGTTCTGGACTCCCCCAACATTGGGACCATGTTTCCTGCCTCTAACGTGTCCAACCCCTTTATAATCTTATATGTTTCAATAAGATCCTCTCTCATCCTTCTAAATTCCAGTGTATACAAGCCTAGTCACTAGGGCTTGCCTCTTGAGCATTGTCCAAATCATTTGTCTAAAACAAA
Source organism: Rhinoraja longicauda (assembly GCF_053455715.1). Classification (NCBI taxonomy): domain Eukaryota; kingdom Metazoa; phylum Chordata; class Chondrichthyes; order Rajiformes; family Arhynchobatidae; genus Rhinoraja; species Rhinoraja longicauda. The sequence continues at coordinate 16,919,152 of NC_135982.1, read as the reverse complement.
ATCAATCAAATGTTTTATTAACTTGTAATTAAGAACCATCAACATCGACATGCACAAATACCATTTGGTCTTTGCTCGTGTCCCATGCTCTATGGTTGCAGCATTTTATCCATGGTTTATGTGTAATTTGCTTTTGTGTGTTTGAGTCTGGGTGCCTGTAATGCTGCAAGCAAGATCCTTTGTGACTTGCACCTCACTGTACTCATGCAGAGGACAATAAACTGGAACTTGAACTTGGTGGTGATTTGGCTGTCCACCTTGGACGTCTGTTCCTTTTTTATTGTTCTGCTTTTCGGGGTATTGCTTTATGAGAAGATACGTGCTTTCATTTTCAAAAGAAAGTGTGTGTGTATCTGTGTGTGTGTCTGTGTGTGTGTCTGTATGTGTGTGTGTGTCTGTGGGTGTGTCTGTGTGTGTGTCTGTGTTTCTGTGTGTCTGTGTTTCTGTGTGTCTGTGGGTGTCTCTGTGTCTCTGTGTGTCTCTGCATATGCTGTGATAAGCAGTGGCCATTAAAAGTAACGCACAATCATGTGTGTTTTGAAGGTGAATGGAGTGAAAGAATTGAGCCTGGTTGTGGTCTAGTCATGTGGTTTGCCATTACAATGCTAAAAGGACAGAATAATGGGGTGCTTTGCTATTTATTGTTGAAGACTCCCAGAAGGTTGTGTAAGCAGCATGTATGCATTTGTCTTGGCCTCTCGTTGTCTATTTTTGGTTAAAAGCTCTGGAATCCTTGACCCTAATCCCCTTTTCTTCATTGCCTCTTGCTTAATATCCCCCCCCCCTCCCCTCCCCCCCATTGATTACTCGGAAAAAAAACCCAAATTGATTCCTCTTAAACTGCAGTCTCAAGGATTCAAAGTGGTAGCAGTGTGTTTGTGTTCAAGTGACTGATCTATAAATTATGGGTTTACATTTCTTGCTTTACCAATAATAGCCAAGGCAACAGTTCAAAGAAGTACTTGAGGAGGAAAGAATATAATCTCTTTTTTTTATACCAGTAACATCAATTTCACACTATTAAACCCTTTGTCGCTTCATTCCATGTTGCTCAATGTTGCTATTGAGGGCGTGCAGCGTAGGTTTACTTGGTTAATTCCCGGAATGGCGGGACTGTCATATGTTGAAAGACTGGAGCGGCTAGGCTTGTATACACTGGAATTTAGAAGGATGAGAGGGGATCTTATCGAAACATATAAGATTATTAAGGGGCTGGACACGTTAGAGGCAGGAAACATGTTCCCAATGTTGGGGGAGTCCAGAACCAGGGGCCACAGTTTAAGAATAAGGGGTAGGCCATTTAGAACGGAGACGAGGAAAAACTTTTTCAGTCAGAGTTGCAAATCTGTGGAATTCTCTGCCTCAGAAGGCAGTGGAGGTCAAGTCTCTGAATGCATTCAAGAGAGAGCTAGATAGAGCTCTTAAGGATAGCGGAGTCAGGGGGTATGGGGAGAAGGTAGGAACGGGGTACTGATTGAGAATGATCAGCCATGATCACATTGAATGGCGGTGCTGGCTTGAAGGGCTGAAAGGCCTACTCCTGCACCTATTGTCTATTGCTCCATAAAATATGACTTTCAGTTGTTTTTACTGGGCAAAAACCAATGAGAGCTCGCATTTTGTTGATGAGTTATTCAGTTACGGGGAGATTGCGCAGGCAGTAATGGATGACCTGGTGCGAGTGTCACCATGCTCTGTCTCTGGACTTTATGTTGAGTCCAATTGCAAAGCCCAATCATTTTTTATTATTACCCAAAATAAACTTTATTCAGAATTAAAAAAAAAAATATATATATATATAAATGGATAGGACAGGTTTAGAGGGATATGGGCCGAAAGCAGGCAGGTGGGACCAGTGTAGAGTGGACATGTTGGTCGGTGTGGGCAAGTTGTGCTGAAGGACCTGTTTCCATGCTCTATGGCTCTGAATCTATACAACACAAAACTCTGCAAAATTCCTCAAAATTCTCGGCGGCTAAACATCAGCATTGTGTGTGGACACAAAATGCTGGAGTAACTCAGCCGGGTCAGGCAGCATCTCGGGAGAGAAGGAATGGGTGACGTTTCGGGTCGAGACCCTTCCTCAGACTGATGAAGGGTCTCGACCCGAAACGTCACGCATTCCTTCTCTCCTGAGATGCTTCCTGACCCGCTGAGTTACTCCAGCATTTTGTGTCTACCTTCAATTTGAACCAGCATCTGCAGTTATTTTCCTACACATCCTCAGCATTGTATGTGGTAGTGTTCAGCGGTCTATCATTATACCAAGCACCCTTGCCACTCATGTGGACCCCCGCCCGGGGTAATAACCCTTCCCTTGTTTGAGGGACAGGACCACACTGTGCTGCCCCCCCCCCCCACCACCCCCCCATTTCCCCCCTCTGTGCAGCAATTGTAAAGTTTAAAGGACGTCAAACAGGTGTGGGCTCTGGACTGGTTTGCTTCGCCGGTTTTACACCTTGCTAGCGTGTGAGTGTGCCAGAGTGAAGCATTATTGCCGTGAACACCTGCCTTTTACTGGGGTTAACCAGTGACCTTTGGAAAACATTGCTGGCCGCAGAGAATTCAGAAGCAAACACGATTCGTGTCTCCTCGAAATTGGCCACGAATAGCGGCTAAATTGCCATACAAGGCTAACCACTCCGAACTGGACATTCCCGGTGGATTTATTGGTGACTCTCGGCAGCTATTTACTCACTGTGGTTTTGCAGCTATAAAACGTCGTGAGGAAAAGTCAAGTGGTAATCATCAGAGCCGTGGGTTTTGGTTCCGAGTATGAACTTGCATCTAACCTATAAAACAAATACTCGAATTGATGGCTGAGAAAGGATTACATTAAAAGTAGGGAGGGCTTGCATTTGGATTACAGATTTGGTTTAGTTTAGTTTAGGGATGCAGCGTGGAAACAGGCCCTTCGGCCCACTGAGTCCTCACCGACCAGCGATCCCCGCACATGAACACCATCCTACACACACCAGGGACAATTTACACTTATGCCAAGCCAATTAGCCTACCAACCTGTACATCTTTGGAGTGTGGGAAGAAACCTAAGATCTCTGAGAAAACCCAGGTGGTCGCAGGGAGAACGTACAAACTCCGTGCAGACAGGACCTGTAGTCAGGCAGTAGCCATACCGCTGCACCACTGTGCCGCCCTTCTGTAATTTTAATTTGCTCTCCATCCTTACTAAAGTAATAATAATAATAATAATAATAAACATTTATTTTATATAGCTATTTTCCAAGTGCTCAAATACGCTTTACAAAAACAGTCATGACATAAAAACAAACAGACGAACTATCCTGACGGAGAAGCGGCGAACAAACAGCGCCAGCGCCCTCTCACGTCAGGGTCCGGCAGTAGACAATAAAGAACACAAGACACACAATTACAATTTTAACACAAACAGCCATCACAGTGATTGCTCCAGGCACACCCTCACTGTGATGGAAGGCAAAGAAAAGTCTTATCTCCTCCTCATCCTTCTCCCGTGGTGCCACGAGGCGATCGAGGCTCCCGACTTTTGAAGCCCCCACCGGGCGATGGAAAGTCCCAGGGCCGAGCCGAGCAGGCCGATGAAGGGCCTGAGCCCCCTCCGGGCGATGGAAAGTGCCGCGGCCAGGCCACGCAGGGCGATGAGGGGCCTGCGAGTGGGTCGATCAAACTTCGCACTCCGTAACCCCGATTATAGACAATAAGCTTCACACACTGATAGCTTTGTCTAGCTGCATACACTCTCCATTTAGCTGAAGGTGGACACGAAATACTGGAGATACTCAGCGGGTCAGACAGCATCTCTGGAGAAAAGGAATAGGTGACATTTCGAGGTTGAGACCTTTCTTCAGACTGAGAGCCTGGAGAAAGAGAAACAACAGATATAGACAGGGAGATATAGAGAGTTGGTGTGGACGTCTTCTGATGGATTGTCTTCATTTAGCTGGAATTTGCCCTGTATTTTCTGTTTCAATAAGAGAAAACGTGAGTCGTCAAGCAGATGGCAATACTTGTTGGTGTCTGATGAGCTATTTCAATAGAAATGGACAAGTACGCAGGCAAAACCCGTTGGGTGCACTTTAAATATAGCTCCTTGCTGGAAACAATTTTGCATCCACTTAGATGGCAGATGCCTCAGAATTTTATCAGGGGCTGCACGATCTAGAAGAGCATATCCTGTATATTTTTTAATTACAGATTTTCGAACTCTTATCTCGACTATTTATCATATTTTTGAGAAGAGCCTGGGGCAAAAGGAAGTCTAAATGGAGCACAGGCAATCCATATCACATAGCATTGTGCTCTAAATGTCTCTATTCTCGTTAATGACGGTATCTTGATGTATGATTTTTTTTTTCCCTCTCCATAATTAGTTTTGTTAGAGACACAAACCCATTAATGTAATGGATAATGCCATTGCTATAAAATCATCAGCAGCAGCAATCTCAAACACAGGGCAAACCTCTGTGTAGATTTAGATTTCGAGATACAGCGCAGAAACAGGCCCTTCGGCCCACCGGGTCCGCGCAGCCCAGCGATCCCCGCACACTAACACTATCCTACACCCACTAGGGACAATTTTTACATTTGCCCAGCCAATTAACCTACAAACCTGTACGTCTTTGGAGTGTGGGAGGAAACCGAAGGTCTCGGAGAAATCCCACGCAGGTCACGGGGAGAACGTACAAACTCCGTACAGACGGCGCCCGTAGTCAGGATCGAACCTGAATCTCCGGCGCTGCATTCGCTGTAAGGCAGCAACTCTACCGCTGCGCCACCGTGCCGTGTAGGAAGAAACTGCAGATGCTGGTTTACACTGAAGACAGACCCAAAATGCTGGAGTAACTCAGCGGGAACAGACAGCATCTCGGGAGAAAAGGAATAGGTGACGTTTCGGGTCGAGACCCTTCTTCGGACTGAGTGTCAGGGGAGAGGGAAACTAGAGATGCAGAAGGGTAAGGTGTGAAAATGACAGATCAAAGCGGATGGTGATTAGACCTTTGTTGGTAGCCTGGATATGGTTATAAAATTACGTCTTTAAGTGACGTAGTGAGCCATGTCTGATTGAATCCGTGTGGTCACAAAGTCACAGAATTGTCACAGAAGGTTGTGGAGGCCATCAATGGATATTTTTAGGGCAGAGAAAGATAGGTTCTTGATTAGTAAGGGTGTCGGGAGTTATAGGGAGAAGTCAGGAGAAGGGGTTGAGAGGGAAAGATAGATTAGTTGTGATTGAATGGCGGAGTAGACTTGATGGGCCGAATGGCCTAATTCTGCTCCTATCACATGAACTTATGATTGTTAAAGGGGTAGACAACATTTTAAGAGTCTGGCGTGTGCTAAATGGGGGCTTGGGGGAAGGGAGGGGGGGGGGAAATAAGGTGTGTGTGAGAGAGAAAGAATGGAAGGGGAAAGTAGAGGGGAGAAATGTGCACAAGGGTAATGTTTATAGAGTTTAAAACATGAAAAAGAAAATGAGCAACTAGAAAAGGTTAAAAGGGCATTAGAAAACCAGCACTGTTTAATTGAAGAGCAAAACACTGAGGCACATTTTCCTTGGGATATTATTTCACATGAATTTTGAAATGAGGCCCTTGATATAATTGCAGCATCTTGCAAACAAGATTAATTTTGAGGTTAGTGGTTTGGGCATTTCAGCCTTTGTAATTACAAATTACTTCTACTTGAATTATCCTTTTGTGTGGGAGACACTCTGGGCATTGTACACAGTTGTCACCTGCTGGAACATGGTTAATTTTAACTTAGATCGTCCATATTTTTGTCATTTTGACTTGTCAGCTCGCATCGGAAGCACAGTTGTTTGTTGTGGGATTTGGTTTTTGGACGATCGTTAAAGTTAATGGGCAAAAAGTCGCTTTAACCGTTGGTTATAAGAAACTGCAGGTGCTGGGTTTACAGAAAAAGACAAATAGTGTTGGAATAACTCAGCGCGTTGGGCAGCATCTCTGGAGAACATGGATAAGTGACATTTCGAATCTGCACCTGGAATGTCACCAATCCGCAAGGTCGTAAAAGTGAGAGGAGCAGAATTAGGCCATTCGGCCCATCAAGTCTACTCTGCCGTTCAATCATGGCTGATCGATCTCTCCCTCCTAGCCCCATTCTCCTGCCTTCTCCCCATAACCCCTGACACCCGTACTAATCTTGTCCAGTGATGCAGCCTGACCTGCTTTGCGTCTTTAACCATTGAGGTGGACTCGGGGATGCTGTGTGTTAAACTGGGCCTTTCAATACTGGCTTTTATGGCAAAATCAGATTCCTGCACGTGTTGGCCTCTTCATCTGCGTTATTTCTGAACTGCTTGGATCAGTGTGGAGGGGTTTGAAGCAGTCTCGCCCAAGGTTTCTCAAAGGAGTGCTACATCAGTTCAGCTCGAGACTTATCAGCATTTGGATGGTTTACAACTATAGATTGGTGAAACTGTGAACAATGTGAACCCAAAGGGTCAATTATCTAGAATGACCATAGGCAGTAATGAATATCTTCGGTCATTTAATACTGATTGCTTCCATTCAATGTTAATGAATAATTATTCTAGTTTAATTAAACCCTGAAGTATATTGTTGACCCTGCATTTCACTGCAAAGACACAGGTTTTTGATGGACAACTGATGGTTCTCAGTAGATGCTGTTATTGCAGCAGCCTCCCTCCTTTTGTCTCTCTCTGTCCCTCCCTCTCTGTCCCTCCCTCTCTGTCTCTCCCTCACTGCCTCTCCCTCTCTGCCTCTCCCTCTCTGCCTCTCCCTCTCTGTCTCTCCCTCTCTGTCTCTCCCTCTCTGTCTCTCCCTCTCCGTCTCTCCCTCTCCGTCTCTCCCTCTCCGTCTCTCCCCCTCCGTCTCTCCCCCTCCGTCACTCCCCCTCCGTCCCTCCCCCTCCGTCCCTCCCCCTCCGCCCCTCCCCCTCCGCCCCTCCCCCTCCCCCCCCTCCATCCCCCTCCCCTCTCTGCCCCCCCCCCCCCCTCTTTCCCCTCTCCCCCCCTGATTGTGAATGATTAGTCATGATCACAGTGAATGGCGGTGCTGGCTCGAAGGGCCGAATGGCCTACTCCTGCACCTATTGTCTATTGAAATGTCAGCTCTCCATTCCCCCCACAGATGCTGCCTGACCCGCTGAGTTGCTCCAGCACTTAGTGCTTTGCACAAAGTTCCAATATCTGCAGTTCCTTGTTAATCATGTGAATGGAGTTGAGGTTTCCTGTGTTACTTGCCAGGGATCATTTGGGTCCACAGTGTGCCCAAGCTAATCACTGTAAGTGTGCCTCGGTGGTTCAGATGTCTCCAATTCCTTTGGCCTGTTGCAAAATTGTACGGTAATTTGTGAAACAGTTTTGTTGGTAATTATTTTCAGCGGTGCACATCGCTGTACACTTATCAGCATTAAATTCCATCTGCAAATTGTCAGCTCATTTACATGATTAGTGCAGGTCTTCTTGGAGGTGATCAATCTCCTCTGGTTCTACCTGCTGTCTTGTGCATGATCAACAATTCTGCTGTGATCCGCATATGGTATGCACGCTTCCAGGGTTAATCTCTGTGCCACACTAATGCAATTTTAATCCTATGCAAGTGGGTGTCTTTGCTGTGGCCAGCATTTGATATCCCTTTTAAGTTCGTAAGTGATTGGAACAGAATTAGGCTATTCGGCCCATCAAGTCTACTCTGCCAGTCAATCGTGGCTGATCTATCTCTCCTTCCTAACCCCATTCTCCTGCCTTCTCCCCATAACCCTTGACACCCGTACTATTCAAGAATCTATCTATCTCTGTCTTAAAAAAATCCATTGACTTGGCCTCCACAGCCTTCTGCGGAAATGAATTCCACAGATTCACCACCCTCTGACCATAGAAATTCCTCCCCATCTCCTTCCCAAAGGAACATCCTTTAACTCTGCGGCTATGTTTCTCTGAGGCTTTTAGTTTAGTTTTGTAGCGACCGTAGAGATTGGTCCTGGGTGTCGAACCCTCAGATTGGCCAGCAAGGTCACGTGTGGGTGCGACCGTAGGGATTGGTCCAGGGAGTGAGACCTCTGATTGGACAGCGTCGTAACGTGTGGTTTTGGCGCCCAAAAACAGTAGTTGGGAGACTTCTTCGAAGTGAACAATTAGAATTAATGGTTGTCTGTAATCTCGTTCCGTAAACTTTGTGATCGAATATTGCTGTCGCAATAAACTTCTTCAACGAAGAACGAGCCTCCAGACTCACCATAGTTTATTATTATTACATGAGCCGCAGTACAGTGATGCATTTTTGTTTGCGTGCTATCCAGTCAAAGAAAAGACGATCATGATGGTAACAGGATCTTGACCAGGTAGCCCTGATGAAACCTAAACTGAGGTCATTCAGCAAGGCCATTGAGTGCCCCTTGATTGCACAGACACCTTCACTTTGCTTTGACAATAGTGAATGAACTGATGAGGTGCAAATTGGCCAGGTTGCATCTCCCTTTCCCCTATGTGGACATGATAAACCTGGGCAATATTCGACAACATTGTCTGGTAAGATGCCCCTTTGGCAAAAGGACACGGGCTTGTCCTTGCAGCCTTTCTGAAATAGAGGCACAACATTAGAACTGAGGTGAGAAGGAACTTTTTCCACCCAGAGAGTTGTGAATTTGTGGAATTCTCTGCCACAGAGGGCAGTGGAGGCCAGATCACTGGATGCATTTAAGAGAGAGTTAGATAGAGCTCTGGGGGCTAGTGGAATCAAGGGTTATGGGGAGAGGTTGGGCACAGGTTACTGATTGTGGATGATCACAATGAATGACGGTGCTGGCTCGAAGGGCCGAATGGCCTCCTCCTGCACCTATTTTCTATGTTTCGATATATTGAACCCGAATAAAAGTTACCTTCAGGAGGAATAAATGAAGAAGGGTCTCGACCCAAAATGTCACCCATTCGTTCTATCCAGAGATGCTGCCTGTCCCACTGAGTTACTCCAGCATTTTGTGTCTCTCCCTAAGACACTTCCATTGACTGCCCCAAGTTCCCTGGTCTTTATGTCTTTCTCCACAGTAAAAACAGGAGAAGTACTCATTGAGGATCTTGCCCATCTCATGTAACTTCACCTAGAGATGGCCGCTTTGATTCCTGAGGGGGGGCCTATTCTCTCTCTGATTACCACTTTTCCCCTTTATGTACATAAAATCATTGCATTTTCCTTAATATTACCTGTCTGAGCCATCTCCTGCCCTCTTTTTTGCCCTGCTGATTCCTTCTTTAGCATGTTCCTCAGTTCCTGAAACTCCTCCAGGGATACACTTGATCCCAGCTGCCTATACTTGTCAATGCCTCCTTTTTCCAGACCAGAGCCTCGATTTCTCTTGTCATCCAAGCTTCCTTGCGTCCACCTGCCTTGCCCTTCCTATGTCTACTTTATGGCTGTATTTGTATGGTTACTTTTATCCCCATCAACCTGTGACCTAACAAGTACTCGTGAGATGACTGGAATGGTCGTGATCATGTGCCTCGTCCATTCATTAGTTGTAGGTGTAGGTTAAAGCCTGTTATCTCTTTATTTTTTTGTAATCACCCAATGAACCACTCTAGTTTCCTAGAAATCGCTGCTTTAGAGATGCAGCGCGGAAGCAGGTCCTTCAGCCCACCGTGTCCGCGCCGAACAGAGATCACCCCTTTCGCCAGCACTATCCTGCACACCAGGGACAATGTAAAATTTTACCGAAGCCAATTAACCTACGAACCTGTACGTCTTTGGGGTACCGGAGGAAACTGGGGCACCTGGAGAAAAACCACGTGGCCACAGGGAGAAGGAACAAACTCCGTCCAGGCAGCGCCCGTAGTCAGGATCGAATCCCGGGCTCTGGGGCTGCAAATCTACCGCTGCACCAAATTTGCTACAATTTCAAAATTTGTCAATTTATTCCCTCTGAAGGTAACTTTTATTAGGGTCCAATATCTACATATTTAAACCTGAAAGGCTATTGCTAATGTGCAGAATGACCAGCTTTTTGCTGTTTAACTATCAACTTGATAATCTCCTTTTGAGGCAAGTTGATCCATTGCATCCTTCCATTGTTGAACACAATGGTATTGGTTTGCTCAGTGAATTACCAGGTCGTAATGTGGCAGTTCGAAAGACTCTCGAGGTTGTAATGTGAGCAGCCTTACTGTGACCACAGGTACCCGTTCCATTAGTACAGAGCATGAGTTTTAGGCTGATGAAGCATTAGCTCTGTTTCTCTTTCCACAGATGCTGCCTGGACTACTGAGTGTTTCCAGTATTTCTACTTGTGATCCACATTGGCAGCATCTGCAGTTCTTTTTTACTTTCGTTTGCTATAAGAGTTTCGGGCTGCCCTGTCAAAGACTGGCTTAACCACTGAATGGCATTAGTAAACGTGACAAGATATTTTAAAAATGTGGATGCAAGTGAATGTTGACGTGGAATTCTCTTCCTTAATTCAGTGAAGTTTGTTGTCAATTAATCATTGTAGTGCAGACCTATTTTTAACAAAGCGCCTTTGCAGAACACTGCCTGGTTTTGAGAGAAGCTTGGGAAAAAATTAGCAAAACACCGACGCGTTGTAAAGGTGTGTGAAGAATGTGGCGTTCCTTCAACCTTGGCATGGGCCACACACCAAATGGAGGCGTGGGAGGGTGACAGCAGTAACCAGAGCCAACCCCAGATTGTCGAGTGGTATTTTTTCCGCAATTAGTGGCGATACATTTCTGAGCCGTTCCAAACAAAACGGATTTGATGAGCTTCAGGTTTTATAAATAATCACAATTGAGTTTTGAGTTTCGCATTGAACTAATAAATCTTTCGAGAAAATGTTTCTCGAACTCTGCTGCATCTTGGGAGGAAGTGCACGTCCTTCCCGTTGAGCTTGTCAGGGGTGTTATCCATGGACTTTTCTGACATCTGATTTTCACTGTAACTTGAAAATCTGGACAGGGCGCTGCCTGCAGCAATGTCGCTGTGAGAGAGTACAGCTTGATTATTTTATTTCTGCAGTCTCGACCATGGCCCGTGTGGAAGTCGGCAATGGTCTCTCCTCAGCCCGAAGGTTATGAATTCAAAACACGGTCTCTGTTGACTCGTAATTCCAGCTGACAGTCGAACAAGGCACCAAGGGAGTGTGTGTAGCACTGTGGGAGATGTCATCTTTTCGACAAGGCAATGAACCAAGGCCTGGTCTGTCCTCTCGGGGAAACGTGATGTTCCCATGCCACTGCTTTGAAGAGGAGCATGGGACTGCACTCTGTGGCATTGGGAAGGATTTCTCTTCAGCTTGCATCACTGATTCGCGAGGTGGAGGAAAACTGAGGTCAACATTTTATTTTAATTTGTAAGACTCTTTCGGCCATTATCGCAATGTCAACACCGCGACTCTAGGTTTGGCTGTCAAGTGCCCGAGTCTGTGCAAGGTGCTACATAAACAAGTTTCACCTCGGAGGTGAAAATCCAAAATCCAGATGAAATATTGGAGACAAAGAATACGGAATAAATAGTAATTTTTGATGGGATTTGCCGAAACAAAGAAACAACAAAAGTACTGGATTGAGTCAGTTTAATGTTTAATGTCAGTTTAATGCTCTGAACAGACTCCTTGTGTGAAAAGATTGCATTCTGACTAAACTTGTACTGGGGTAATGACTCAGTTCTGATGGGGTCTTCAACCTGAAATAGATTGATTGAAATATATAGCAGAAAACAGAGCCTTCGGCCCAAAGAGACCAGGCCAATCGTAGATCACCCAATCGCATTAGTTCTATGTTATCCCAATTTTGCATCAGTCCCCCACACATTAGAGGCAATTTAGAGGACAATTAATCTACAAAGTCTGAGGAAGAGTCCCACCAGAAATGTCACCTATCTAGAGATGCTGCCTGACCCGGTGAGTTACTCCAGCACTGCCTTTTGTTTTTAAGCCTACAATCCTGCGTGTCGTTGCGATGTGGTAGGAAATGGTGCGAACTCCACGCAGTCAGCATCCGACGTCAGGATTGAACCTGGGCCTCTGGCACTGTGAGGCAGCAGCTCGACCAGCTGCACCATTGTCCTGCCTAGTAGCTATGTTTCGCTTCCCATTGATAGGACCTGACCCATTGAGTATTTCCAGTATTTTCTGCTTTTATTGCTGTCTCCTATGCTGTGCTGTGCTCTGTGTCTTTCGGGTTCAGGGGTATAATTTAAAGATGCTTATGTAGCCAGTCTTGTGCTATAGTTCCTCATTTTGGTTTGTAATGAGTGTCCTCTTAGTAGCTGCTCAGCTTTACTGGCTTTTGGTGATTAATATTTTACATAATTTTGTAAACATACACCGATCAGCCAAAACATTATGACCTGACGAGCCAAAACATTATGACCACCTGCCTAATATGCTGTTGGCCCTCCGTGTGCAGCCCCATACGCAGCAGGGTGCGATGCACTGTGTCTTGTGACACATTCCTCCCGTGACCACCATTTAAAAGTTTCTGTGACTTGCCACAGTAGACCTTCTGTCGGTTTGGCCGAAATGGGATAGCCTTCATTGCCCTCGCGCATCGATGACCCTTGGGTGCTCAACACCCTGTCGCCGGTTTGTGGTTTGTCCCTCCTCAGACCACTGTCGGTAGGTACTCGCCACTGCTGACCGGGAGCACCCCACAAGCCTTGCTGTTTCAGAGATGCTCAGACCCAGTCATCAGGCCATAACAATTTGGCCCTTGTCAAAGTCGCTTGGGTCTTTACTCCTGCCCATTTCTCCTGCATCCAACACATCAACTTCAAGAACTGACTGTTCACTTGCTGCCTAATATATCCCACCCCTTGACAGGTGCCATTGTAACAAGATAATCAATGTTATTTACTTCGCCTGTCAGTGGTCATAATGTTTTGGTTGATCAGTGTATAGCCTCAATTCTGCTTTCCCCCAGATGTTTGAAAGGCAGAGAGTGTAGTCCACATGTTGTCATTTAGCACAAAGGAAACGCAGTTGATACTTGCATTTAGCTGCCCTGAATAGTTTTTTTAGTTACCTTTCACTACAGATTTATTTTGGCAGGTGTACCTTTCCCAGAGCGGTGCCTTCAATAATAGATTTGTAGTACATAAAAGAGCAATGCTCCCATCCATCACTCCTCACTGAGATGCAAGATTTAAATCAACAAGTAAAAACAAAATTTAAATGATATTTAAAAGAAATTGCACCTGAGGGATAATTACCCGGCTAGTAATTATTTCAAGGCTTCAAACCTTGCAAAAACATGAAGCTGATGAGAGTTGGAGTGGGGGAAATTTAAATCTGGCTGTGGTTGCATTTTGTTTGATTGGCAGAAGCCTCCTGATATCAGCCGTAGAATATCTGAAGGATTATCTCAGGAAATGTCCTGACTTGTCCTGAGATGCTGCTTACGTTAGAAACAGAACCATTCACTGGCTGCTCTCTGCTTTGTTCCATCTGCAACTCCTTGGAAATGTATTAGGTTGGGACAAGTTGTGGGTTAACAGCAACTCAAATGCCTGGCCAGGCTCATTTCCCAACAAGGTCCTTCTCTGATTGGACGATCCACATGCTGTTTCAAGAAACCCTTTTGGATACACCTCACATGTTCTTCCCCGTCTATGTCTTTGGCGTAGAGCAAGTCCCAGGCAACGTTAAAGTCACCATCGAAGACGACTCTGTTGCTTTGGTATCTTTGGATAACCTGTCTATTGGGAGGGGAGTGGGAGTTGCTATAGTACAGTCCCATTGGAGTGCTTGCACCTTTCGTATTTCTAAGCTCTAATCAAGTCGCCTCAACGGACAAACTCTTTAGTTTGTCCTCTCCAAGTGCCGCCGTGACTGTCTCCAAGATTAGTAGCACGATTTAGTAGTGCAACATATATGACTATCCAACTGCAACTCTCTCTCCAAACATCCAAATTTAAATTTGTCATTGATAATTTATCGACTGCCACACAGGGGTGTGAAATTCACACCATTGTAGCCATTTTAGCGTCAAAGCTGTGGCCAGCACACCTCCCTTCTCAAGGTGTCTCTGGCTACGACTTCTAGTTTTCTTTGTTTTAACTAAAAGTTGCTTTAGACAATAGACAATAGACAATAGGTGCAGGAGTAGGCCATTCAGCCCTTCGAGCCAACACCGTCATTCAATGCGATCATGGCTGATCACTCTCAATCAGTACCCCGTTCCTGCCTTCTCCCCATACCCCCTCACTCCGCTTTCTCATTTACCCTATTAAAACATTGATCCCAGATAACCTCTGGTTGTTAATACTGTAAAATCTCAGCCTTTTAAATGCTGTTTGTAATTAGTCTAGCACCATTGACTCCACACAGATTTCCTATAATCCAGGCATCTACTAATTTTCAAATGTTGAATTGGTGCCTACTATGTGGATCACTCCGTTCAATCGCTGCTTAATTACTGATTTTCCTTTGAACCTCTTTTAATCTGGCAAACTTTTAGTATTTCAAACGTGTCATCAGGAAAACTGATCAGAGTATCGAACCCAAGGAAGAATTATTAGGAGAGTTTTGCAGAGAAGTGAAAGATAATGTTTTAAATTCCATATTTTGAGCCCTACTTGGTTGAGGACATTGCCCTATTGTGCACTCCCATTCTCTTTACTGCCACTGTTGGCAGAGTCAGAGGAAGAGATGTCTTGGAGATGGACAGGGGCAATAATTCGGCAGGTGGTGTTAAGGCAAGACCATGTCAAAATATTTCAATTGAGTCACAGTATCAGTTCAATTTATTCAGCGACTAACATTTTTAATGAGTAGGAAAAAAACTGCAGATGCTGGTTTAAATCGAAGGTAGACACAAAATGATAGAGTAACTCAGCGGGTCAGGAAGCATCTCAGGAGAGAAGGAATGGTGACATTTCAGGTCGAGACCCTTCTTCAGACTGATGTTGGGGGGGGGGAACAAAGATAGGATGTAGTCGGAGACAGGAAGAATTCAACTCCCCCTCCCATTCCCAATCTGATCTTTCTGTCCTGGGCCTCCTCCATTGTCAGAGTGAGGCCCAACGCAAATTGGAGGAACAGCACCTCGCTTGGGCAGTTTACACCCCAGCGGTATGAACATTGACTTCTCCCACTTCAGGTAGTCCCTGCTTCCCCTCTCTATCCCCTCCCCCTTCCCAGTTCTCCCACCATTCTTCCTGTCTCCGACTACATCCTATTTTGTCCCGCCCCCTCCCCTGACATCTGTCTGAAGAAGGGTCTCGACCCGAAATGTCACCCATTCCTTCTCTCCCGAGATGCTTCCTGACCCGCTGAGTTACTCCACCATGCTGTGTTTAATGAGCTTGTTCTTGTGTGAGTCCAGCCAATGGTCGATTGGAGTAGCTAAGATTGAAATGACCAAGGCATTAGTACTGGTTTCAACAACAGATCAAGTGGTGTACGTGCAGGAAGGAACTACAGATGCTGGTTTAAACCGAAGATGGACACATGAGGTTCCCCCCTCCTCCTTCTAAACTCCAGCGAGTAAAGGCCCATCAAACGCTCAACGTATGTTTACTCACTCATTCCTGGGATCATTCTTGTGAACCATTTTTGTGATGTTGCCTAGGGGTTGCTTGCAGATGATGTGTTGGAGAGGTCCAAGGCACCAGAAGAGGTAGAAGGACAATCCTTGCCTCCATCTGGGTAAATGACAAAGGCAACAAATGGTTGAATGCTCTCCATCCACTCTGCAAATGGATGATGGGGCGAGAAGGGAATGCTGTGGTCAGGACAAGCAAGGGAGAGGTGGCCGGGTGGAAGTCCGATTCGCACTAATTCAGACGTGAAGTCCTGGGACAGATGAGCATTGATGGGATACCACTTCATGTTCAAGGACTTGTGGATAGTTTGAAGCTGAAGTGTTAATTTGCTAAGAAGGTGGGTTGAGAAAGATGATGTTGGCATATTGGGGTGTTGGGTGTTGGGTGGACGAAAATAGGAATGAAGATCATTAACAGTATCGACTAAGGTGACCAGGAAGAAAAGGAAAAAAAACGATAATTTGTTAGGCAAAATGTTGAAGGAGAAGGGGTTGAATCTTCAAGACAAAATTAGTTTGAATAGGGCACGAGGGAACCTAATGGAGAAAATATTCGGTGAAAAATGTAGCAGTTGAGGCATGTGCAGGACTTGGACAAGTGAGAACCTTGGAGACAGGTCAGGTTGGGCTGTGAGAATGGAAGGAAGTGCAGGGTATGTGATATAGGGGACTGTGCTTGATTGCAGCGACTAAAATGTCCATGAGACTCTTCTGCGTGCTCCACTACTGAGGTCATTTTACAGATGTTTATCGGTTTCTCAGCACTCGCTGTTGTTTAGAACCTTTCAAGGACCTTTAGCATCTGAAAAGATTTTGCAACCAGTGAGGTTTGTAATGTGACGCGGCTATTGTATTGCAATAAGTGATTGCTCGACAAAGTCAGAAATTGACTGCATGACTTTTGACGATTGGAAAGACTCGCTGTCATAAGATTTCTTGTTTCACTGCATGTTCTGAAAACCAGCCACTGTCAGCAGGAAACATACAGTGAGATCAGCCCGCACGCTAGCAAATTAATTTAATGTGTTTGGTTGGGTCTCCTCTTCTTAGCAAAGGTTATGCTTGAGCTTTATGGCATCGGGGAGGATGGATGTTATCTGTACGAGGTGAATGTGACTATTATCATTGAACTCGCCTTCGAAGCTGACATTTCGTTGCCTCCAGCAGTGTTCCAGCGCAAAAGTTACAGTTCCCCGAATTGAAAACAAAATCAGTGTATGTCACTTTGTGTGTTTGTCATTCTGCATTTCTGTTCTCATCACTCAACTATTAGTGGCTCTGTCTTCCCTTTACTGGAGCCCTAAGTTCCAGAATTCCTCCCTTAAAACTTTTCCACCTTTTTGAAATCTTTCCTTTGCAATGCCCACCATGGCCCGTGTAGCTATTTTTGATGGGCTGCCCGGTCATTTCACTTCACTTCACTAAAGCCGCTATGTCATGAGAAATCGCTGGTCTGCATGGACTCGGTGGGCCGAAGGACCTGTTTCCATGATGTGTCTCTTAACTAAACTAAAAGTCGTAGGCATGCCAGGTTGTTTGCATGCATTTAGCCTCATTACTTTAAATAGATAAGACAAAAATACTCATCTGCTAATTTATAAGAGTGGCAATTAGTGACAAAACAGCTAGTTTACATCTCCTTGGTCGACGGTCAGCTGGGATGGGGGGTGCAATTTCAATGCAGAATCACTTTCATCAGCCTTGGAGGAAGCATTCTTTTTTTTCTTGCACTTTAGCATTGGAAGAGTTGCGTCACTTTGAGACGCTAACAGTCCTCCAGTTCTGACTTTCTTGAAAATCCCTGATATTAGCCATTGATAATTGTCCCTTCAGACGCCACTACTTTCAGCACTGGAATTTCCTGCCCTCCTCAAACTTCTCAGCCTTTGCCACCCACCTTTTCTGCTTTCTGATTGTTCTTCGTGTTTGTGTCTGCATTCAAGCTTTTAGTCATTGGTCTTAGCATCTCCTTATGTAGCTCTGTGTTGTGCTATGTCTGATTTTTACTGTGTTAATGGGTGTACGTATAAATGCGAATTGTTGCTGTTGGACTGCTAATAATATTTTTGTACTTGGGCAAAAGTAATTAAATAAAGTTGATTCTGCGGGTGAAGAATATTTCTCCTGGCTGCTCTCCTCTGCATCTCAATCAAGTGCTCTGGCATTAGACAAGAAATTGCTGGAGTAACTCATGGAGTCATAGAGTGATACAGTGTGGAAACAGGCCCATGCTGTTTTCCGAACCTACCAGCAATGTTCCATTTGAACTTTCCAGGGATATTTCATGCTGGGAGCTGTCAACCCATGCACCTGGGAATCGGAGACACACATTCCAATTGACCATAGATGCTTATCCCAATTGAACCAGCATTTATAAATCCAAGCTATTTTGTTGAGACGTAAATCTGGTTCTTTTGTTTTAAAGACATGGCTCTTTCAACTTGGAAACCTGTAAATGATGCTGAAAATAAGATGGACTTCATTTGTTACATCCATACCATGCAATTGTATAGACCGATTTTTGTATCCATAACATAATAGTTCTTGATTTTGAAAAATAAAGGGAGAATGATTGTTCTACTCCATTTTAAAGGCTGCAGCATTTAGTCTCTCCAGCTCTTGTTTTTTGAGGATTGACCCATTTGCCTAGTCTATCATTTGCCTCTCAAAGAGTTTTTGTAAAAGATCACACTGTAGGGACACAGGGATTGGTCCAGGCCATCGAACCCTCTGATTGGTAGACCGGGTGAGGTGGTACGCAGGTAAAGGGAACCAGGCAGTCTCGTTTAGTCCTCCAGTGGAGACAGTAAGATTTATGGTTGTCTGTCGTTTGATGCGTTGATTGTCACGGTTGTTAATGTTATAATAAACGGCTACCTCAACGTACTTCGCCTACGACTCGCCATAGTGGTGACCCCGACGTGATCACAGATCACCAAGATGTCCCATCAGGAGGCATCGATGCCAAACGCAGTCGGCGTTCTTCTGCCCCCGTTCTGGGCCCACCAACCACGCCTGTGGTTCGCCCAAGCGGAGGCACAGTTCCACCTCCGGGGAATACAGGAGGACGCGACCCGGTTCTACCACCTACTGAGCGTCCTGCCGCCGGAAACATCCGCACGGGTCGCACAGTACGTCACCGAGCCGCCACAAACCGATAAGTATGCGGGCCTCAAGTCGCTGCTGCTGAAAACCTTCGGGCGCAGCCAACAACAGCGGGCCAGCACACTCCTGCACTTACCCGAGCTCGGGGACCGACCGCCGTCGGTCCTCATGACGGAGATGATGACTCTAGCGGGAGAACACACCAAATGCCTCATGTTCGAGGAGGCATTCCGCGAAAAGATGCCAGAGGACGTCCGCGTAGTCCTAGCAGACGTTACTTTCGGGGACCCGATGGATTTCGCAGAAAAGGCGGACGCACTGGTCGCGGCAAAGGTGAGGCGCCCCGGGTCAGTAAATCGGGTTTCAACACAGGTGAGCGACCGACCGCGCGGCCAAGATGGCGCCCATCCGCCCGCCACTTTTCAAAAAGCCCGCCAAGCTGCTACGTCGAGATAGCTTACAGTGCCTTTGATCGGGAGTTCCTGGCCCTCTACCTGGCGATCCATCATTTTCGCTATTTTTTAGAGGGTCGCTTTTTCGTGGCTTTCACTGACCACAAGCCACTGACGTTTGCTTTTTCGAAGGTTTCCGATCCGTGGTCGGCCCGCCAGCAGCGACACCTCACTTACATTTCGGAATTTACCACCGACGTTCGGCACATTGCGGGAAAACTAAACGCCGTGGCGGATGCCCTGTCCAGACCAGCGGTATCCCCGGTGGCCGAGGTAAGTTCCGGAGTGGATTTCCAGGAGCTCGCGGAGGCTCAGCGCCTGGAAGACACCCCCTCCCTGTACACCCACACCACCTCGGGGTTGCGGTTAGCACAGGTAGCCTGTGGTCCCACGCGTGCTAAACTCTGGTGCGACGTTTCCCTGCCACGCACCCGCCCGGCAGTATCCACTTCCATGCGGCGCCAGGTTTTCGACACTATTCACGGCCTGGCACACCCGTCCATACGGGCCACTTCGGCTCTCATTGCGGCTCGATTTGTCTGGCACGGGCTGCGGAAGCAGTTGGCCTCCTGGGCCCGCGCCTGCATTCCGTGCCAAACCTCCAAGGTCCACCGACACACTCGGCCCCCCGTCCAACAGTTCACGATCCCCGCAGTCCGATTCCTCCACATCCATGTGGATCTCGTCGGCCCGTTACCCCACTCCAGGGGCTACACCCACCTCCTCATGGTAGTCGAGCGGTTCACCCGGTGGCCAGAGGCGCTCCCGTTGTCCGACATCTCAGCAGCCTCCTGCGCGCGGGCTCTGGCGCTAAATTGGATTGCCCATTTCGGCGTCCCGGACGTCATCACTACCGACCGGGGCGCCCAATTCACCTCATCCCTGTGGGTGGCTCTGACTCAACTGTGCGGGTCCCGGTTACAACAAACCACCGCCTATCACCCCCAGGCCAACGGGATGGTGGAGCGGTTCCACAGGCAGCTTAAAGCCTCACTCACTGCCCGCCTGTCCGGCCCCGACTGGGCCGACCAGCTCCCATGGGTTCTCCTGGGTATCCGCACGGCTCCAAAGCACGATCTCGGAGCTTCCTCGGCAGACCTGCGGGTACCAGGCGACGTTCTTCCCCAATGTTCCACCCCCCCTCCCTCCATGACAGCACTCTTAGCTGCACTCCGAGCGCGGGTGGGGTCCCTAGCCCCGGTCCCTGCTTCTCGTCATGGGGATCCCCCTTCACACGTCCCGCCGGCTTTGGGCGACTGCGAGTTCGTTTTCCGGCGCATCGATGCCCACCGCCCCCCTTTCCGACCAGTTTACCAGGGTCCGTTCAGGGTAGTGAAGAAAGGCACAGTCACCTTCACGTTAGAAGTGGGTACACGACAAGAGATCGTCTCGGTGTCCCGCCTTAAGCCTGCCTATTTAGACCTAGACCAGCCCGTCACAGCGGCTCAACCTCCTCGCAGAGGCCGCCCTCCGGCCGCGGCTCCTGTACAGCAGTTTTCCCCCTCGCTGCCCCCGTTCGGGACCCCGCTTCCCCCGGTCTCCTTGCCACTGCCCCCTCCGGCTCCGGCAGTTTCACCTTCTCCCGCCGTGCCGGTTTCCCCGTCCCCACCCCCGGCAAGGCCCCCCTCTCCTCTCCGCACCTGCTCCGGTCGGGTGGTCCGGACACCTGCCCGGTACCGCACCGAGGGTTCTGGGGGGGGGGGTCATGTAGGGACACAGGGATTGGTCCAGGCCATCGAACCCTCTGATTGGTAGACCGGGTGAGGTGGTACGCAGGTAAAGGGAACGAGGCAGTCTCGTTTAGTCCTCCAGAGGAGACAGTAAGATTTATGGTTGTCTGTCGTTTGATGCGTTGATTGTCACGGTTGTTAATGTTATAATAAACGGCTACCTCAACGTACTTCGCCTACGACTCGCCATAACACTTTATTTTGGCTGCAAATCGGTTGGACGAAAATCTGTTAGAAATATCCTGGAGACCCTGTGGGAATAGATAATGGATCCTGCTGGACGGTTTCTGGAACACATGATGAGTCTTGGTGCCCCATCCCTAAAGCACCGACATGTCTGTGGTGGTTGCTTACTGGAGATAGTGGTCCTGCAGATTAGATTTGTTATCCACACCTCTTGGTGCAAAAATGGTGGAGTGTCACAGAGACACGCAACAAGGGAAATGGGCCCTTACTCCATGTCAAACAATATCCCCCATTTTAAGATGCTTGTATTTGCCTGACTTTAGCCAAAAGCCGCCTACACCATTCCTATCTATGTACCTGTCCAATTGTCTTTTGAGTTGTTATTGTACCTGTCTCAATTACTTTCTCTAGCAACTCATTCCATATAGACACCACCTTCCCTTTACGCCTTCAGTTCCATTAAATCTTTTTCTTCCTGCCTTAAACCCATGCCTGCTAGTTCTTAAATCCCCCTACCCTGGGAAAAAGACTGTATTCATCCTATCTATAAGAATTTTATGCATCTCTATAAGATCACTCATTGGCCTCCTATATGCAAAGGAATAAAGTCCTCACTCTCCCCATAATCCAGGCTTATGGAGTCCGAGCAACATCCTTATCTTCTCAACATCTTCTCTACACTTTTTGTTTGCATCTTTCCTATAGCTGGGCGACCAGAACTGAACACCATTCTCCAAACGTGGCCCCTCCAGCATCTTGTACATCCGTAACACAATTTCCCAACTTCTGTACTCGATTCCCTGACTGATGAAGGCCAGCGTGCCAAATGCCTTCGCCACTCCATCCGACTGTGAGGCGGCCGTTTTCTGGAAACTACATACTCGTAGTCCTAGATCCTTCTGCTCTCCAACACTCCCCACAGCCATACTGTTCACTATGAGCGTCCTGCCCTGGATTGACTTCCCACAATGTAACATCTCAGACTTATTTGCATTAAACTCCAGGGGACATTTTTCAACCCACTCACCCAACTGGTCAAGATCCAGCTGTACTTCTTGACACCCATCTTCACTCTCTACGATTGCACCTATTTCACTGTCATCTGCAAATTTGCCAATCAAGGTGGAGGTGCCGGTGAGAGACTACGGGTTATGTTGGACTCTGCATTTGCAAAAAACGAGAAGGGAACATACATTTTCTTTCCCCCAATTTGTTTTTCCACAGGCAGCTTTGCAAATTCAGTAGTGTCAGCCATGGGGATGATTAATAACTCCTGCTGGAAGGCCATGAATTTATTAAATACATTTTGTTGCAGCTGGCGGACTTCGGAGCCAATAGTGAGATGGAATATATGCCAGTTTGCAACATTTCATGAAGTGGGCTGTATGCTGAGGGCTTCTTCAAGGCACGCCTCAGCTGCTCGAACGAGCAACTTGGCGACCAGCCATCCAGTCATTTCCACAAAGCCCCATATTCCTCTGGTTGACTGTGTATTTCCAACATTTGCACCATCTGTTTCCTGTTCCCTATTGATCAGATTATTGACCAGATTTCTAAAACTTTTAAAACTCTGATAATCCACCATTATATCTTCACCTTTCTATGCTAGTTGCCAAGGGTTTGCCTTGAAACATTCTCTATTCATAATATAGAAATCATACCCGTGACAATTTGATCGATATTATAATCTGTGCCTAAGTACTCCATCTGTTTAAGAAGATAACTGCAGATGCTGGTACAAATCGAAGGTATTTATTCACAAAATGCTGGAGTAACTCAGCAGGTCAGGCAGCATCTCGGGAGAGAAGGAATGGGTGACGTTTCGGGTCGAGACCCTTCTTCAGTCTAAAACGTCACCCATTCCTTCTCTCCCGAGATGCTGCCTGACCTGCTGAGTTACTCCAGCATTTTGTGAATGAATACCTACTCCATCTGTTTGTTTGAAGTTTTTGAGGAAAAAGTCCTTGTGGCCTGTCAAGAAATGATTTGGTGAATTTCGCAAATCTGTTTGGCTATTTCCTTTGTGTATCTCCTTGAGCTCCTTGGTTCACAGTGAGTTTGATATATTCTTACTATAAACCTGGCGGACACACCAACACCTTAGCTCCTTGGAAGGATGCTGGATACGATGGGGTTTCAGAAACTCTCTGGTTGACAGCAGTGTCATGATTTTCATCCAACATTGAGCAATGGGAGATCTATTCTTCCACCACTGTCACCTCAACCATTCCCAAATCCTCCTTCTGTGGCAGTTCCAGAAAGAAGGTTACAAGATGGCAGTCAAGGATGGGAAAACTCCATTGCCAGTGCAGGACCACTCCGTTAATTAAATTGGAAGTAAAAAGCATGAAATGGCTTTGCAGTGAACTCCTGGTCAAGAGGGGATTAGATCTATTGGCCATTTTTTGGCCAAAATAAAACATTTGGATAAATTGACTGTTTATGTAAGTGCACAAAGGTAAAAAATATGTCTTAAAGTAGTTGCATTGGCATCTGGTGTGATCGCACAGGGAAAACTGTGCGCATGTCTGGTGTTCTTGCGTTTGTGAGAATATGCTTGTTACAGAGATAGTATTAAAAAGGATATGAATTCTTGGGGTAGGCAGGAGATGCATGAAATTATGCCTTGAGGAGAGAGTAAACTGACTACCACAGTTTAAGAATAAGGGGTAGGCCATTTAGAACGGAGATGAGGAAAAACCTTTTCAGTCAGAGAGTTGTAAATCTGTGGAATTCTCTGCCTCAGAAGGCAGTGGGGGCCAATTCTCTGAATGCATTCAAGAGAGAGCTAGATAGAGCTCTTATGGATAGCGGAGTCAGGGGGTATGGGGAGAAGGCAGGAACGGACTACTGATTGAGAATGATCAGCCATGATCACATTTGAATGGTGGTGCTGGCTCGAAGGGCTGAATGGCCTCCTCCTGCACCTATTGTCTATTGACTACCATATATATACTATTCTCTGAAATGAAGAATGACAGGTGATGATATATAATACAAAGTTCTTACAGAGCCTAACAGTGTAGATGCAAAGGTAATGTTTTCTTAGACATGGGTGTCAAGAACAATGGTTCACAACTGAAAATAAGGAGTTGACTATTTATGATCGATTTGTGAAAAAAAAAGTATTTGCCAATAGGACAATGGACCTTTGGCATTCTCTATCCAAGTGGGCTGTGGAGCCTCAGTTGCTGTATAAAAAATTCAACTGGATCACTAGATTCTTAAATATTTAAGGGGATTTTGGGTTAGTGCAGAAAAAGGATGAAGAGGTGAGAGTTGATGGTGTTGACTGGTGGAGCAGATGTAAGAGACTAAATCCAACTTCTGACCGGCTCCAACTTCTGATGCTCTCGGCCAATACTGTTTCCTCAGCAAAGATCTTTGTTCTGAATCAATGATTCCCATGTGTCCAAGTTACAAAAATGTAGCGGGTTCCTTGATTTAACCTCCATTCCAAGGAATAGTCTTTCCTCTGGACAATAGACAATAGACAATAAACAATAGGTGCAGGAGGAGGCCATTCGGCCCTTCGAGCCAGCACCGCCATTCAATGTGATCATGGCTGATCACTCTCAATCAGTACCCCGTTCCTGCCTTCTCCCCATACCCACTGACTCCGCTATCCTTAAGAGCTCTATCCAGCTCTCTCTTGAATGCATTCTAGAGCTGACAAATCCACCCTTGCACTGCAATAATTAGAGTGATGGTGCAAAATATTCCCAACCAACCCTTTAGTTTAATTCGAAGATAGACACAAAAAGGTTGGCGTTACTCAGCGGGTCAGGCAGCATCTCTGGAGAAAAGGAGTAGATGACGTTTTGGGTCGAGACCCTTCTTCTTCAGTTTAAGTTTTTAATTGCCTAATGAGCAAAATGAATCTTCCCTTGAAGCATGCAGAAGTTGTTTTGTTCATTCCCCTGTGTTGTAATCTTATAAATGTGTGTAAAATAATGCATCACTGGTTAGAAACCTCTTTGGAGCTCCTGTGCATGATGTTTGGATTGTTACCAAGCACTGGGCACAGCGGGAGAGTTGCTGCCTTACAGCACTTGCAGCGCCGGTTGACCTGGGTTCGATCCCCACTACGGGTGCTGTCTGTACAGAGTTTGTACGTTTTCCCCTTGACCGCGTGGGTTTTCTCCGAGACCTTCGGTTTCCTCCCACACTCCAAAGAAGTACAGGTATGTAGGTAAGTTGGCTTGGTAAATGTAAAATATTATAGACAATAGGTGCAGGAGTAGGCCATTCGGTCTTTCGAGCCAGCACCACCATTCAATGTGATCATGGCTGATCATTCTCAATCAGTACCCCGTTCCTGCCTTCTCCCCATACCCCCTGACTCCGCTATCCAAAGAGCTCTATCTAGCTCTCTCTTGAATGCATTCAGAGAATTGGCCTCCACTGCCTTCTGAGGCAGAGAATTTCACAGATTTACATCTCTCTGACTGAAAAAGTTTTTCCTCGTCTCCGTTCTAAATGGCCTATCCCTTATTCTTAAACTGTGGCCCCTGGTTCTGGAGTCCCCCAACATTGGGAACATGTTTCCTGCCTCTAACGTGTCCAACCCCTTAATAATCTTACATGTTTTGATAAGATCCCCTCTCATCCTTCTAAATTCCAGTGTATACAAGGATAGTGTTAGTGTATGGGTTGATCGCTTGTCGGCATGGACTCGATGGGCCAAATGGCCTGTTTCCATGCTGTACCTCTAAAGTCTAAAGATTCCTCTAATCCTATCTCCAGAGGAGAAAATTATTTATTTTGTGTCCATTGTGGAAGTAAGTTAATTAACACCAAAGATATATTTGATTAACACAGGCTTCAGCAAATATCATCTTGTCAAATGCCTCACCAATCTGTTTGCGTGCACCATTTTAAACAGATATTAAATTTTTTGCTGTACGTTGCCACAAAGAATCAAATAACTGAATTTTTAGAAATGTTCTTGTCAAATGCTTAATCTCATGTGACTTAATCTCATGTCAATGACAATCCCTCAATTCCCTCTACAGAGTGCCTTCTTGCATTGAATTGAGGGATTGTCATTGACATTTCAAACTTGTGCATCGGTTGGGCCGATTGGCGGCACGGTGGCGCAGCGGTAGAGTTGCTGCCTTACAGCGAATGCAGTGCCGGAGACTCCGGTTCGATCCTGACTACGGGCGCCGTCTGTACGGAGTTTGTACGTTCTCCCCGTGACCTGCGTGGGTTTTCTCCGAGATCTTCGGTTTCCTCCCACACTCCAAAGACGTACAAGGTATGTAGGTTAATTGGCTGGGTAGATGTAAAAATTGTCCCTAGTGGGTGTAGGACTGGTGTTGGTGCGCGGCGATCGCTGGGCGGCACGGACCCGGTGGGCCGAAGGGCCTGTTTCTGCGCAGTATCTCTAAATCTAAAATCATTTTGCATCTGCATCACAGTGTGGGAATGACACCAGGAATGTGTCACTTCCATGAGGAGGAAGCGGTGAATGGTTGGCATGAGGTTTCATTATTAAGAAAATAATTCCACACCA
Organism: Rhinoraja longicauda; assembly: GCF_053455715.1. Classification (NCBI taxonomy): domain Eukaryota; kingdom Metazoa; phylum Chordata; class Chondrichthyes; order Rajiformes; family Arhynchobatidae; genus Rhinoraja; species Rhinoraja longicauda. The sequence continues at coordinate 16,892,650 of NC_135982.1, read as the reverse complement.
TAAAAGTCACTTCTGTCAGCCTAAGGGGCAATTTGTCTGATGTATATGGAAAAAGTGTATGCAAGAATTTTAATATATCATTTCAATGTGGCACATTTTAAATACATCCAGAAGAACAACTCTGTCTGGCTTCACAAGATGTCCTTTGATATTAAGTTTTGGCTGCATTTTTCATTCTTTTGTGCGGTGTTGACATTGCTGGCAAGAAGGACTATTGTTGCTCATCTCTATATATCATATCATATCATATATATACAGCCGGAAACAGGCCTTTTCGGCCCTCCAAGTCCGTGCCGCCCAGTGATCCCCGTACATTAACACTATCCTACACCCACTAGGGACAATTTTAACATTTACCCAGCCAATTAACCTACATACCTGTACGTCTTTGGAGTGTGGGAGGAAACCGAAGATCTCGGAGAAAACCCACGCAGGTCACGAGGAGAACGTACAAACTCCTTACAGTGCAGCACCCGTAGTCAGGATCGAACCTGAGTCTCCGGCGCTGCATTCGCTGTAAAGCAGCAACTCTACCGCTGCGCTACCGTGCCGCCCTCTACTCTACTCTGGGCATTCATTCCAGTCGGTAAGGTGAGGGTACTCCTAACGTGCTGTTAATTGGGTAGTTTTAAGGTTTTTATTTCGCAGTCGTGGCAAAGGTGCTGCTTTATATGAAGCTTTGAGATGATGGTGATTCCATGCTATGTTGTCCTTGGCTTCCCTAAGTGTTTTGCATTGTGAATTATGGGGCTGTTTAGGCTTTAGAGATACAGCGCTGAAACAGGCCCTTTGGCCCACCGAGTCCGCGCTGACCAGCGATCACCCCGTACACACTAGGGACAATTGACACTTTTACAGAAGCCAATTATCCTAAAAACTTTCATTTTTAGTTTAGAGATACAGCGCGGAAACAGGCCCTTTCGGCCCAGCGGGTCAATTTGGCCAAGCTGACCAAGATGCCCATATGCGTTCGTTTCATTTGCCTGCACCTGGCTCCATATTCCCATTCCTGTCCACGTACCTGTACAAATGTTGTTCAAATGTTGCTATTGCACCAAGCTTAACCTCTTCCTTTCATTGCTATTTCCATATAGGAGTCCAGAACCAGGTGGGCTTGTATACACTGGAATTTAGAAGGATGAGGGGGGATCTTATTGAAACATATAAGATAATTAGGGGATTGGACACATTAGAGGCAGGAAACATGTTCCCAATGTTGGGGGAGTCCAGAACAAGGGGCCACAGTTTAAGAATAAGGGGTAGGCCATTTAGAACAGAGATGAGGAAAAACTTTTTCAGTCAGAGAGTTGTAAATCTGTGCAATTCACTGCCTCAGAAGGCAGTGGAGGCCAAGTCTCTGAATGCATTCAAGAGAGAACTAGATAGAGCTCTTAAGGATAGCGCAGTCAGGGGGTATGGGGAGAAGGCAGGAACGGAGTACTGACTGAGAATGATCAGCCATGATCACATTGAATGGCGGTGCTGGCTCGAAGGGCCGAATGGCCTACTCCTGCACCTATTGTCTATTCTACCACCGACTGTGTGGAAAAAGTTGTTCCTCAAGTTCCTGTAAAGTTTTCCCCTTTCACCTTAAACCTTTTGCACTCTGGTTCATGGTTTCCCCAATATAAAGGCTGTGAGTGTTCACCTTATCTCTGCCCCTATAATCTCTATCTCTCTATAACATTCCCCCTCCGTCCCCTATGTTCCAATGGAGTATGTCTAGATGCGCCAGTTTCCATCCCAAAGGCAGTATTCGGTCAATTAGGGGCTATAAATTGCTCCTAGTCTGTAGGGAGGATGGGGGCAATGGTGGGAGAATTTGATGGCAGATGGGAAAGGAGGCGCTCCTGTGAGAAAATAGGCTGCAGAGAAATGTGGAGGAGTGAGTGGAATTGTTGGGAATGCCCTGAGAACTGAGAAATTCATCCAGCATTGTAACGAACATAATAATACACTTGCTTTCCTTTGTTAGAGTTGTGCTTATCCACCAAGGGAGAACATTTCAATTTCTGACCTGCTGTTAGGAGAGGTGGCTTTAAGTAGTCCGGAGGTGGATCATTCAGAGTGTGGCCTGTACTTTGGTTGGAGAATTCTCTACTGTGATGCCATTGACGGTGATGCAAAGATGAGTAGTCTCACTTTGTTGGAATTGACGATTGTCTGATACCTTCTGGGTGCAAATGTTACCTGCCCCTGAACAGTGTATTGATATTGCATGTCGTTGAGGTTTTGTTGAATGTTGGCATGGATGGTGGCCTTGCCCGAGGAGCTGAGAATGGAGAGGTGTGTGGCCATGGGCACGTATCAGAAGGGGATGGAAGGGTCACTAGAACCCCCAGTATCACGTGTTGCTAACTTTGATAAACTTAGACCATAAAACGTAGGAGCAGAATTGGGCCATTCGACCATCGAGTCTACTCCACTATTCAATCATGGCTGATCTATTTTTCCCTCTCAACCCCATTCTCCTACTTTCTCCCTGTAACCTTTTGATGCCCTTGCTAATCAAGAACCTACCAATCACCACTTTAAAGATATCCAAATGTCTTGGCCCACACTGTGGCAATGGATTCCACAGATTCACCATCCTCTGGCTAAATTCTTAAATGAAGAGCAGTTTTAATGCAACCAAATTGTTGGCGAACGAAGACTAGTTGCGTTTGGGATATTTTTATATGCTCCATTTTATTCCCCGGAGGTTAGTAAATATTAATATTTAATGGGGTGTTTATATATTCTAAAGAAAACAGTTCACCTAATTCTGCAGGTGAGTTGGGCTGAAATTGCTTCTGTTATTTTGCATCACTTGACACAATTTAAATCTGCCACCTCTTTGTTGCAAAGCCTACAGTGGGTTTAATATTTGAAATGTTAATTAGCATTATGACTTAAAGCTTGTTGTAAGACGAAGGTAATTTTGTTATGTGTGTTCCCCCTTAGGATCACAATGCAAGTTTTGTTTGTTTTTTTGCCTCTGTCAGCAAAGATGTATTTTTGGAAGCAAAAATGCATAAATAAGAAATTCTCTTCGCTGGGCAAAGGCGAGGGAAGACGTGTGGTTGCCCTGTGGTTGCCCTGTGGTTGCCTGGGACTCCTCCAGCTGCAAATGGAAAGCCCTGTGAGAGATGCGTTGGAGATCAAAGGAAGGTTTAATTATCACGATGCAATCGCCTCCAAATTGCATTTTATTATATTTTGCTCTAATGCTAAATTGGGAATCACCATAGCAAAATTGAAACCATGCCTTGCTTCAGGAAATAATTCTTCCAGTTTCCTCCCATTCTAAAAGCCAACTGTATGACTGAAGCAGTCCTAATCTTTGTACACTAGAGCTTTCTACAAGGTGGCATGGTGCTGAGAGAAAACGAAGGGCGAGACTTGGGATTGGGGCTCGGAGTATAATGGCTCCATTCTTTAGCATCCTAGTGGGATCTCAATCTGGACCCCTTGACACTCTGATGCTAAAGAATGGAGCCAGTATACCCAAGCCCCAGAGGGCTGAGGCAAAATGGGAGCACAGATCTGAGAACGGAACTGAAGGCATCCATACGTCGATACCACAATGCGTGTTGCATTGCCAGCAGTGAGAATTTTAATACTTGTATATACTGGACCAAGTGGACCTGTTGGGCCAAAACCTCTCCTGCATTGGTGCAGCACCCTCTCCTCCCCCCCCCTCCACCTCCCCTCGCTTACCCCCCTGCCCCTCTCCCCCTCCCCTCTACCCCCCTGCCCCTCTCCCCCTCCCCTCTCCCCCTCTACCCCCCTGCCCCTCTCCCCCTCCCCTCTCCCCCTCTACCCCCCTCCCCCTCCTCCCTCCCCCTCCTCCCTCCCCCTCCGCTCTCCCCCTCTCCCCCTCCTCCCCCTCCCTCCTAAAATTGTCACGCTATCATGTATCGTTTTGGCTGTAGTTCAGGAACAAACAAACAAACAAATGAGAGTTTTAGTATATAGGTAATCGACTGATGGTAGTTTTGTCCGTTGTGTGAAAATGGTTGGAAAATGTTCTGAGGGACAGCTTAATTCAGCATTTAGAAGGAGCTGGTTAATCAAGAACAGTCAGCATGAATTTATGGAAGTAAGGTTGTATTCGACTAGTTAAATTGTTCAAGATAATGAAGAATGCAAGTGAGGGGAGGGCTTTTGAAGGAGCAGATTTTAGCAAGGCATTGGCAAAGTCCTATGTGCTGGATTGATTTAAATAAAGTAAAATTGCAAGGAACAAGCAGTAAGTTGAATTAACAAAAATATTGCAGTGGCAAAAAACCATGGTGAATAGGAATTCACATTGGGAAAAGTCGATAGGAATTTTCGTGACCTGAAAGTTATGTGCCGTTGTGTTCCACAGAGTTCATTACTAGAGTCCTAGTTTTTGTTTGTGATATGCATAAAGAGTTTAGATATAAACGAGGGGGCCATAATTTTAAAATTTGGTAAGGACATTGTCAGTTTAGTTTAGGGTGGAAACAGGCCCTTTGGCCCACCGAGTCCGCACCGACCAGTGATCCATGCAAGTTAACACTACCCGACACACACCGGGGACAATTTTATATTTATACCAAGCCAATCAACTTACAAGCCTTTACGTAGTTGGAGTGTGGGAGGAAACCGAAGAACTCGGAGAAAACCCACGCAGGTCACGGGAGAACGTACAAACTCCATACAGACAAGCGCCCATAGTCAGGATCGAACCCGGGTCTCTGGCGCTGTAAGGCAGTAGCTCTACTGCTGCGCCACCGTGCCGCCCAGTGTGGTCAGTTGTGAGGAAGAAGGTTTAGCTTTATAGTTGTCGGTTCGACAGCAGGTCCTTGGCTTAACCAGCCATGTTCTAGGCTGCGGGAAGATATTAATGATCTGCACACAGGCACATCATGTGAAATGGAATTCAACCCTGAGAAATTTGAGGAAATGCATTTTTATTGTGGAGGAGGAGAAAACATGGCACATTGGGTGAACATATGGACAGCTCCATGCTGCAGGGCTGTGGGCCAAGAGCTAAGAAGGAGGATGAATCTATTTTTGGTCAGGATTGACAGCGTCTGTGAAATAATAATTATCTCTGCCATAGCCAGCAAGCCGCCCTGATCGCAAGCCCTCACGCGCACATTGTTTCCACTGTTGGGGGAAATGATCTTGATTTACTGGCTATCATTCCAAGCTATTTCTACAGTGCCTCTCTAAGCCAAACTCTACCTATGAAGTTTCCTATTCCCATTGTACAGTCCATGAATTCATAACTATTTCTTCAATTGACCAAAACTACTTCCATGGTAACAAAATAAATAATACTCAACTGAACAAGTTGCAAGAATTGCGATGGAATTGTACCACCTTGTATAATGGTGCAGAAGGAGTCATTTCACTTCTTTGGGTCCTTGCTGGCTCCATTTCCCCTCATTTGTATCTTTGCAACTCATCCTCTCTCATATTTGCCCACCAACTCTCTTCTTTTGAGTCTTTTACCATTACTCAACACAGAAGGGGTAGTATGCCATGGCAGTTCACTGAAGAAGTTTTCTTCAGGATGCCTGATTCAGGTTGAGCACCCAGAGAAAACTCTTTTTGTGTAATGGTGGTAATGAGCTCTTAAAATGGAGGATCAATGTTGTTGACTGCACAGGGGATACCTGGCTTACGAATGACTTGACTTATGGAAATCTAACGTTACACATGTCCCCATCAACTTTAAAGCATTGTTCAAGCTGCTCATACTAATAAAAATAATACATTTCCTGTTATTCATTAATGACTGGATGAGGTATATATATTCCATTAGTTTAATTATGTATAGTGTTGCAGTGATTCATCTAATGAAATGAAAGAATTATGGCACGTGTTTACAGAGCAACACCATATGGATTACTATAGAAAACTGATGTTTCTGACTTGCAGAGAAATTGTTGTATGGACAGTTCTGGGGAACTAACCTTGTGAAACCCGTGGACTGCCGGTACTAATATAACTTTATCAATACAGCAATGCAATTTCTAATTCAATTCGCTGGTACGTTATCCCTTTTGCTCTGAAATGAGGCCTTCTATCGTTACATCTGATACGGTGTCAGTTTGCATTTGTGACAGATCAGCCAATATCATAAACTGTAAATGATCTATTCTTTAATGCTAAATGATCTGTATCCTGGAATGGGTTAGTCAGTGGTCTTAACAGTACAGAGCAACCATTTGCATATAAGCAATCTGGCTTTGGACAGTTCATGTCTTGCAAGTTCATTGACAGAAGCATCCAGTGAAACCATTTCATAATGCTGAGGTGTTGGGCTCTTTGTCACCGAATGTTCTACTGAATCTGACGCTGATTGATCAGCAGCTTCAGTGGGATCATCAATCAAATGGCTTTTGCCTGATGCCTGTTCATGGTATTCCCCTGTAAGATTTTGCCTTTGTGCATCCAACGTAAGCCGACTCTTCCTTGATTTTTCAGGTTCATAAGATGAGAAATGGACGTCTTTTGAAGACAACAGTTCTGGATTGAATGTGGAATGGTCTCAAATAGTGGAATGCGGGGGGGGGGGGGGGGGGGTCAGCACGTAAAGGGTTAACGGTCATTAGAAAATGCATAAGAAGGAACCGGAAGTAGACACAAAATGCTGGAGTAACTCAGCAGGTCGGGCAGCATCTCAGGGGGAAAAAAGGAATAGGTGACGTTTTGGGTCTGGATCCTTCATCAGACTGAAAGCTCAGTCTGATGAAGGGTCTCGACCTGAAACATCACCTATTCCTTTTCTCCAGTGATGCTGCCCCACCCGCTGAGTTGCTCCAGCACTCTGTGTCTATCTTCATTTGGAAATGTTCTTTCAAAGTGAGATGTTCGTCGTGGACTAATCCAAGCTGGTCTTTCTGCAGGTTTCTCTGGAAGAGATTTGTTGATGTGAAGAATGGCACACTAGGCAGATTGACCAACGACCTTTCCTGGAACTTCGAGCAACATACACAGGTCAGTAAGATGTTCCAACCAGTTCCTCCTCGTGAACAGATTACCTCCACCGAGCAAATTTAGCACTGACAAGAAACAGTGGTTGTTGTGCACGTCCTGCTATCATTGGCATACTTTGAATGGCGTAAATTCTAAACAACCCAATTAAATCAAATCACAGAGAGTAAATTACACTCTTTTTCTAAAACAAATTCGAAATGGGGGAAAAAAAAATCACCATTTGAATTTATTTGAAAATTTGAATGGAAAAAGAGCACCATCGAATTGCATTTGTTTAGAATATTTTTAATTGCAGCTCTGAGCATATTGAAGATTGCACCTGTGTAAGCAACGTCAGCACCAACACTAACATGAAGTACAAAAATCCAAGGACTCCATGGAGAAAGGAGCTGATTGAGGAGATAAGGCTCTCAATTTTCCATTCTTTACGTCTGCCTTTATGAAAGGGTGTAAATGAGTAAGACGTTCTCTATTCGGAAATAACGCGACTGTCAGCGATACTCTCGAAGTATTTCTCTCACAAAGGAGCACTTTTGTTTCACGTGCATCAAAATTCAGATGAAGCTGTGGTGCAAGTCGTCTCCCAACCTCTCTTGGCATGGGAACGCAGCAAAGATAGTTGGTTCTACGATACTTACTGGGAGGGCGTGCTGGCTCTGGAGTGGGTCCAGAGGAGGTTTACAAGAATGATCCCAGGAATGAGTAGGTTCACCTGTGATGAGCATTTGCCGGCATTGGGCCTGTACTCCCTGGAGTTTAGAAGAATGAGGAGGGACCTCATTGAAACATCCAGAATGGTGAAAGGCTTGGATAGAGTGGATGTGGAGAATCATTAGTGGGAGAGTCTAGCACTAGAGGTCATAGCCTCAGCCCTCTGTGGCAATGAGTTCCACAGATTAACTACCCTCTGACTAAAAAAGTTTCTCCTCACCTCCTTTCTAAAAGAACGCTCTTTAGACTACCCAAAATGCAACATCTCTCACTTCTCTGTATTAAATTCCTCAGACCACATCAACCATTCCTCAGGCCACTTGTCCAAACCGATCAGGATCCTGCTGCAATTTTTGACAACCACCTTCACTATCTAATATACCACCCACTTTAGTGTAATCTGCAAACTTGTCAGAGGACTATTCATTAATCTGATAGCGGGGAAGAAGCTGTTAGGAAGGAACTGCAGATGATTGCTTACACCAAAGATAGACACAAAATGCTGGAGTAACTCAGTGGGTCAGGCAACATCTCTGGAGAAAAGGAATAGGTGATGTTTTGGGTCGAGACCCTTCTTCAGAATCTTCTTCAGACCGAGAGAGTCAGGGGAGAGGGAAAACTAGAGGTATAAAAGGGAACAGAGCTGGCACGGATGACCCAGGAAAGGTGGAGCCCACAATGGTCAATTGTTGGCTGTGGAAGAGGTGATAACGAAGGAATACGAACAGTGAAGAAGTGTCTCAACCCAAGTCGTCACCTATTCCTTTTCTCCAGAGATGCTGTCTGACCTGCTGAGTTACTCCAGCATTTTGTGTCTATCTTCAGGGAAGAGGCTCTTCCTGAATCTGTTTTTATGTGTATTCAAGCTTTTGGGGTTTTTTTCTGCCTAACAGGAGAGGAGAGAGAGGGAATGATTGGGGTGCAAACAATCCTTGTTTTTTGTTGTATAAGAAAATAACTGCAGATGCTGGTACAAATCGAAGGTATTTATTCACAAAATGCTGGAGTAACTCAGCAGGTCAGGCAGCATCTCAGGAGGGAAGGAATGGGTGACGTTTCGGGTTGAGACCCTTCTTCAGACTGATGTCAGGGGGGGCGGGACAAAGGAAGGATATAGGTGGAGACAGGAAGATAGAGGGAGATCTGGGAAGGAGGAGGGGAAGAGAGGGACAGAGGAACTATCTAAAGTTGGAAAAGTCGATGTTCATACCACTGGGCTGCAAGCTGCCCAGGCGAAATATGAGGTGCTGTTCCTCCAATTTCTGGTGGGCCTCACTATGGCACTGGAGGAGGCCCGTGACAGAGGCTCTGTACTTGAGGCAGCGTGAAGTGTGGATGGTGTCAATGGGACAAAAGCTGGTTTGTGTGATATCCATATCCCGTGACTCCCTGAATATCTGAAAATCCAATCTCTACCTTGATGTTTGATCACTAAATATCCACAAATCCTGTTGGGTAGAAAATATCAAACTTGTCTGCCTTCTGGGCCCGTCTCGATACTGAATAGGTGACACGTTGTATTACGATTTACAGCTGGTTCTCAAACATCTGAGCAGGTAAAACATCATCTCAAAATCTACCGTGTCAACTCTAGACCAAGTCAACCCTACCCCAAAATTAAAGGACGTTCTTTTAGGAAGGAGATGAGGAGGAATTTCTTTGGTCAGAGGGTGGCGAATCTGTGAATTTCTTTGCCACAGAAGGTTGTGGAGGCAAAGTCAGTGGATATATTCAAGGCAGAGATGGATAGTACGGGTGTCAGAGGTTATGGGGAGAAGGCAGGAGAATGGGGTTAGGAGGGAGGGATAGATCAGGCATGATCAAATGGCGTAGTGGACTCGATGGGCCGAATGGCCTGATTCTACTCCTATCACATGATCTTATGATCCTATAGGAATCTGGCATGTTTCAATGAGATGATTTGGATTTGAGATTACAGGCCCAATCATTCCTCTTGCCGAACTCCAGGAATCAATCTGGTGAACCTTTCTTGTAGTCCTGTTGGAAACATATCTATTTGCTTTCAAACTTGGACATCTACACAAAATCATTCTCGGAAGCTTCATTTATATTGTTTGATGCTCATCTGTAATCTTCCAAATTTATCCAATGGGATTTACAATTACAGGCATTGATTACCTCATCTGCTGGAATAACATATTGGGTCACTGTACCAGATACGATTACATTTTATTATCATGATCAACCCCTGAGGACCAATTTTCTTCACTTCGAATGAGGTGGTTATAGGGAGCAAGCTGCCTGAAGGCAGGTACTTCAACAGGATTTAAAAGACATTGGATTGGTACATCAATGGGAAAGTTTTGGTGGGATATGAGCCTAACACAGGCAAAGGGGACTAGTTTAGATGGGGCATCTGGGTCAGCATGGATGAGTTAGGCCGAAGGGTTTGTTTCTTGGCTGTATGACTCTAGGTAGATGCTACCATGCCTGTACAGTGAGTGGTCCTACAGGTAGGGAAGCTGCCTCACAGCTCCAACAGCCCAGGTTTCATCCGGACAATGTACATTAAGCATTTTGAGTGTCAAAGTCTGCACGTTCTCCCAGTTAACACATGGGTTTCATTCGGATCATCTGATCTCTCACGCACCAAAACCTGCCGGCTGTTGAGCAAATGGATGATTGGTAATTGCTCCTGGTGTACAAGAATTGAGGGAGGGGGAAGAGGTCTGGATGGACAAGTGCAGGATAAAAAAAAATCACTGTGAAGTAAGGGGAGGAACCGGATTGCTTTGAGTTGATGGGCCAAATGGCCTCATTCACAGTCTTAAGGAAACAGGTGGTCTTGGAGGGGAGGATGCTCCTCAAACTGTGAAGCATCCTGGACAATACAGCTCACCCCCTCCATGACACACTAGTCATCCTGAGTACCTTCAGTAACAGACTGGTTCCACCAAGATGCAGACAGAATGCCACAGGAGGTCCTCCTTCCCTGTGGCTATCAAACGTTACAACTCCTCCCCCTGAGATTAAGACTAACACCCCCCCCTCCCCCCCCCCCCAATCTTTGCACACCCCCCCAAGCCTTTCCACTCATCACTTTGATTTCATGTTTCATGTATCTTGTGTTTTATGACTGTCGGCAGATCAATTTCCCTCCTGGGATAAATAAAGTTTTATCATATCGTATTGTATTGAAAAATATAAATACATACATAATTTCTACTATTCACTATGTCTTCTGCTAATTTAACTTGGCTAGTTTCTCCTGTACTCATTTAGGTTGCTGATGTTGTTTTGTGCTTACTTGACCTTTTGCTGTAAGTGCTCCCTCAAATCTCCAGCTTTCATTGCTATTTTTGGTACCTTTTTCGGACAAAGGAATTGTTGGATACTGCAGGTGATAATGTGTTATCTGTAATCTTCCGAAAGGCTTTCTCTTTTGATAATCATGCACATTGGCCTAGAAATTGGATTTCACCCTTGGTGCGCTAAATGGCTGCATTTATTCATCCAAAGATGAATTTATTCATCCAAAGATGGAATCATCTTTGATCAAACCCTCTCCTTCGACAAACACATCAAACACATCACAAAGACAGCCTTCTTCCACCTCAAAAACATTGCCCGTCTCCGTCCATCCCTCTCCTCCACGGCTGCAGAAACCCTCATCCACGCCTTCATCACCTCCCGTCTGGACTACTGCAACAGCCTCCTCTATGGCGCACCCTCAAAAATCATCAGTAAACTTCAATACATTCAAAACTCCGCTGCCCGTCTACTCACCCACACCCCGATCCGTGACCATATCACCCCCGTCCTTTACAAACTCCACTGGCTCCCCATCCCCCAGAGAATCCAGTACAAAATCCTCCTCATGACCGACAAAGCCCTCCATAACCTGGCCCCATCCTACCTGACCGACCTCCTCCACAGGCACACTCCCACCTGCACCCTCCGCTCTGCTGCTGCCAATCTCCTATCCCCCCCCATTCGGACCAAACTCAGATCCTGGGGGGACAGGGCTTTCTCCATCGTTGCTCCCACCCTATGGAACTCACTACCCCAAACCGTCAGAGACTCCTCCTCACTCTCCACATTCAAAACATCACTGTTTCAAACGTCATTAGAAACAGGGATGGTGCCGGAAGATTGGCGCATTGCGCATGTTGTGCCTTTGTTTAAAAAAGGTTCTAAAAGTAAACCTAGCAATTATAGACCTATTAGTTTGACGTCTGTGGTGGGAAAATTAATGGAAAAGATACTTAGGGACAATATATATAATTATTTGGATAATCAAGGCCTGATTAGAAACAGTCAACATGGATTTGTGCCTGGAAGGTCATGTTTGACTAATCTTCTTGAATTTTTTGAAGAGGTTACCAGGGAAATTGATAAGGGCAAGGCTGTGGATGTTGTCTATATGGACTTCAGTAAGGCATTTGACAAGGTTCCACATGGAAGGTTGATTAAGAAGGTTAAATCGTTGGGTATTAATAGTGAGGTTGCAAGATGGATTCAACAATGGCTGAATGGGAGATACCAGAGGGTAACGGTTGACAATTGTATGTCAGGTTGGAGGCCAGTGTCTAGTGGAGTGCCCCAAGGATCTGTGTTGGGTCCACTGTTGTTTGTCATTTACATTAATGATCTGGATGATGGTGTGGCAAATTGGATTAGTAAATATGCAGATGATACTAAGATAGGTGGAGTAGTTGATAGTGAGGTAGATTTTCAAAGTCTACAGAGAGACTTGGGCCTTTTGGAAGGGTGGGCTGAAAGATGGCAGATGGAGTTTAATGCTGATAAGTGTGAGGTGCTGCATTTTGGTAGGACAAATCAAAATAGGACGTACAGGGTAAATGGTAGGGAATTGAGGAATGCAGTGGAACAGAGGGATCTGGGAATAACTGTGCATTGTTCCCTGAAGGTGGAATCTCATGTGGATAGGGTGGTGAAGAAGGCGTTTGGTATGCTTGCCTTTATAAATCAGAGCATCGAGTATAGAAGTTGGGATGTAATGTTGAAATTGTACAGGGCATTGGTGAGGCCGAATCTGGAGTATGGTGTGCAGTTCTGGTCGCCAAATTATAGGAAGGATGTCGACAAAATGGAGAGGGTACAGAGGAGATTTACTAGAATGTTGCCTGGGTTTCAGCACTTAGGCTACAGAGAGAGGTTGAACAGGTTGGGTCTTTATTCTTTGGAGCGTAGAAGGTTGAGGGGGGACTTGATAGAGGTTTTTAAAATTTTGAGAGGGACGGACAGAGTTGACGTGGGTAGGCTTTTCCCTTTGAGAGTGGGGAAGATTCCAACAAGGGGACATAGCTTCAGAATTGAGGGACAAAGGTTTAGGGGTAACATGAGGGGGAACTTCTTTACTCAGAGGGTTGTGGCTGTATGGAATGGGCTTCCGGTGGAAGTGGTGGAGGCTGGCTCGATTTTATTATTTAAGAGTAAATTGGATAGGTATATGGATAGGAGGGGATTGGAGGGTTATGGTCTGAGTGCAGGTAGATGAGACTAGGTCAGGGAAAATGGTCGGCGTGGACTGGTAGGGCCGGACAGGCCTGTTTCCATGCTGTAGTTGTTATATATGTTATATATTATAATTCCACAGATTCACAACTCTCTCTGGGTGAAAAAGTTTTTCCTCATCTCAGTCCTCTTATTCTTAAACTGTGACCCCTGGTTCTGGACTCCCCCAACATGGGGAACATTTTTCCTGCATCTAGCCTGTCCAATCCCTTAAGAATTTTATATGTTTCTATAAGATCCCCTCTCATCCTAAATTCTAGTGAATATATGCCCAGTCGGTCCATTCTTTAGCCCAGTTGATCAGTCGGTTATAAGGTTATGTGATAGGGGTAGAATTAGGCCATTCGGCCCATTGAGTCTGCTCTGCCATTCAATCATGGCTGATCTATCTCTCTCCTAACCCCATAGAGTACAGAACCTTGCCATAACCTGTAAGAAGCAAAGTGCTTTCACATGCACTTTGTGCATTACCGATAGAAATGAGTGCTGCACACTTGATTTACCAGACGACATGTCTTGCTATAATACATTTGAAACAAATCTTGTGAGCATGAAGTTGTAACGTAAGCTGGAGGTATTGAGACATCCTTCTAAATAATCCAGGAGTAGGCAGATAATTACCTTCCTTCACTCCAGTGCCTTGTGAGAACAGTCAGCACTTTCCCACAAAATGTGTGGAGTTGCAGTGCATCTGTGGAGCTCCAGCCTTGTGGAGGAAGGAAAGCAGACGAAATGTGTGGGAAGGAACATCGGCGAGCAAGATGTGGACTCTTGTACATCGGCGAGACCCAACGCAGACTGGGCGAACGTTTCGCTGAACACCTTCGCTCAGCCCGCCTGAACCTACCTGATCTCCCAGTTGCTAAACACTTTCATTCTCCTTCCGATTCCCATACTGACCTTTCTGTCCTAGGTCTCCTCCATTGTCAGAGTGAGGCTAAACACAAATTGGAGGAACAGCATCTCTTATTTCGCTTGGGCAGCTTACAGCCCAGTGGTATGAATATTGATTTCTCTAACTTCAACTAGCCCCGGCATTCCCTCTCTCTCTCTATCCCTCCCCCACCCAAGTCGCACCAGCTTCTCCTTTTCACCCAACAAACAGCTAACAATGGCCTGTTTCCTTTATCATCGTTACTTTTTTGCACATCTTTCATTCATTGTTCTTTATCCCTCTACATCATCGTCTATATCTCTCATATCCCTTTTCCCTGACTAGTCTGAAGAAGGGTCTCGACCCGAAACGTCACCCATTCCTTCTCTTCCGAGATGCTGCCTCTAACCGCTGAGCTACTCCAGCTTGTTGTGTCTATCTCCAGTCTTGTGGTCCTGTTACTGGGATGTATAATTGATAGAAAGCTGGAAGAAGGGAAGAGGAAATAACTTGGTGTTATGATGGGTAGGAAAATAACTGCAGATGCTGGTACAAATCGAAGGTATCACAAAATGCTGGAGTAACTCAGCAGGTCAGGCAGCATCTAGGAGAGAGGGAATGGGTGACGTTTCGGGTCGAGACCCTTCTTCAGTCTGAAGAAGGGTCTCGACCCAAAACGTCATCCATTCCCTCTCTCCTAGATGCTGCCTGACCTGCTGAGTTACTCCAGCATTTTGTGATACCTGGTGTTATGATGGGTGTTTATTTGTGAAATATTGTCCTCAATTATAAGGAGAAGGCGCAGCGGTAGAGTTGCTGCCTTACAGTGACAGGGACCTGGGTCCCATCCTGATTACAGGTGCTGTCTGGACAGTATTTGTACATTCTCCCTGTGACCGTGTGGGTTTTCTCCAGTAGCTCTGGTTTACTCCCACATTCCAAAGACGTGCAGGTTTTTAGGTTAATTGGCTTCTGTAAATTCCCCCTCGTGTGTAGGATGTGAAACTGAGATAACCTAGAACTGGTGTATGGGTGGTCATTGATGGGTACGGACTCAATGGGCCAAGGGCTTGTTTCCACGCTGTATCACTAAACCAAACTTAAATAATTAAGAAAACTATTCTTTTAACTCCTCTTTTGTGCATTTTACTCATTAATTTACACATTTTTATTGAAACCCTCTGGACCTTTATATTAAAAAAAAAGCTATTTTGACTGAATTATAATTGGTTATTTAATTCCCTTATTCCAATAAATTTATCAGAGTACAAATCTATGTCAACATTATGGTTGAAGGACATGTTCGTGAGATTCGTATAGCGCAGAAACTGGACCTTAAGCCCACAATATCCAGTGTAAGAAAATAACTGCAGATGCTGGTACAAATCGAAGGTACAAAATGCTGGAGTAACTCAGCAGGTTAGGCAGCATCTCAGGAGAGAAGGAATGGGCGACGTTTAAGGTCGAGACTCATTATATCCATACCACAATATACCACAATATCCATACTGATTGTTACTCCCATATGCACTAATCCCATTTACCCATGTTAACAAGGTTCCACATGGCAGGTAGGTCCAAAAGGATAGAGTCCATGGGATCCAAAACATGTTCGCAAATTTAGTTCTAAAGATACAGCGCGGAAACAGACCATTTGGCCCACCGAGTCCGCGTCGACCAGCAATCCCTGAACAATAACACTATCCTACACACACCAGGGGCAGTTTACACATACACCAAGCCAATTAACCTACATACCTGTACGTCTTTGGAGTGTGGAAGGAAACCGAAGATCTCGGAGAAAACCCACGGGGAGAATGTACAAACTCCGTACAGACAGCACCCGTAGTCGGGATCGAGCCCGGGTCTCCGGCGCTGCAAGTGCTGCAAAGCAGCAACTCTACCGCTGCGCCACCGAGCCGCCCCAAATTTGATCCGGTCAGCTTGCTGAGGGGTTGTCAGAGTGAGATGGTGGATCCTTGCTTTTGTGATTTGAAGTCCAGGCCAAGTTGAGGCCAATTCACTGGATGTTTTCAAGAGAGAGTTAGATTTAGTTTTTCGGGCTAAAGGAATCAAGGGATATGGGGAGAAAGCAGGAACAGGGTACTGATTTTGGATGGTCAACCATGATCATATTGAAGGATATGTAGGAAAATAACTGCAGATGCTGGTTCAAATTGAAGGTAGACACAAAATGCTGGAGTCACATCAGCGGGTCAGGCAGCATCTCAGGAGAGAAGAAATGGGTGACTTTTCGGGTCGAGACCCTTCTTCAGTCTGAAGAAGACTCTCGACCCGAAACGTCATCCATTCCTTCTCTCCTGAAATGCTGCCTGACCCTCTGAGTTGGTCCAGCATTTTGTGTCTATGATCATATTGAATGTCAGTGCTGTGTCAAAGGGCCAAATGGCCTACTCTTGCATCTATTTTCTATGTTTCTGTGTCAATATTTATATATTTATAAATATAAATATAAATATATGTTTATATATTTATACATTAAGCACTTGAATTGTCAAAGCTTAGAATAATATGGACCAACTGCTGTTGATGGGATTAGTGCAGACGGATACTGATGTCAGCATGGGCATTGTGCACCGAATGTTTTATTACATTACTAAATATTCTACAGGATATAAGTGATTTTTATTTTCAGGGGGTATGGTGAAGACTGGTTTTGATGCAGGTTTTATAAGGCTTTCGACAAGGTTCCACATGACAGGTGGGACAAAAGACCAAAAAGCCGTACGATACAATAGACAATAGATGCAGGAGTAGGCCATTCGGCCCTTCGAGCCAGCACCGCCATTCAATGTGATCATGGCTGATCATTCTAAAATCAGTACCCCGTTCCTGCCTTCTCCCCATACCCTCTGACTCCGCTATCCTTAAGAGCTCTATCTAGCTCTCTCTTGAATGCATTCAGAGAATTGGCCTCCACTGCCTTCTGAGGCAGAGAATTCCACAGATTCACAACTCTCTGTTGGAAAGGAAAGAGGGCAAATTTGATCCAAAACTGGCTCAGTGATAGGAAGCAAAGGAAACTGTCAGAGTAGTTTTATGACTGAGAGGCTATTAATCAAGACAGTTCCACAGAGGGCAATATTTGCCCTCCCGCTTTTTATAATATAAATTAATGATATTTGACCTCGTGTTGAAGGCATGATAATGAGCGAGCAAATGGTTCAATATTTAGCTGTGTGATAACAGTAACGGGGAAAGCTTTGGATTGCAGGAAAATGAAGATTGTCTGGTTAGCAGGGCCAGAGAATAGCAAATGGAACTTAATCAAACAATGCGGAGGGTGATGGCGGTGCAGGCTCGAAGGGCCGAATGGCCTACTCCTGCACCTATTTTCTATGTTTTCTATGTTTCCTCACTGATCCTCACCACAGGCACACCACAGGGCTGTGTGCTTAGTCCTCTCCTGTACTCCCTGTTCACGCACGACTGTACTGCTAAGCACAGCTCAAACAGCATCCTAAAGTTTGCTGACGACACGACCATCTTGGGCCTCATCACTGACAACAATGAGACGGCCTACAGAGAGGAGGTAAAGGCACTAAACAGCTGGTGCCAGGAAAATAACCTCTCTCTCAATGTCAGCAAAACTAAAGAGATGATCGTGGACTACAGGAGACAGAGGGGGAGTGGACACCTTCCCATCCACATCGGTGATGCTGAGGTTGAAAGGGTCAGCAACTTTATGTTCCTCGGTGTGCACATCACTGAGGACCTTTCCTGGACACTGCACACGGACACAATAACAAAGAAGGCCCACCAGTGGCTCTTTTTCCTGAGAAGACTGAGGAAGTTTGGCATGAACGCCAGCATCCTCACAAACTTCTACAGATGCACCATCGAGAGCCTGCTGACGGGCGGCATTACAGTCTGGTACGGAAACTGTTCTGCCCACAGCCACAAATCACTACAGAGAGTGGTGAAGACGGCACAGCACATCACTGCCAACTGTCACCCGGCCATTCAGGACATTCTCTACCGGCGGTGCCTGCGGAAGGCACGCAGCATCATCAAGGGCCACAGCCACCCAGCACGCAGGCTGTTCTCCTTGTTACCGTCAGGCAGACGATACAGGAGTATTGCTGCGCGTACCACCAGACTTAAGAACAGTTTCTACCATCAGGCCATCAGGCTTCTGAACTCATAAACACATTTCACATCATATATGTTGATTATTTTTAATATTGTCTTTTTTACCTATTTTTAATATTGTCTTTTTACCTTTCTAATGTCATTTTTAATCTTATTTATCCTTGGAATATTACTGCTGAGGTGACCCGTTGTCTTGTCAAATACATTTCATTGTACCGTTGACCCTGTGCCAACCTACATATGACAAATAAAATGTATTATTATTATTATTATTATTATTATTATTATTATATTAGAGTGATACAGCTGGGAAACAGGCCCTTCAGACCAACTTTCCCACACCGTCCAACATGTCCCAGCTACACTAGTCCCACTGCCTGCGTTTCGTCTATATCCCTCCAAACCTGTCCTATCCGTGTACCTGTCTACCTGTTTCTTAAACGTTGGGATAGTCCCAGCCCCAACTACCTCCTCTGGCAGCTTGTTCCACACACCCACCACCCTTTGTGTGAAAAAGTTACCCCTCAGAGTCCTATTAAATCTTTTTCCCCTTCACCTTGAACCTATGTCCTCTGGTCCTCGATTCCCCTACTCTAGGCAAGTGACTCTGTGCATCTACCCGATCTATTCCTCTCATGATGTATTTGTGGAATTGCAGAAAGGCAAAGAAACACAGAAAGAAATATGAGGGGTCTCAGCCTGACATGATGACTATCCATTGGCCTCCATCGTAGCTGCCTGACCTGCTGAGTTCCTCCAGCAGCCCTCTATTTCTTGCTGCAGATTCCAGCACCCACTGTCTTTTGTGCCTCCAAACAAAGGCACCTTTGGTTACCGCCTTAACAAGAAAGATCCGAGAAGATGCAAGGAATTCGTGACATTTTTCAGAGTAGAAAATGTGAATCCGTGTGGAAAGGTTGCATAAATTACAGTTGTTTTCTTTGGACAGTGATTGAATGGAGACCTAGTTGATGTATAGAATTATCGGAGTATCTTGGAAACTCTCTCAAACAATGCAGCCAAGAGCCGGGGAGCATAGGTTCAAAGAGAAGAGATGAAGGAGAGACAATGCCTGAAAAATGACTGTCAGAAACGCTCTCTGTATTTAAGTAGTACTTGTAGAGACAGCACTGCAAGATTATGGACCTAATACCAGACGATGCTATTAAGCTGGATGCTATTTTCTCACTGACAATCTTATTGTGCTGAATGTCCTTTGTTATAAATTTCCAATGAATCTCGCAAAAGTGCTCTATTGCAACCACGTAGCCCTGAAGCTCTGCTGTTGCTGCTGGAGTGCATGTTTCGATAAGGTTGTCTTGTGTGCGGGGGATAATAAAAATGACACGCCAGTTGGATTTGAAGAAACAAAACTATTACATACATTAGTCCATATATAATGGTACTTAAATCCTGCCCACATCCCCTTCTGGGTTGTGTCGTATAACTGGTTAGTGTTGCAGCAGGAATTGATGATGAGTTCCAAAAGGATTAATTCTGGATGATTGTCACTATAAAGATGGCAGTCGCCTCTTTAAACCATTTTGTGACAGTTTAACTTGCTGACTAGTATATGTAGAGGGTGAATGAGGGAAATGCTGAGAGGAGAACTTTAATGAAACAGAGTCCATTTGACAGCCCTGCACGCACACTGATGCAGAGGTGATTGGTGATTGTTACATCCCCAGTAAGTAAGGACATCACAATCCCCAGCAGCAGTGAGACATTAAGACTGGGGTTTCCGATCACGGTTGCTGTTTTGCAGAAAGAGGGGGAGGGAAATGTGTGGATGAGACTGGAATGACGAGTTAATTAGCGCCTTTCGGGAAGAAGCAAAGAACTGATGATTATCAGCGTATTTGGCGTGGAAATGAGAAGGAGAAGAAATGTGGCCCTCACTGTCACCCAAATGGCTACGTGGTTACTCGGCCTTGCTAATACTTCATTTGATTTTCTGGAGGAATATGGGCATTGTATAAACAGCTGCTCTGTATTGCCCACACTTAACCCTCCTGCAGAACATGGTGGGAAGCCTCTGCCTTGAACGACTGAGGTCTCTTTTGGGTAAAGACGCTCCCAGGGGTTCTACTGGGTGAACGATACCAGGTTTTAAATCTTGCTTGGCCACCTTCCATTTGAGTTGGAATGGACTGCAGCTATTCCATCCTGTTACCCTTCTGCTTCTTTGTGAAAATATTGGAGAAGAATTGTGCGGCACGGTGGCGCGGCGGTAGAGTTGCTGCCTTACAGCGAATGCAGCGCCGGAGACTCAGGTTCAATCCTGACTACGGGCGCCGTCTGTACGGAGTTTGTACGTTCTCCCCGTGACCTGCGTGGGTTTTCTCCGAGACCTTCGGTTTCCTCCCACACTCCAAAGACGTACAGGTATGTAGGTTAATTGACTGGGTAAATGTAAAAACTGTCCCCAGTGTGTGTAGGATAGTGTTAATGTGCGGGGATCGCTGGGCGGCGCGGACTCGGTGGGCCGAAGGGCCTGTTTCCGCGCTGTATCTCTAAATCTAAAATCTAAATCTAAGAAGCCCTGGTGAAGTTGCTTTTGTCGACATTGCACTTCACATTGTTATGGCCATGGAGTGATTTGTTCTCCTTCTCACCCACGACCTAGAATGCCAGACTTCCCTGCAGCCACCCTGATATACATGAGTCACAAGCAAAGACAATAGAGCAGAGCAAGGTAGACCACTCGACCCTAAAGACCGTAGTATGCCATGGTGCCATTTTAGTAGGCAGAAACTTGCAGAAACATTTTAAAAGAAAAATAACAAAAATCTGTGAATTGATAGATGAGATGTATTCTGCATTTAATGGTATCATCACACATACTGTTCCCCCAAAACACTGATTACACTGCGAGAGGCATAGCGATCGGCGGGTTTTGCCTACTAAAATGGCGGCCGTTACGCTCCTTTGCGTACTACACTTCAGTATAGGTGATTTTGATGGAGTGGTTCATCTTGCTCCTCTAGTATCTTTGGTCACAAGGCACGGATGGAAGGCTGTCAGAACGCCATGCGCAACCAACCTGTAAACAGCCAACAACACAAACTGCAGGGCTTTGTTTGGTGACCGGGTCGGCGGATGAGGGTGTGTACAGGGGAAGGTGTTAACAATGAGAGAATTAAAGGACGTTGCTTTAAGAAGGAGGGTGGTGAGTCTGTGGAATTCTTTGCCACACAAGGCTGTGGAGGCCAAGTCAATAGATATTTTAAGGCAGAGATAGATAGATTCTTGATTAGTACGGTGTCAGGGGTTATGGGGAGAAGGCAGGAGAATGGGGTTAGGAGAGATAAATCAGCCATGATTGAATGGCGAAGTAGACTTGACGGGCCGAATGGCCTAATTCTGCTCCTATCACTTTTGACCTTATGAGAGAAAGAGATGTAGGCTTGATTTCCCACAAATGTGGCGCAGGGGCTTGTCATCTTTTACTGAAAGTGGGTGGCAGTGTGGAATATATTTGTAGATTGGAAGTTTCACTTTTGTGCCTGAAGTACTAGCTCTGAGGAACCATTTAAACCAAATGAAATTATACATCAGCTTGTGGCCGATATGGTCTAAAATGCTGGAAGTCGAAATAATCTAATGAGCTGGCCAGAGAAGATAAAAAAATACTTCAGATTTTTATATTGAAAATAGAATAGTGAAATTTATCACTTTTGTCATCCACTTTTCATGCTGAAATTTCATCTGTACTTTGTTTGATGTCCGAGCAGATAAGGTCATAAGGCACAAGATCATAAGTGATGGGGGTAGAATTAAGCCATTCGGCCCATCAAGTCTACTCCGCCATTCAATCATGGCTGCTCTATCTCTCGCTCCTAACCCCATTCTCATGCCTTCTCCCCATAACCTCTGACACCTGTACTAATCAAGAATCTATCTATCTCTGCCTTAAAAATATCCAATGACTTGGCCTCCACAGCCTTCTATGGCAAAGAATTCCACGGATTCACAACCCTCTGACTAAATAAATTTCTCCTCATCTCCTTTCTAAAAGAACGTCCTTTAATTCTGAGGCTATGACCTCTAGTCCTAGACTCTCCCACAAATGGAAACATCCTCCAGTGGATAACAGCTTATTGAGTGGTAACACCATCTTGGAGGTTGGTATTACAAGCACACACCGTCTCTAGGTAGTTGTGATAATTGATAATGGGGAACTTGGGCAGATACGCAGCTTAACCTACCTCCCATTTTCCTCTAATCGTGGTCCCTTGCCAACATAATTACTTTGCTTTTCACAGGTAACTAAGGTCACCTTTTTGCAGGTTCCATTGTCGTAAACGCACACATATAATTTTAGCACTCATTGTTGATTCCATAATATTCTCAGCAAAAAAAAGCAAAATACTGCATTAAGTCACATTACTGCATTGAGTAGTTCTATTGTGTTGTAGTTTACATGGCATAAACTCTTTATCTGACCAAAACATAACAAAATCCCTTTCAGTTGAAAGAAAAATCCTTTGAGCACTTTGTTTGAAAAGATGAAATTCTAATGCTCACACAGAAGTGTCATATTCTTGTTAGACGCCATATGCTGAATAATGCCTGAATAAATTTGGTGGAGATTCCAAAAATAGGCATTTTATAAATTCAGATTGCTTCTCCACATGTTGGCGAGGCAGAGTGTCATCTTTTTTAGCTGTTGTGCAGTTTTCTGCAAAGCTGCCGGTAAATGCAAAGGAAACGTTGATTTTGTAAATTGGGGAAGATGTGGAGTCTTACTGCTGTGGGTGCATGTCCACTAAATAAGGTGAAAGCTCTCACTTGCTGCTATAATACAGAATCATCTCATCTTTGGAGGCTTGTGATTAGTAAATTCGATGAGAATTTGTATGCTGCGGTGTTCAAACATAAAACCAGCTGAGAGCAAGTATCCACATAGATTGTTAAACTCACTTGCACAGGCTGAACTGAATTTCACAAGTGGTAGGAACAGAATTAGGCCATTGGGCCCATCAATACTGCACTCCCACCATTCACTCATGGCTGAGCTATCTCTCCCTCCTCACCCCCATTCTCCTGCTTTCTCTGACATCCATGCTAATCTGTAACCATACTAATTTGAGCATCTTTGCCAGATTATGGCATGCCGAGGCAAAAATTCTTGTGGGTTGTTTCATCCATTTCCCTACCTCGACCATGCTTGATATTCAGCAGCTAAGGTAAAAGGGTTGTTTTTTTTAGATTTAGAGATACAGCGCAGAAACAGGCCCATCGGCCCACCGGGTCCGCACACTAACACTATCCTACACCCACTAGAGACAATTTTTACATTTGCCCAGCCAATTAACCTACATACCTGTACGTCTTTGGAGTGTGGGAGGAAACCGAAGATCTCGGAGAAAGCCCACGCAGGTCACGGGGAGAACGTACAAACTCCGTACAGACGGCGCCCGTAGTCAGGATCGAACCCGGGTCTCCGGCACTGCATTCGCTGTAAGGCAGCAACTCTACCGCTGCGCCACCGTGCTGTTGCCTTCAAAGCCTGGCATCTTCTCGATTCTGTGTTTCTCTGACAAGCCGAAATGACTCCCCAAAGGAACAAATACTGCAAACGGACTGTGCAGATTCACCTGAACTGTCTCGAGTTCAAATCCAAATGATTTCTCTCCGCAATGTAAGTGGAGGCGTTTTCTCTTTCGCACGGCATTGGGGAGACGTGGGACATTGTTTTTGTTTGGCAGCAATTGACAGCAGTTCAATCCCTTTTGATCTGCTGCCGACATCAGACAGTGATCAACGGTCTCTCCATTTCTGCAGGAAGTCACAACTACCACAGTTGGAGGATAGTGTTTTCTTTTCTTTTTTTTTCTTTTCTTTTTTTTTTCATATTTCAGATCCAGCGTGGAAACAGGCCTTTTCGGCCCACCAAGTCCGTGCCGCCCAGCGATCCCCGCACACTAACACTATTAACACTATCCTACACACACTAGGAACAATTTGTACATTTACCCAGTCAATTAACCTACATACCTGTACGTCTTTGGAGTGTGGGAGGAAACCGAAGATCTCGGAGAAAACCCACGCAGGTCACGGGGAGAACGTACAAACTCCTTACAGTACAGCACCCGTAGTCAGGATCGAACCTGAGTCTCCGGCGCTGCATTCGCTGTAAAGCAGCAACTCTACCGCTGCGCTACCGTGCCGCCCTGATTCGGTTCTGATTTTTATTTTTATAATTGCTCTTTGGAAAACCAGTATTGCTTTATCTCTGAATAGTTCTCGGTGAACTGTCAAAACATACGGCACTGGAGCTCATTAAAGGAAGGTGTTTCTTTGAAAGATGTAATGCCACTTGTTAAGGGTGAAATGGTCTTTAATTTATATCAATAATATTCCGATCCCGATCAAAAATATCATTGGACTGCCCATTTATTTTAATTGCATTTCTGGGGATGGTTATGGAATCGCAGATTGGGAATACTGCAATATTACTGCAAACTGGTGCAAACTGGGGCATCCTCTCTAGCACAATCACATCCTTCTGATATTGTGGCAACGTGTAAATTAATTCTGGTTGCTGGTTGGTTCAAGAACAATACTATTCATTTGACCCGGTCTTTCGTTTAATTGGGGTGGGGCAGAAAAAAACAAAATGGCGGCACAGCGGTAGAGTTGCTGCCTTACGGCGCCAGAGACCCGGGTTCGATCCTGACTACGGGTGCTGTCTGTATGGCGTTTGTTCTTTCTCCCCCGTGACCTGCGTGGGTTTTCTCCAGGTGCTCCAGTTTCCACCCACACTCCAAAGACGTACAGGTTTGTAGGTTGTATGCCAATTAACTTACAAACCCACACGTCTTTGTGGTTTGGGAGGAAACTGGAGCACCTGGAGAAAACCCACCTGGTCACGGATAGAACGTGGGTTGTAGTCGGACACCACCACTGTGGTCAGGATTGAACCCGAGTGCCAGCTTACGAGGCAGCAGCTCTACCAGCTGCATCACCCTGCTGCTCAAGGTGCCTTACGTGTTATGGAGCCTTGACTATTAATATTGAGAAAATTAGTGAAATTCGAAATGTTCTCGGGTGTCAATGTATTGTGCAGAATATGCTCAAAAAAGGTTTAAGAGGTATCTTTAGCCATTGCAATTAGAGTGCATCACCCTGCTGCAAACCTCACCCACTCCCAATATTCAAGTCATCTGTCAGAATTCATCTATTGACCTAAAATACAGTAAACCCTTGCAATTAAGGACTTCTGTCTACTGGATTTTAGTGATAGCAGACTGAAGCGTCCCTTGGTGGTGGGCGGCTGGCTGGTGGCCAGGTGTCGGGGGTTAAGGGAAGGCAGGAGAATGGGGTTAGGAGGGAGAGATAGATCAGCCATGATTGAATGGCGGAGTAGACTTGACGAGCTGAATGGCCCAATTCTGCTCCTATCACTTATAAACTCATGATCTAAAGGAGGCGTTGGGGAGAGAGCGAGCAGCAAAATACTGAAGAGCTTTGCGCCGGGCGGTGGTTTGCAGCAGCTGCCACAAAGCGTGGTGCCGGATGCAGATGCAGCTCGTGCCACTGTAGCTGAGTCACCCCTGGCAACGGGTGCCTCGGTCGTCCGGTCATGGCACGAGGCTCCCGTTGTGACATCAACCCCACCTCCGGCGGGTTACCCAGTGAGTTTGTGCCACGCGGTGCGCTGCCCAGTTGCGCGGGCAGAGTGAGTCCCGGCCCCGTCCCCGGCGCACCGTGTGTGAGTCCGGGGTGGCTCTGTGGCTCTCCGCCCTGTGAACTCCCACTGCTGTATACTCCCACACCCTCCCCCCCCACCCCCACCCCTCCCAGACGTCACATTTCTTCCCACATAGCCGTCATTTTTCTTTTTAGAGATACAGCGCGGAAACAGGCCCTTCAACCCACCGAGTCCGCGCCGACCAGCGATCCCCGCACATTAACACTATCCTACACACACACACACACACACGGACATGGACACGGACACGGACACGGACACGGACACGGACACGGACACGGACACGGACACGGACACGGACACGGACACGGACACGGACACGGACACGGACACGGACACGGTCACGGACACGGACACGCACACACGGACACGGACCATTTACAATGATACCAAGTCAATTAACCTACATACCTGCACGTCTTTGGAGTGGGGGAGGAAACCGAAGATCTTGGAGAAAACTCACACGGGTCACGGGGAGAACGTACAATCTCCGTACCGACAGCCACCCGCAGTCGGGATCGAACCTGGGTCTCCGTTGCTGCAAGAGCTGTAAGGCAGCAACTCTAACTCTGTGCCGCCTAAACATTAATATTAACCCCCCATCTCTACCTGGTTATAGTGGACAATCGCAATGACAGCCACCATCTTCCCCCCCCCCCCGCACCCCCGCCCCCCCACGTGGTCCATTATTGCAAGGGGTTAATGTATTTTTCACCCCTCTGCAGTTGCTTGACCGTCTGAACATTTCCGACATTTTATTAATATTTCTGATTCTCTGCTTCCACAATGTTTTGGTTTTTATATGCGTGGATATAGTTGGCTACGTCTAGCAGCTGGATTTGATTAATTCTGATATGCCTTGTTGCTTGTAATAAACCTGGAACTGCAAGTGGCTGATCCATCTATCAACTCTCATGCCTGGTGAAAGTTCACGTCTGTGCTTGCAAGAATACCCACTGTGTATTTTTTCCATTCTTTCGTTTTCTTGCATGCCTTTCGATGATTTTGCCCTCTGGTCAATTTCTTTCCCCGTGCTTTCTTTTCATATAGTTGCAGATCATTTATAACAATAGGGGACTTTGCCCCAAAGTGCCCACGCCAGTCCTAGAAAGTGCTCTCCGTCTTCCAGTGCTGGGTGGGTGGCCCTGGTGCATGTGATTCAGATGACATTTTGAACGCGATGAAGGTTTCTGGTTCAACTGCAATGAGGTCCAAGCCCCGACCACCCTTACTCGCTGTCGGTGATAGACAACGCGCAAACTCCGCACAGACAGCAACGGAGGTCAGACTAGATCTTTGGTCGATGGAGGTGTGAGGCAGCAGTGCCGACAACTGCATCAATCCTGCAGTAGCTGGAGACGTTTAAAATTTGTACAACTTGTTTTACCTTATTAATGGAAAAGTAAGTAGTTAACAAAATAATTGAATGAAAATGTAATTTAAGGGTGGTCGGACATAATTCAATGAAAAATACTCCAAATATGAGACAAATAATTAAAGGTATGGACTGTTCGGTGAACTTTTATAAGTTTGTCAGAGCCAAAACGTGACAATGCTTGTGTACTACTGAGGTGAGGTGTGCAAAATGAATTTACCGGGTTTGTATGCAAAACAAATATTGGCGCTGTACCTAGGTACATGACAATAAAGCATCATAAAGTAAAAGTTAAACAAGCAAATAAATTACATTTTGCTGTTTGAAGAAGGGTCCCGACCTGAAATGTCACCAATCCATGTTCTCCAGAGATGCTGCCTGATCTGTTGAATTACCCCAGCACTTTGTCCTTTTTTTTTTGTAAACCAGAATTTGCAGTTCCTTCTGTCTCCATTTTGCACGTGTTTTTCCCTCGGGGTCAGTGACGCCATTATAATGAATGGTGTCGTTCTCGCACCAACCAGCCCCATCATTAAGATGATGGTTGCCGCAATATAGGAAGGATGTGCTTGTGCTGGAGAGGGTTCCCCAATATTGCACCAGTTTGCTTCTGATACACAATGCCTGTTGCTTAGTTTAGAGATACATTGTGGAAACAGGCCCTTCAGCCCACCGAGTCCGTGCCAACCAACGAAACCCCTTTACACTAACTTTATACAACAACATTAGGGACATTTTACAATTTTACCAAAGCCAGTTAACCTACAAACCCGTACGCCTTTGGAGTGTGGGAGGAAACCGGAGCACCCGGAGAAAAACCCACGCGGTCACAGGGAGAACATACAGACGGCATACAGACGGCACCCGTAGTCAGGATTGAACTCGGGTCTCTGGCGCTGTAAGGCAGTAACTCTACCGCTGCGCCACTGTGATGTCTTGTTGCCACCATGCTGGCTATCATTAATTGGTGATAATGCTCATGATATGAGCTCCCACCTGCAGACCTCGGCCACTGAATAATTCAGCTATCATAATCATAATCATACTTCAGACTAGTATGTTTTGCAATATATGAGGAATTTGATTTGCCATACAGTCATACCAATAAAAAGCAATAAACAAACAAAATACATTTTAACATAAACATCCACCACAGTGACTCCTCCACATTCCTCACTGTGATGGAAGGCAAAAAAAAGGTTCAATCTCTTCCCTTCTTTGTTCTCCTGCGGTCGGGGGCCTCGAGTCTTCCGTTGATGGGACGATCTTGGCTCCCGTAGCCGGGGGTCGGGCCCTCTGTGTCGGGGCGATCAAGCTCCCGCATCGGGGGGGACTCAACTCCCCAGCACCGGGCAATCAGATCCCGGATCGGGGCTAGTCGAACCTCCTGCGACTTTGGAGCTTCCCGACATCGGTCTCTACCGAAGACTGCGATCTCCTCGATGTTGAAATCCGCCGGCAAGGGATCACAGGCTCCGATCGTAAGTCCACGGCCCCGCGGTGGGACTCAAAATCATGTCTTGTGCAAGGCCGCCAGCTCCATGATGTTAGGCCGCAGAGCGACCGGAGATACAATAGACAATAGACAATAGACAATAGGTGCAGGAGTAGACCATTCGGCCCTTCAAGCCAGCACCGCCATTCAATGCGATCATGGCTGATCACTCTCAATCAGTACCCCGTTCCTGCCTTCTCCCCATACCCCCTCACTCCGCTATCCTTAAGAGCTCTATCCAGCTCTCTTGAAAGCATCCAACGAACTGGCCTCCACTGCCTTCTGAGGCAGAGAATTCCACACCTTCACCACTCTCTGTCTGAATAATGTTCTTCCTCATCTCCGTTCTAAATGGCCTACCCCTTATTCTTAAACTGTGGCCCCTTGTTCTGGACTCCCCCAACATTGGGAACATGTTTCCTGCCTCTAATGTGTCCAATCCCCTAATTATCTTATATGTTTCAATAAGATCCCCCCTCATCCTTCTAAATTCCAGTGTATACAAGCCCAATCGCTCCAGAAAACAATCACATCTCCGGCAAGGTAAAAGATTGAAAAAAAGCTTCCCCCCACCGACATAAAACAAACCAGAGAACATTAACACATACTTTTAAAAACACACTAAAAATAACAAAAACGATGAAAAGACAGACCGTTGGCGAGGCTGCCATCGCTGGCGGCGCCACCTAGTGAAGCTATTGCCTGAGGTACAGATGTGCATTTATTGAATTACCTGACCACCAGCCAGCATAATGGGCTGTTGATGAAGAGAGGTCAGCTTGAATCCAATTATGGTGTCTGGAATGTTTTGTGTTAAAAACTGGTCCCGATAGTCAGGTCAACACGCAACTGCATAGATCCCACCAGGTTCATTCATGTCCATGCCCAATCTGCCTCGGGCAATACTCTAGAGTCACATACATGGTTGATGTCACTGCCTGCTCAATCCAGCTATAATTAGAGATGGACAGTGAATGCTGACATTGTCAGCAATGTCCATACCCCAATATTGATTAAATAATGTTGGATCGGTAATACAAACATAGAAAGTTGCAATGCCTTTTTTTTTCATTTCAGTGCATGAGTATTTGTTCACTGACCAATCTTTTGTGAATTTCTTGTGATAGACACAAAATGCTGGAGTAACTCAGCGGGACAGAAGGAGAGAAGGTATTTATTCAGAAAATGCTGGAGTAACTCAGCAGGTCAGGCAGCATCTCGGGAGAGAAGGAATGGGTGACGTTTCGGGTCGAGACCCTTCTTCAGACTGATGTCAGGGGGGTGGGACAAAGGAAGGATATAGGTGGAGACAGGAAGATAGAGGGAGATCTGGGAAGGAGGAGGGGAAGAGAGGGACAGAGGAACTATCTAAAGTTAGAAGGAGAGAAGGAATGGGTGACATTTCGGATTGAGACCCTTCTTCCGACTGAGAGTCAGGGGAGAGGGATGCACAGAGATAAGGATGTGTAAGGTGTGAAAACGAGACATCAAAAGATATGAGTCTCAAGGAAAATGTAGAATAGATCATTGTTTTCTTGTCGCGCTCTATCCATCTGCTTGAGGTTTGCCTTGAAGCATTGACCACCGTGGCCACCTGCTGCCTTCTAAGTATACTTGTTGTCCCTGATGCATGCGGGAAGTCTTCTCTCCATTGCCTTTATCAAGAGTGGGCAAATATTGGAGCCTGTGGCCTCCCAATCGTTGCAGTTAACCCAGTGCGATACTACATGTGCGATCACATTTAGACCCAATAGCATAGGCTTTACCTGCGAAGCAGCTTATAGGGCTGCTGCCTCACAGCGTCTGAGACCCGTGAGTTGGACAGTTCCCCAGTGACCTCGTGAGTTTCCTCCAGGTACTCCGGTTTTCTACCACATCCCAAAGACCCGCAAGGATGGTAGATTAATTGGCCACCATAAATTGCCCCACAGTGGTAGAATTTAGAAAGAGTTATTTGAGAATGTGTGGAAAATAAAATTGCTTTCATGAAGGATTGGTGTAAATGGGTTTCTGATGGTCACCAATGACTCAGTAGACCAAAGAGCCTATTTCCATGCTGCGTGACTCTAATTCCGTGACAAACTTCCAGGAATCGCTCTGCAGAAGAGAATGCATATTATTACATTACTTCCCATCATAGAAATTGATCTTTTAAGTTGTCTATATGTGTTCGGTAGAGATTAATTGCACAAATTTAATTGGTAGTTGAGAAAGGCTGCAGGCAAATTGAATTTAAAGTAATATAATTCTTGATGTGTGACAAGGTCAGGTTCACAGTGAGGTAAGATGCACAGTTAAAGACAATGATATGAATTTATTACAGCCTTTGTCATTTCAAAAAAAAATTCACTTCAGTAGGAAGAAGTAAAAATAGGCATTAATATATTTTAGCTCTGAATGCTTTTCCTGGCTGTGAATACTGTTACATTTCAGCAGCCATGTTTCCAGTCTTGGATTCTCTTCTGAGCATCGTTAAACTGACACACGCTCGTTTAGTGAGGTAGGGCACCAATGGAGGAAATAAGGTTGAGTGGAATTCATCGACTCACAAATACGAAAATTGGTCAGTTTTGTGAGCTTTGGGGCGGCGCAGTGGCGCGGCTGCCTGACAGCGCCAGAGACCCGGGTTTGACCCTGACTACGGGTGCCGTCTGTACGAAGTTTGCACGTTCTCCCTGTGACCGCGTGGGTTTCCCCCGGGTGCGCTGGTTGCCTCCCACATTCCAAGGACGCGCAGGTTTGTAGGTTAATTGGCTTTGGTAAATTATAAATTGTCCCTCGCGTGTAGGATAGTGCCAGTGTGCGGGGTGATCGCTGGTCGGCACGGACTCAGTGGTCCGCGTAACTCAGCGGGACAGGCAGCATCTCTGGAGAGAAGGAATGGGTGACGTTTCAGGTCGAGACCCTTCTTCAGACTCGGGAGTCGAAGGAGATGTTGTTGAGAGAGCAGTCCAAGGAGAGGTTGTTGGAAATGTTCATTACAGTTTGTACTGTTTGCTTTCCGCTTGTTCTTGTTAAAAGATGCTCAATTATGACACCCAATCTGCTACACTACACAGTGGGCTGTAATTCTCTGATTCTTGTACGATCAAAGGTTTCATGTGAGTTGCTGTTGTGCAGATTTTTTTGGAATGAAAATTAATAGAAAAGACACCATCCAATAGAAAGGAAATCAAAGGCAAAATGTACTCAGGTGGGAAATAAATATTTGTCAATCTAGTGAGTGACATGGGCGTGAATTTAAAAATGAAGCGCGGAAGCAAGCATCCAAGGGAGAAGGAAATTGGGACAACTTCTTACCCAGTCTGGAGCTTGGGGAAGAGCAGAACCAGGCCAAAACCACCATCTATTCATCCCCCTTCCCACCCCCTCATCCAGCTTGTAGTCCAATGTAAAGAAGTTGACATCTAGAACCTCTGTCTCACCTGTAAAGACTCCTCTGTCCCTCTCTTCCCCTCCCCTTCCCAGTTCTCCCTCTATCTTCCTGTCTCCACCTATATCCTTCCTTTGTCCCGCCCCCGTGACATCAGTCTGAAGAAGGGTCTCGACCCGAAACGTCACCCATTCCTTCTCTCCTGAGATGCTGCCTGACCTGCTGAGTTACTCCAGCATTTTGTGAAATAAATACCCTCATCCAGCTTCATCATCACAAAGATCAAATGATCATCATAAGATCATAAGTGATAGGAGCAGAATTAGGCCATTGGGCCCATCAGGTCGCCATTCGATCATGGCCATTCAAAAATGATCTTCTGGCCCTTTATTGCATGGCCTCACAATTTGAAGTATCTAAGCTAAGATGACTGAGGAAAATCATTTGTTTACCAGAAATGTACCCAGCTTAAGAATTTGCTTTCAGGCAAATGCAAATGCAAAACCTGTCTTGGAATGGCTTTGAAATCACAAAAGAAACATTTATAGGTAGTCTTTTATGAAAGCAAATGGAATGGAAACAATTTCTTTCAGTAAACCTGCCTAATATCAGGCACTTGTCTCACCTGATCTCTTTTTTTTAAGGGTTGGCATACAGAGACCTCATTATTATAATGAGTCCTATCTGCTGGTAGGTGAAGCTGAAAATGCAAACCTGTAAGGAAATGGCCATCAAATATATGGAAGCCGCAAGCTAATTTAATAATCCTACTTTATCTCCAGTGCTAAGATAGCAAGTATCTTTTTTTCTCGAGTGTTGCTACTTGTTTATAGACCTTGAAATTCCTTCAACAGAAGAATTTTATGGTTGACCAACAAAAAAAGATTACTTCAGATCCTGGAAATATGCAATAAAAAAAATGAAAGCGCTGGAGATATTTATTCTACACTGGCCGCATCTGGAGAGAAAAACTGTTTATGTTTCAGGTCAATGAACTTAAATTTGGCAATCTGAAATCCTAAATCGCTCCAAACACATACCTTTCTCTCTTTATTTAAGATTTTTAGCATGTGCCATATTTCACGTTAGAGTTGCTGCCTTACAGAACTTGAAGTGCCGGAGACCCGGGTTTGATCCCGACTACAGGTGCTGTCTGTACGGAGTCTGTACGTTCTCCCCGTGACCGCGTGCGTTTTCTCCGAGATCTTTGGTTTCCTCCCACACTCCAAAGCCATACAGATTATTAAGGGGTTGGAAAGATTATTAAGGGGTTGGACACGTTAGAGGCAGGAAACATGTTCCCAATGTTGGGGGAGTCCAGAACAAGGGGCCACAGTTTAAGAATAAGGGGTAGGCCATTTAGAACTGAGATGAGGAAAAACTTTTTCAGTCAGAGAGTTGTGAATCTGTGGAATTCTCTGCCTCAGAAGGCAGTGGAGGCCAATTCTCTGGATGCTTTCAAGAGAGAGCTGGATAGAGCTCTTAAGGATAGCGGAGTCAGGGGGTATGGGGAGAAGGCAGGAACGGGGTACTGATTGAGAATGATCAGCCATGATCACATTGAATGGCGGTGCTGGCTCGAAGGGCCGAATGGCCTCCTCCTGCACCTATTGTCTATTGTAGGTTAATTGGCTTGGCATAAATGTAAATTGTCACAAATGTGTGAAGGATTGTGTTAATGTGTGGGGATCGCTGGTCGGCGTGGACTCGAGGGGCCTGTTTCTGCACTGTATCTCTAAACTAAATTAAAGTAAAACCTTAAAGTGGGGCTCAAACCCAAGACTTTCCAACCAAATGTTAACTGCTGCCATTTGAAGAAATTTGCATATTTGGCAACAAGATGTTAGAACATCCAACATTTATGAGTCTTTTTTGAGGCATGAAAGCTTAGATTGTGGTTCTTTGTCATTTTTGTTGAATGACAACCAAGACATTGGAATGGAAATGTGTAGAAAACTTCCACATTGATCCAGCAGATTCATTAAACGGTGGGGTATACTTAAAATATTGAATAAATCTATCTTAATGTAGATCCAAGTATCATACTTTGAACAAAAATTCTTCCACTTATGTATACGTTACCAACAATTCTGGCCATTGGATTATTTTTTATTTACTCGTTTTTTCAGAATCTAGTTGTCACAGGCAAGGGTGGCATTTATTATCCATCCTTTGAGATTTCAAGATTCAAGATCAATTTATTGCCACATGTACCAATTAAGGTACAGTGAACTTAGAGTTCCCTAACAGCCATACTAAATGAAAAGCAACAAGACACACAACCACATGAAATAAAATTTAACATAAACCTCCACCACAGCGGATTCCACATTCCTCACTGTGATGGATGGTAATAAAGTTCAATCAACTTCCTCTTCTTTGTTCACCCACGGTCGGGGCTGTTGAACCGTCTGCAGTCGCCGCTGCCGACTGTCCGAAGCCCTCATGTCGGGATGATCGTATCTCCCCATGTCGGGACGGTTGAAACACTCCGCGCCATGGAGCTCCCGAGTCGGCATCTTCTTACCAGAGACCACGGGCTTCACGATGTTAAAGTCCACAGGCCCTGTGGTTGGAGCTCTCCACAGTCGATCCTCGGCAAAGGATCGCAGCTCCGCGATGTTAAAGTCCGCGCAGCGCCCACGGCATGAAGCGCCAGGAAAGGCCGCCAACTCCTTGATGTTAGACCGCAGTGGGGACAGAGATACGATACGGAGAAAAATCGCATCTCCGTCGAATCAAGAGATTGAAAAAAAGTTTCTACCAATTCCCCACCCCCCCCCTCACATAAAACAAACCAAGAAACACTAAAACATACCTTTAACACATACTTAAAATAACAAAAACAGTAGAAAGGACAGACGGACTGTTGGCGAGGCAGCCAGTGCTGGTGGCGCCACCCGGTGGTTCCTTAATGCCTTTCAAACGATGGTGGTGGCACCTTGAACTGTTGCAGTGCACCTGGCGAAGATGCTCTAGCTGTGGTGCTGAGTAGATAATTCCAGGATTTAATGCAATGACAAAGAAGAAACAAATTATATATTTCGAAGTCAGAATAACATGTGACATGGAGTTGATGGTATTCCCATACGAATACTGCCATTGGCTTTTTTTCATGGTAGAGATTGTGGGGTTAGCAGGTGGCTTTAGTTTTCGTTTTTAGTTTTAGTTTTCAGAGATACAGCACAGAAACAGGCCCTTTGGCCCATCGAGTCCACACCAACCAGCGATCCCCTCACATTAACACTATCCTACACACAACCCACTAGGGACAATTTACACTTATACCAAGCCAATTTACCTACAAAACTGTATGTCTTTGGAGTGTGGGAGGAAACCGAAGATCTCGTAGCAAACCCACGTGGGGATAATGTACAAACTCTGTACAGACAGCATCCGCAGTCGGGATCGAACCCGGGTCTCTGGCACTGCAAGCGCTGTAAGACAACAACTCTACTGCTGTGCCACCCTGCTGTCCTTTGACTAATTTTGACTAATTGGGTGAACTTTGTTGACGGCACATTATGTCCACAGGGTGGGGGCAATGAATGTTTCACATGGTGAGAAGGGTGCCATCATTTCATT
Source organism: Rhinoraja longicauda (assembly GCF_053455715.1). Lineage (NCBI taxonomy): Eukaryota > Metazoa > Chordata > Chondrichthyes > Rajiformes > Arhynchobatidae > Rhinoraja > Rhinoraja longicauda. The sequence goes on along the minus strand of NC_135982.1, from coordinate 16,856,951 downwards.
AACTGTAGCGAGAACTAATTTTACCCCATGGAATGGATTGGAAGGTGGGACGGTTTGGTGGGCAGATGGGACCAGCTTAGATGGGCTGAGGGGCCAGCATCCATGCAGTATGTCTCTATGATTTAAAATTTTTAATCTCAATGTCACAAATCTCATGACACAGGTGTTGCAGGTAGTGCAATGTGGAGAAGCAGGTTCACTTCTGACCGCTAGTTCTGGCTGTATGGAGTTTGTACATTCCCCGTTCCTTCTACCCTGAGATGCTGCCTGCCCCGCTGAGTTACTTCAGCATTTTGTGTCCATCTTCTCCCTGTGACTATGTGGATTTGCCAAGGGCGTTCTGGTTCCCTCCCAGAGATGTGCTGGCTAGTATAAAGGGCCTCTGAGCTGAAATGTCAACTGTTACTCTTTCCATAGATGCTGCATGACCTGCTGAGATTTTTCAGCACTTTCTGTTTTTTTTATCCTGGTTAGTAATTGTTAATTCAATTTCCTGAGCATGCCTTATGCTTTAACTCTTAATTGCAACTAACTAATACAGTACACAGCTGAATAACGATAGGTCTAGTTAAGGCAGCCTCCTGACCATAGGATGATGGTTTACACCTTGGTAATTGCTTCTTGTTGAACATTGGTATGGTGTGATTCAGATGCCCATTACTGGTGTGGCAGTCGCTGCTTGCTGCTTTTGCAGCAAATGCAGTCAGTTGACTAAAGAAGGATTAGTTTAGTTTAGTTTAGTTTAGAGATACAGTGCAGAAACAGGCCCTTCGGCCCTCCAAGTCCGTGCCGACCAGCGATCCCGCACACTAACCTACACACACTAGAGACAATTCACAATTTTTTTTACCGAAGCCAATTAACCTGCAAACCTGTTGGTCTTTGGAGTGTGGGAGGAAACCGAAGATCTCGGAGAAAACCCACGCAGGTCACGGGGAGAAAGTACAAACTCCGTACAGACGGCGCCCGTAGTCAGGATCGAACCTGAGTCTCCGGCGCTGCATTCGCTGTAAGGCAGCAACTCTACCGCTGCGCCACCGTGCCGCCTGGTAGATTTACAATTTTACCGAAGCCAATTAACCTGCAAACCTGTTGGTCTCTGGAGTGTGGGAGGAAACTGGAGCACCCAAAAAGAACCCACACAGGTCACAGGGACAACGTACAGACAACACCTGTAGTCAGTATCGAACCCGGGTCTCTGGCGCTGTGAGGCAGTAACGGTACCGCCACGCCACTATGCTGCCCTAAAGGTGCAAGATATTTGCCTGTGTCTATTTCCTCTGGGCCACCTTCACAGCCAGCTGTGCGTTGCATTGATTCACAGTCCTCGTCCATAAAAGCCCAAGCTTTTGTGCTGATCTAGGCAAACGTGGGTTGGCAATCAATAAAGGTCAGTCAGTCTACGGAGGCAACTTTCTTTGTGCTGCATCAGTACAGCTTTTGATTCAAAACATCAATCTTCTACAAAAATATAAAGCTAAATGTTGAAGCCTGAATACCATACAAATCTTTGAAAGCCAGAAACTAAAACATGTACTTGCCTTCCTTTGCAACATATTCCTTGGATGGCGTATAGGAATTGGTACAAGTTCTCTGAAGCAATTAAAAGTATTCTGTTACCAGGAAAATGGATCAATCCATGCTGAGCTAATTGAAATGCGGAGTCCAGGGAGAGGTTGGCGTGCACTGTGTTCCTGCAAGTTCATCCACATCCAATAGCATACACAAACAGCTAACCATGGCCTGTTTCCTTTATCATCGTTACTTTTTTGCGTATCTTTCATTCATTGTCCTTTATCTCTCTACATCATCGTCTTTATCTCTTGTTTCCCTTATCCCTAACCAGTCTGAAGAAGGGTCTCGACCCGAAGCGTCACCCATTCCTTCTCTCCCGAGATGCGGCCTGTCCCGCTGAGTAACTCCAGCTTTTTGTGTCTTCTTGAGGTTTTGAAAGAAGCAAGCAATACTCAGGTGGGATAGCATAAGAAAATAACTGCAGATGCTGGTACAAATCGAAGGTATTTATTCACAAAAATGCTGGAGTAACTCAGCAGGTCAGGCAGCATCACAGGAGAGAAGGAATGGGCGACGTTTCGGGTCGAGTCCCTTCTTCAGACTAATGTCAGGGGGGGGCGGGACAAAGGAAGGATATAGGTGGAGACAGGAAGACAGTGGGAGATCTGGGAAGGGGGATAGCAAAGTGTCGAGGTGCAGTGGTCAGAAAGAGGAGTATAGTAACGAAGAGACACAGTGCAACAGTTTCACAATCTTCATCCTTGGGCGTGCTGTTGCTCCACATCCCCACATCCTCTGCTGGTCTTACCACAGATACGCTATGCTTTTGAGTTCTGACTCCTGTGCTTTCTTTACCACTGACAACTTTAACCTGGCATGGGTCTGCACAAAGACGTATCTATAACAACATCTTCAAGGTGGTTTTCCCCTGTTGCCTTTCAACAGCTTGTTCAGCAGGTACTCATTCATCCTGCATTCAGCCACTTCTTCAAATCTCCACTGCCAATTTTTGTTCAGTCTGCCAGTCATTTTTCTTCACATGATTTCAGTTCGAGGTGATTTAGGCCATTTTCCTGAATGGTTGTATGTGAATTTCCATGTACTGCTACGTTTGCTTGTTTGAAGATCCTAACTTTGCTCTTGGAGACACAAGAGCAATCCAGAGCAAAACATTAACAGCTGGAGGAACACAATGGGCCAGGCAGCATCCTTGGAGGCAAAGAGATAGCTTGTCACGGACTCTTTGGGTGTCAACCTGAGGTATTGATTATCCCTTTGCCTCTGTGGATCCTCTCAGAACCGCTGTGTTTGTCCAGCAATCTGTTGTTTCCTCTAACTTTGATCTTGTCGATTTGATGCCGAGACCACTCCTGAATTCTCGTCTTTCTCATATGATTTCAGCTGAAATGTTGCTGCACTGTTAGCACGTCTTGCATTGGTTTAAAATGGTATCAAAGTGGCTCCTTGCAAAATGCAAATGCAAATGCCAGGGGGAGATCTCTCAATTCATAAATTCAGATGAGTTGAATAATATCTAGAAAGGATTAAATGTGGGAGAAATAGAGGAAGCACTAGCCTGCTTTTTAACAAAAATGTGAACAAGTTTAGTTTCGCTCATCCTCAGCATTTGATTAAGGTCCTTTGGTGTATTTCTTTGAGTGGTATTCTTTGGATTAAAATTTCCTTTGTTTCAAAATTCATGCCACTTGGCTTTGGATTTCAAACATTGTTTTCAGCAAAACCTGATTAAAAGCATGTTGTGCTTCCCATATATAACACTGGTTTTAATGAAAAATGGATGGGGTGGTGGTTGATAGTCCGTGTCAGTATTTATTTCTCAGATCTGCCAGCATCGTTCTGTCAATATAGCTACACATTTGAGCAAAATAATTTTAACCAATACACCCATGTGAACTAAAATTAATTTATAGTATAATCAAGTCTGCCTCACTTTGTATGATGGTGGATCTTTTGATTTGTGATCAATTATTCCAAGACGTATCTAGAGTCCTCGACTGTCTTCTCCAGTTAACATTTGGTGACGGGATATCGTTTTTTTTTCCCCATTAAATAAATTGATTTTAATATCTGGAAGACTTGTTTGATATATTTCTTCTGACATAATCATGTTTACCACTGCAGAGAGGCCTGACAAATGAATCACAATTTTACTTTGTGATGAGACGTCTGGTGGGAAAAAAATCTGGTTGTACAAATCAGTTCTGGGTGAGAGCTTAGTTTAAGAAGATAGACACAAAATGCTGGAGTAACTCAGCGGGTCAGGCAGCATCTCTGGAGAGAAGGAATGGGTCATGTTTCTGGTCGAGACCCTTCTTCAGACTGATGTCAGGGGAGAGGGAGATACGTAGATAAGGAGGTGTAGGGTGTGAAAATGGGACAAAGGGAATGGAGATCATGGAAAAATGTAGAATATATCATTTTAGCTGGGAGAAGGTAACGACAAAGCAATCAGATAATCTATAATCAGGGAGAAGCAGACTGGTTGGAGATCTGGGAGAGTTTAGTTTGGAGATACAGCATGGAAACAGGCCCTACGGTCCACCAAGTCCTCGCCGACCAGCGATCCCCGTACACTAGCACTATCCTACAGAAAAGGAACAATTTAACAATTTTACCAAAGCTAATGAATCTACAAACCTGTATGCCTTTGGAGTGTGGGGGGAAACCGGAGCACCTGGGGAAAACCCACGTAGTACAGTGAGAACATACCAACTCCATACAGGCTGCACCCGTAGTCAGGATCGAACCCGGGTCTCTGACGCGTAAGGCAGCAACTCCACCGCTGTGCCACCGTGCCTGCCTGGAGGTGGGGCAACTCAAGGTACAACTTGGATCAGATCAGCAGTCTGTAGTCCTGCCACAACCTGCTGTGGATTGCTGTGGACATTCAACAACCAATGGAAGGAGATATTACAATAAAATGTGTTGCATCTCCACCCAAGGTCGCAGCTGCAACGAGAATATCTGCTCTACAAAGTGGAAAATTCCCCAGATGTTCGGCTTCATCGAAGGCCTTTCTTCCATCATAAGGCCAGAAATGGGGATGTTGGTTGATTGCTTGCACAGTGTTCTGCAGCTCCTTGACAAATGAAACATCTGCATGCAACAAGACTGGATGACATTTGGGCATGGGGTTGATAACGTAATATTCACCCCACAAAAGTCCCAAAAAATAAAGAGTCAAGAATTAGATTTTCCATATTTTACACAACAGAACCTAATACCATTCAGTGTAATTGCCTTCAGAATGTCCTCCTCCATAAACATTCTTGGGGTCACCTTTGACCAGAAACTATACTGGACCAGTTGCATAAATAGCATGTATACAAGACCAGGTCAGAGACCTGGGTATCCAGTGGTGAGTGATTCTCCCCCGATACATTAAAGCCTTTCAACGTGCTGCAAGTAGCATTTCAGGAGAGGGATGAAAAACACTTCTCTTGCCCAGGAAACTAACTGCAGATGCTGGTACAAATTGAAGGCATCACAAAATGCTGGAGTAACTCAGCAGGTCAGGTAGCATCTAGGAGAGAGGGAATGGCTGAAGAAGGGTCTCGACCCGAAACGTCACCCATTCCCTCCCTCCTAGATGCTGCCTGACCTGCTGAGTTACTCCAGCATTTTGTGATGCTTTCTCTTGCCCAGATGGGAGCAAGGCCAGCAACTCAATGCCGTCCAAGACTGAGAGGCCCAGTTGATTTTCCAGCCATCAATTATCGCTTACACATATATACATACATATATACACACATATATACAAAACGTTCCTGAAGGCAGGCTCCATTATTGAATGCCTTGGGCTTGAGTTGCACAAGATGCATCATCTATCTGAGGCTTGACACTGTAGAGATTGTGTGGGTTTAATGGTTTGTAACCGGGCTGGAAGTGGAGGAAAAGCCTGTAAATATTCATTGACAACACACGTAGATGCAGTTCGGCACATTTAGTATCACTTCACCCTCTGGGCTGGAATGTTTATTGGTTTGAGTGATACATCAGGAATGCACTTCATAATTAAGATTGGCACATCAGTGCAGTAGTGATAGTGTGACAGTGTCCAAAGGTATTAGCTTCCTGTCCCGCAACATGGGTTGCAATATATTTGTCAAATTCCCTCTTAATCATTTCAGTTAAGGGGAGAAAAGCTGCGCACACCTTCTCATTTCCTTTCGCCTCTGAGCAGCAGATGAAAAGGTCTCTTCTCGTAGCTTTCATTTCAATGAAACGTCAGCTGGCTAGCTTTTGGTAAGCTTGATCAATGATGCTATCTATGACAGTACACAAATAAGTTTCTGCTTGCCAAAGTTTCCTCCTCCAAAAAACTAAACATCCTTACGGAACAAATCAAATTTGACTGGTAATAGAGTTTGATCATAGTTGATTACTTTGAGTTCAAACTTCCTGATTTAAAACCAATGTTTCAACTTGCTATATCTTACTGAGTTTCCAGTCAGTAATTGCCCCATGTTATGTAACAATCTGAACTATAGGGCGTGTACGTATGGGAATTTTATTTTATTCCATGCCCCCTGTGTATCGCTAATTTCCTGTTAGTTATATTTAAGGGCGGCACAGTGGCACGGCGGTAGAGTTGCTGCCTTACAGTGCCAGAGACCCGGGTTTGTTCCTGACTACAGATGCTGTCTGTATGAAGTTCTCCCCCTGAGCTGTGTAGATTTGCTCTGGGATCTCCGGTTTCCTCCCACACTCCTAAGGTTTCAAGGTCAGTTTATTGTCACATGTACCAATTAAGGTACAGTGAAAGATCAGTAGGTTAATTGGCTTGGTAAAATTATAAATTGTCCCGAGGGTGTGTAGGATAGCGTTCGTGTGTGGGGATCGCTGGTCAGTGCAGATTCGTTGGGCCGAATGGCCTGTTTCCACGCAGTATGTCTAAACTAAAAAATATGTCTTTATATATTGACCTGCCAAAATCCTAACAAGTTTGAAAAGAGCAATATTCTTAACACGAGTAACATCAACAACCTGACTATTACTTATGTCCTATAGCAGATATGTCATATTCACATACATGAGTATAACGAGCAGAAATAGGCCACTTTGCCCCTCTAGCTTGCTCGGCCATTTAATGAGATTGTGGCCAAATTGGTTGCCACCTTAACTCTACATTTCTGTCAACCTGTGATAACCTTTTGTCCAGGAAGGAACTACAGATGCTGGTTTTCACCAAAGATAGACACAAAATGCGGGACAGACAGCATCTCTGGAGAGAAGGAATGGGTGACGTTTCGAGTCGAGTTCCTTCTCCCTTTGTCCCTTATTTATCAAGAACTTGCTTGCAGAATATTCAAAGACTCTGGTTCCATTGCCCTTCGCGGAAGAGTTCCAAAGATTTGCTCTGGTAAAGAACTTTCACCTCAATTGTTTAGAATGGACAGTCACTTATTGTTAAATAGTAACTCCTAGTTTTAGAAACTCACAGAAGAGGTAAGATCCTTTCCACATCCACCGTGTCAAAACCTAATAGGATCTTGTACAGTGATATCGTGTGTCTCTGTGTTGTCAACAGGCCAGTAGCACAGTGTAAGGCCATGTAGTGATCGGTTAATGATAGCAAGGATCTTGCAATCACTGTGCTAGAACACAGGATGTCAATGGAGTTGAGGAATAGCACATAGAGGTTGTGCAGGTCAGCATTGTGAATTTGCTTTGCAGAATCTAAATTGGCTCTTCGTTGGGAATAGTGTGTCGGGAGAAGATTGCAAAATTTATCCTGACGTTGATGAGTTAGTGCTGATGCCATTCCTGTCCACAGTGACGGCAGTGGAATGAAAACAGTTGTGTTCAGGAAAATAAATAGTGTGTACGAAGGAACTGCAGATGCTGGTTTACACCGAGGACAGACACAAAATGCTGGAGTAACTCTGTGGGTCAGGCAGCATCTCTGGAGAAAAGGAATATGTGACGCTTCAGGTTGAGACCCTTCTTTAGACTGAGAGACAGGGGAGAGGGAAACTAGAGGTAATAAAAAGGCACGAAGAACAAATGAATGAAAGGTATGAAAAGAACAAATTGAAAATCATTGCTGGCTTTTCATACCTCTATTTTCACTCACCCCTGACTCTTTGTCTGAAGAAGGGTCTTGACCCAAAACGTCACCTATTCCCTTTCTCCAGAGATGATACCTGACCCGTTGAGTTACATTTTGTGGTCTGTCTTAGGTGAAATGGTGTGCTTGATGATAATCTAGATGTAGGGACAAAATCTCAACAGAGGATGAAATGAAAGCACGGAGTTGCAACTTGTCAAGTGTGTATTGTATGAGATGCGCAGTGAAGGTGATGTTGTCTTATCCAGAGGCGTGTAGTTGAACATTGCTGCAGGTTTGCCTGAGCGTAGCCTTCGTGTTTAATTTCATCGGGGACTTTGTGCTAAAGAGACCAGCAGCCGAATATTTGTGCTCCTATTTTAGCTTTTTCTGTTTTTTAAATTGGAATTTATGCACCCAGCCAAGTGCACACAGATAATTTCCCTTGGTCAAGGGTGATGCATACAGGTAATATACCACTGCCTCCTCCACAGCATTTACCCAAGTAATTAATCGATTCAATAACATACATAATTATTGCACAGCATGCATTACCTGGGTACTGAATCTTGTTTTTTAATGAGATTTTATCCTGTATTCAAATAAGCACTGCCAACGTTGTCCATGATCCATGAATTATGAGATTGAAAAACTGTGGAGAGGAATTGCATTTATTTTGTTATTTACAAAGTATTGCTTTTATTGGCAAAAGTACTTTTTGACTAAATTTTTAACTTATTATTTTAGTTTAGTTTAGAGATACGTATATGGAAACAGGCCCATCGAGTCTGCGCCGACCATCAATCACCTAGACAATAGTTTCATCGTACACACTAGACACAGTTCATGGACGTCAAATAGCCTACAACCCTGCATGTCTTTGGAATGCGGGGAGGGAACCAGAGCACCCAGAAAAATGCCCACCTGGTTACAGGGAGAATGGACAAATTCCATACAGACAGCACCCGTATTGAGGATTGAACCGTGCCTTTGGTGCTGTAAGGCAGCAACTCTTCCACTGTGTCATAATCATAATCGTAATTTATTAGCCAAGTATGTTTTGCAAATATGAGGAATTTGATTAGCCTTACAGTCATACCAAAAAACCAACAAGGCACACAACTACATAAAATTAGTCATTATCATCCACCACAGCGGCCCCTCCACATTCCTCACTGTGATGTAACTAGTAGAGTGGATAAGGGAGAACCAGTCGATGTGTTATATCTGGACTTTCAGAAGGCCTTCGACAAGGTCCCGCATAGGAGATTGGTGTACAAACTTAAAGCACACGGTATTGAGGGTTCAGTTTTGAGTTGGATAGAAAATTGGTTGGCGGACAGGAAGCAAAGAGTAGGAATAAACGGGTCCTTTTCGGAATGGCAGGCAGTGACTAGTGGGGTACCGCAAGGCTCAGTGCTGGGACCCCAGTTATTTACAGTGTATATTAATGATTTGGATGAGGGAATTGAATGCAACATCTCTAAGTTTGCGGATGACACGAAGCTGGGTGGCAGTGTTAGCTGCGAGGAGGATGCTAGGAGGCTGCAGAGTGACTTGGATAGATTAGGCGAGTGGGCAAATGCATGGCATATGCAATATAATGTGGATAAATGTGGGGTTATCCACTTTGGCGGCAAGAACAGGAAAGCAGAGTATTACCTGAATGGTGACCGATTGGGAGAAGGGGAGATGCAACGTGACCTGGGTGTCATGGTGCACCAGTCATTGAAAGCAAGCGTGCAGGTGCAGCAGGCAGTGAAGAAAACGAATGGTATGTTGGCATTCATAGCAAGAGGATTTGAGTTTAGGAGCAGGGAGGTTCTGCTGCAGTTGTACAGGGCCTTGGTGAGACCGCACCTGGAGTATTGTGTGCAGTTTTGGTCTCCTAACCTGAGGAAAGACGTTCTTGCCTTAGAGGGAGTACAGAGAAGGTTCACCAGATTATTCCCTGGGATGGCGGGACTTGCATATGAGGAAAGACTGGATAGACTGGGCTTGTACTCGCTGGAATTTAGAAGACTGAGGGGGGATCTTATAGAAACATATAAAATTCTTAAGGGGTTGGAGAGGCTAGATGCGGGAAAATTGTTCCCGATGTTGGGGGAGTCCAGAACCAGGGGTCACAGCTTAAGGATAAGGGGGAAGTCTTTTAGGACCGAGATGAGAAAACATTTCTTCACACAGGGATGGTGAGTCTGTGGAATTCTCTGCCACAGAAGGTAGTTGAGGCCAGTTCATTGGCTATATTTAAGAGGGAGTTAGATGTGGCCCTTTTTGCTAAAGGGATCAGGGGGTATGGAGAGAAGGCAGGTACAGGTTACTGAGCTGGATGATCAGCCATGATCATATTGAATGGCGGAGCAGGCTCGAAGGGCCAAATGGCCTACTCCTGCACCTATTTTCTATGTTTCTATGTTTCTATGATGGAAGGCAATAAAGTCTTACCTTCTTTCCTCCTTTTTCTCCCGTGGTCGGGGGAGTTGAACCATCCGCAGTCGGGGCAATCAAAGCTCTCCCGCAGCCGGCGGTCGAAGTCCTCACGTCGGGATGATCGAAGCTCCTGCGGCTTGGAGCTCCCAAAGTCGATCCCTAACCAAGGGACCGCGAGCTCCACGATGTTAAAGTCCGCAGGCTCCTGCGGTTGGAGCTCTGAGGTCGATCCCCGACAGGGATCATGAGCTCCACGATGTTACGTCCTGCAGGCTCCCGCGGTTGGAGATCCCAAAGTCGGTCCCCAGCAAGAGGCCGCCAGCCCCACGATGTTAGGCCGCAGTGCGGACGGAGATACGACAGGGAAAAAAGTTGCATCTCCGTCGAGGAAAGAGATAAAAAAAGTTTCTCCCACCAACCTCCACATAATACAAAACTAAAAATACACTAAAACATTCATTTTACAGCAAACTAAAAACAACAAAGAAGGAAAAAGACAGGACAGACCGTTGCAGGTATTGGTGCAATGAAAACGTGGATAGCATTAACGTTCTTAAATAGGGAGACTGATACTAATCTAGCCATGGTTGCACACATATTCAAATGTTCTAATTTTCAGGGCGGTTTTGGGAAAGAATCTAGTGCTCTGGTTTTACATTACTCCCACTTTAAAATGGCTCGACGCTTCTATTGATTTAGGTTACTTTCGATTTGGGATTGTTTGGGACCTCTGCTTTTTTTTGTATTTCCAAGATAAGGTCGCCACATTTTCTTCCAAATGCCGTACGTATTACCTGCGTAACCTGCAAGCTTCCTGTAATTTGTTACCAACCATCTCCTGGATACTCACCCCCCTTAACCAAATTCAGAGATTGTGGGGTTTCTTTGACTCGCAAGTTCAAATTCATAATCTAATCTATCATCAGTCATGCCAGCAACAAGCTGTGGCCAACCTTTCCCCCACCCCCACCCCCTCACACTGTCCTTGTATTTCTTCCTCCTGCCTCTAATTCCGCCTTTATCTCGAAGACAGCAAGTATCCATCATCTGTAAATCCTCATTTTAATAAAAAAAGTTAACAAATTAACTTGAAAGAACTAGAAAGTGCTGGAGTAACTCAACAGGTCGGGCAACATCTCTGGATGACGTGAATAGGTGATGATTCAGATCAGGACCCTTCTCACGAAGGAGGATCCCAACCCAAAATGTCGCCCATCCATGTCTTCCTGAGATGCTGCCTGACCTGCTGAGTTACCCCAACACATTGTATTTTTGTTAAACCAGCATTCGCAGAGGTTGTCAGAGGTTATGGGGAGAAGGCATGAGAATGGGGTTAGGAGGGAGAGATAGATCAGCCATGATTGAATGGCGGAGTAGACTTGATGGGCTGAATGGCCTAATTCTACTCGTTTCACATGATTTTATGGTCTCAGCAGTTCCTGTTGTCGAAACTTAGCTTAAAAGTGGCCAGTTGCAGAAAAATAAACCAATCAATCGTAAGAAAATCGAAATAACGATGATAAACGGCAACCAAAGAAGGACACCATGAACTAGTGATGCAGATTATAATGGTTTGTGAGCAGCTGTCATCAAGCGGATGATACAAGATTCCACTGAGACCATTTAAATAGATTTTTATAATTCTGCAACTTTGTAAAGGATGCTGTGCTTTAGCATGGATCCCGAGGAGAGTCAGTAATTTACCAATTAACTTCCCCAGGAATCAAAGAGCTTAGCGACACAAACAAACAAATGAACATGGCAAATTCCTCTTTTCACATTTTACTCCAACCATAGAATTATTTTGCACATTTACACAGCTGTCACTGATAGCTGTTTGCCTGGGAGTATTTCCAGCTTCAGATCAAATATTATGTTGTTTATGAATTATTGTAAATACGAGAGATAAGGCTGTCCGGGTGGAAAGAAGGCAAATCTATAGTTCAGAGAAGTTCCCAGAACAAAATGTACTTGGGTCAAAATATTCGTATTTTTCTCTTAATTGAACTCCTCGTTATAAGTTTTCAGATGTACTGCCTAGAATAACAACTGACCTTTGGAGTGAACTCACCCACACTTGCTTGTTAATTAAACAATGCAGTCATCGAGAGATACACAATTCATTTTACTTCAATAATGTTCCTGGCATTATACGACATTGCAAGGTTCACACTCAGAAAGCGAATGCAATATAGAGGTCCAGATTAAGCAGAAGATACCAGCAAACCCGCCAGCTTTTAGATAACTTAAATGGGCAATGAAACATTACAATGCTGATATCTCATCTTTAAAAATTCTTCTGGCTTTGGGATTAAACCCAGTGCCACGAACTGTTGAAGACACACTAAACTAAACCCAATAAAAAGACCATCACTTCCAATTCCGGTTCATTGAATATTTTCCATGTTTGATCTATTAAACAGAATCCTCAAAAAATGGCAGTGCTAGATAATTAACATAAAATAATTAATGTGAACCCCTATTTTGTCTGCTTATGAAGAATTTAACTATTTCTGAGAGTCTTGTATTTCGTTAATTCCCTTCTTGAAAATGAAAGGGTTTTGGTTGCAAGAGAGAGGTCCTTTGGTCCTCGCCTATCATCGCACGTGCTTCCACATCCAACTCATCCTCTGCCATTTCCACCAGCTCCAACACTAACCTGCCACCGGTCACACCTTCCCCTCTTTCCAATCGCCTGCTTTCTGCAGGGACCGCCATCTTTGGGACACCCTGGTCCACTCATCCCTCCCCACCAACCCCTCCCTGTCCCCCATAACTGAACAAGGTGTAACGCCTGACCCTTCGCCTCCTCCCTCACCACCATCCTGGGACATACCAGCCCTTCTAGGTGAGCCAGTGGTTCGCCAGTATCCAGCATTGCAGCATCTGCCGCGTCTTGAATCTCTCGTTCAGTTGAAGGTTGAAAATATAGATCGCGAATTTGCAACAGAAGGAGGGAATGATGCAGACCTTGCAGTTGGAGGTGAGGACATTTTGAATGGGTCAAGGGAAGAGAAAAAAATGTCTAGCATCTTTGCATGCAGATAAATCCCGTTCCAGATGAAGTTTTAAGAGCAGCAGATGAGGAAGTAGCTGAGGCTCCGGCCATCTTTCGCCATCATGTCTGTATGAAACTTTAATCTTCTCTGCTAACCATGGGTATAGGACACGGCGATGATTCCATGCTCTTTCCTCTCTCTGCATTGTACCTTTAAGATTGCAGTGTTTATTCTACTACTGAGTCGGCCATTTATCATGGTACACATTTGCCTGACTCTGAACACATTTAAGGGCTTTCTCGTCAAACCAATTCCTGTTTATCGTGCTTAGCTCTTATCAGTTCAATCTTATCCTCTCAACAATATTTATCAATTGCTTTGCTGTCTTTCCCCTCCATTGAAAGTTTTTAAACAAAAACCTTTTAAACAAAATTGAACGATTGACTCGTTTTTGACATGAAACTAGCTGTGTACCAACATTGCTGTGGATCTGTTTCTAATGGTCTAACTGATAACCGTAAGACCAATCTTCATCAATCGTGCATGTGTTTTATTCCTCACTCTAATGTGTTTTGTCTGCACTGTAATGCAGTGTGTGCAGTGCTAAGAGCAGAAAACCACTACAATTGCACATTTTCAATGCGATATAAACAAAATACATCAGCCATTGTTTCCTCCAGCATCTTAACTTGCATAGCCAAAGCTTAATACAGCAATCAAGGTGCAGAGTGGCGATATTTAAATGCGTTCCAAGTCTCTAGCTGCTTTTTGGGAAAAAAAACATAAATAATTCAGAATATAATCTCTTCTGTGCTTCCTCCAGCTTGCTTGATTACTTACGGGCTGTGGAAAGAAAGTTTTGTGGTTTCCCTGAGAATTTCCACTTTTTTTCCATCTCCTCTGGTTTTGGCCTCGCCTGCATGTTTGTATCTCTGGGAAGTAACTATGTTAGATAGAGCTCTAGGGGCTAGCGGAATCAAGGGATATGGGGAGAAGGCAGGCACGGGTTACTGGTTGTGGATGATCAGCCATGATCACAATGAATGGCGGTGCTGGCTCGAAGGGCCAAATGGCCTCCTCCTGCACCTTTTTCTGCGTAATGTGTGAGGTAGGGTAGTCTGCCAGGCAAGGCGAGCAGGAACAGAGGAGGAAAACCACACTCATCTTTGATCAGCCGCGCCTGAAATTTAATGATTCTCTCAAGTTACATCATCTAATCAATTCTTGGCTCAGTGAGAGCACACTCCTCTCTCAAATTGAAGGCTGCAGGATCGAGAGCAGGTCCAGACTGACATGAGAATACTCAGACCTGCCACTTTTGGATTGAATGTTAAAAAGTGGTTCCATTTGCCATCCATTCCGGGCAGAAAGGGTCCAGTGGCATTATTCAAAGCCCGGCCCTAGTGTTCGGCTAACACGTAGACAATAGACAATAGACAATAGGTGCAGGAGGAGGCCATTCAGCCCTTCGAGCCAGCACCGCCATTCAATGTGATCATGTGATCAATCTCAATCAGTACCCCGTTCCTGCCTTCTCCCCATACCCTCTGACTCCGCTATCCTTAAGAGCTCTATCTAGCTCTCTCTTGAATGCATTCAGAGAATTGGCCTCCACTGCCTTCTGAGGCACGTACCTTTCAATCATCACTTGAAATAGGCAATCTGGATACTACTTTGTTGCATATATCGCACATTTATATATTTTGGGTTCTGGGTGTCCCTTACAGGACCGGTATTTTTTTCCAATCCTTAATTGGGCTTTTAAGGTAGTGGTGATTCACCTTCATGAATCACTGCAATGACTGAAAGATAACGCATGGAAACAGCCCTTTGACCCACCGAGTCCACCCTGACCGTCAATTCCACTTTTGCATCCACTCCCGACACACGAGGGGCAATTTGCCGAGGCCAGTTCACCTACAAACCCGCACCTCTTTGGGATGTGGGAGGAAACCGGGGCATCGGGTGGAAACCCACGTGGTCACAGGGAGAACGTGCAAACTCCACACCGTACCCAAGGTCTGGATCAAGCCCGTGTTTGTGGCGGCAGGAGGCAGCGTCACTACCAGCTGCGCCATCCAGCTGGTGAACACACTCTCGCTGTGCTACTGGGGGAGGGAGACCCATCAACGAGGAAGGATCAGCGACGAAGTTCCAAGTCAGAATGGTGTGTGGATGGGAACCAGTTGAATGAATGAATGACGCTTTATCTTCGCGTGTGGCGTGTCACGGTGAAAGTCTTTGTTTTGCGTACCATACACAAGGCTTGCAGAGTATACAGGGGGCATGGGGAGAAGGCAGGAACGGGGTACTGATTGAGAATGATCAGCCATGATCACATTGAATGGCGGTGCTGGCTCGAAGGGCCGAATGGCCTCCTCCTGCACCTATTGTCTATTGTCTATTGTCTATAGAGGGCGCAGCACAGTTACAAAGTGTTCAATGTAGTATCAACAGTCCCTCTTTGTTCCCGGCCCCCCCATGCTGGGTCTCTCTTTGTTCTCTCAGCGGCCTCCCCCACGCCAGGTCCTCCTTTGTTCTCTCAGCAGCCCCCCCACGCCAGGTCGTCCTTTGTTCTCTCGATGGCGTGTATCGAACCAACCACTAGCACCCACTGTGGGCCCATCTGACCTCTGACACTCACACGGACCCATCCTTGCCCCCCCTCCCCCCCACCCCCAAGAGGTCCTCTCTTGAACAGCTCTAAGGCTCTCACCCCGCTTCCCACTGGTGGCGATGTTACCATGAACCTTTTATCCTTGCCCTTTTTGGTGGTAGAGATTTCAGGGCTGGGAGCTGCTGTCAAAGCTTTGGGGGCAAAAAAACCTCACGAGTCAACAGTGTTTTATTGTCATACTAGATCAAGTGGACCCGTTGGGCCCAAACCTCTCCTGCATTGGTGGAGCACTCTGTCCTCCCCCCCTCCCCTCCCCTCCCCTCCCCTCTCTCCTCAACCCCACCCCCTCTCCCTTCTTCCCCCACTCCCTCCTCCACCCCTCCCCCTCCCGTCCTTTTAAGCTTAAAAATGTGAATAACTTTAAAGATATAACACCGATTTCAATAAAACTACTTGCATTATCACTAAAGTGACAATGGTGAGTAAGGTGGGCCTAAAATTGTAGCGCTGTCGTGTACCGTTTTGGCTGAAGTTCAGTCACAAACAAGATAACAAACAAGATTTTTAGTATATAGATGTGCCAGATAGAACAATGGAATTCTTACTTGCAGCAGCACAACATAATATGTAAACATAGTACACTGTAAACAATATAATAAACGAGAAAAAAATATATACACATAAAAAACAAACAAACAATAGCAGTGCAATAATAACAATAATAGTGTATGTAGTTCAGAGCTTATTGGAGGTTGTAGTGTTTAATAGCCTAATGGCTGTACAGAAGAAGCTGTTTGTGAACCTGGATGTCACATTTTTGAGCCTCCTGTACCTCCTTCCCGATGGCAGGGGTGAAATGAGTGTGTGGCCTGGGTGGTGTGGGTCTCTATGATGCCGGCTGCCTTTTTGAAGGTTGCGACTCTGGTAAGTCCCTTCAATGGTGGGGAGGTCAGAGCCAGTGATGGACTGGACTGCATGCTCTCATGCACTTTGTACTTGGAGCACAATGCAGCCGTTGTGACCCAGTGTTAGTACGAAATAATGTAGAGCATGGTTGATCTTACAGTGTATTTTTATTAGTTTTCCCTTCTATTTGCTTTACCGGATAAGAATAACAGTGTTCAGTAGTAATGCAAAATTGCTTGTGACCAAAGATAATAGAGCAGAGCAAGATAGACCACTCGACCCTAAAAACCATAGTAAATCACGGCGACATTTCAGTAGGCAGAAACTTGCAGAAACATTTAAAAGGAAAAATACCAAAAATCTGTGAATTGATAGATGAGATATATTCTGCATTTTAATGGTATCATCACACATACTGTTCCCCCAAAGCACTGATTACGAGAGGCATAGCGAACGGCGGGTTTTGCCTACTAAAATGGCGGACCTTTGCGTACTACACTTCAGTATAGGTCGATTTCGACGGAGTGGTTCATCTTGCTCCTCTAGTATCTTTGCTTGTGACCTTCAGCTGTTCTCCTTCAGGTGCCAATGTATTTTTATGTGAATGACTGCTACCTAATTTGTTGGTTCTAATGCCATTTCTACACCCAGTCTGTTAATGTTTGGGTTTTTTTGCGTGGTTTTCATTGTGGTGTGAAGTTGCATCAATAAGGAATTGATGTGCTGTTTCTGTGCACTTCGCATTGATTCTGACTCATAATTCAGAAGGGAAAACAAAAATGATAGCAAGACTTCAATCGAAACAAACAGAGGCATTGTTCTAGGATCACAGCCGAATGAAACACAGATTCTGCCTATTATTTAATTCTGCCTCGAAATTGCTTATTCCTTTTTGCCAGAGTAACTAACTACATGTTGAACTCAGTGGGGACGGCTGTGATGAACATAAAAGTGATCTCACGACAGTGTACAAAATATTAAAAGGTTCAGACAACTTGATGAAAAAGTGAATTTTAAATTGAAGTTTTTTTTACAAAGCAATAATTAATGTGAGGTATTCGGGAAAATCTTCAAAGGGTTTTCTAGATAAAAGGGTGGGATTTGCAGTGGCTGATGTGTGCAATAATGGGAGTACCTCTGGGAATACCATGGCTTTCCTTGTCCTTCACTGTTCTTAATGATTCACCATTTGGATCTAATGAATTTTAAAGTACTTTTGATTTAGTTTCCCAAAATCGCTTTCCTCTTGTCTACTGGAGATTGAGTGTTTCTGTGACATTTTAAAACCCTCCATTGCCAGAATCTGCAGACTCCATGAAACGGCTTATCATTCTGTCCTTTCAGCTGTATGCGCTTTAAGATGAATGGACCTGTTTCACTGGGGCCAAACCAATCGTTTCCAGTAAGCAGGAACTTCTCAGAATTTTTCCGATGTGCAGATGGAGCACTTTTTGCCTTCGCATTTGTTCCCCGGCCTTGCAGAGGGACAACCCTGTCTTTGTGTGAGAAGGAACTGCAGATGCTGGTTTCAAACCGAAGATAGACACAAAATGCTGGAGTAACTCAGCGGGACAGGCAGCATTTCTGGGAAAAAAAGGAATGGGTGACGTTTCGTGTCGAGACCCTTCTTCAAAGTGATGTCAGGGGAGAGGGAGATACATAGAAAGAAAATAGAACAAAGGGAATGGAGATCAAGGACAATGTAGAATAGACCATTGTTTGCTGGGAGAAGGTAACAACAAAGCAAGCAGAGATAAAATGTAGTCGGAAACAGTAAGACTGGTCGGAAGGGGGAGGGATGAAGAGAGAGGGAAAGCAAGGATTACTTGAAGTTAGAGCACTCTGTCTTTGTCTTTGCGACTCAACAGTCTTGATTATTGTTAGGAAATGGGAGAGGTAGTTGTGAGATATATGAGAGTTGGTCTTGACATCATGTGCAGCATAGGCATTGTGGTCCGAAGGGCTTGTTCTTGTGCAGTACTGTTGGTTCTCTGTTCTGATACCTGTATGCTATTTAATTTTTAGTTTGAGATATAGTGCATAAACAGGCCCTTTGGCCCACCGAGTCCATGATCTCCACACATGAACACTACCCTACGCACACTAATGACAATTAACAATTATATCTAGCCAATTAACTTACAAACCTGTACGTCTTTGGAGTGCTTTGGAGACTATTGCTCAAGTGTTACTTTTTTGGGGGGGTGGAGAAGGGGTAAAAATCTCGTCTAGACATCTCCAGAAGGTCTCCTAGCTGACTGCATTATTGTCTGGACTGCATACTTGATAGCTCATGTAGGGAAAGAACATGCAAATAATTGGCTAATAGTTTTGTTGACCAACTGAAACTGGAGTAAAATAATATGGATGTTGCACATATGTATTAATAAAAGTTGCCTTTGTTACAGTTAAATGATCACATGTGCCAGGATTAAGAAATGAAGAGGAATAACATACCTGCTCAATTGTTTAATGAACTATTTACAAAAGTAATGTCTAGACCAAGCATATTCAGGTCATCTATCCATTATAGATCAGTCCACATTTTTCAGCGGTCTTAATACCAACATTTTTCTGAATTGGGATGATATTTTAATTTATTACACCAGTTGTTCTTGTGTACACTTTGACCAATGTGTCAATATGGAGAGGTTATTTAGAACCCAATTAAAAATGCCCTAAATGTTAAGTTAACTTTGCTTGTGGATCAGGAGAACTTCAATCAAGGTGATGTGGATGATATACAATGAAGGCTAGGACTCTGGGGAGTGTTATGGAGCAGAGGGATCTAGGAGTGCAGGTGCATGGTTCCTTGAAGGTGGAGTCGCAGGTAGATAGGGTGGTCAAAAAGGCTTTTGGCACATTGACCTTCATCAGTCAGAGCATTGAGTATAGACCTTGTGAGGTCATGTTGCAGTTATGTAAGGCCACATTTAGAGTATTGTTTTCAGTTCTGGGCACCATGTTATAGGAACAATGTCAGGCTGGAAAGGGTACAGAGAAGATTTACGAGGATGTTGCCAGGACTAGAGGGTCTGTGTTATAGGGGAAGGTTGAGTAGGCTGGGACTCTATTCCTTATGGGGGGTGATCTTATCGAGGTGTATAAAATCATGAGAGGAATAGATCGGGTAGATCGGGCGCAGTCTCTTGCCCTGAGTAGGTTCTTGCCCAGCGTAGGTTCTGAATCGAGGACCAGAGCACCTAGGTTTAACGTGAAGGGGAAAAGATTTAATAGGAATCTTAGGGATATTTGTTTCACACAAAGGGTGGTGGGGGTATGGAACAAGCTGCCAGAGGAGGTAGTTGAGGCTGGGACTATCCCAACGTTTAAGAAACAGTTTAAGAGACAGGTACATGGATAGGACAGGTTTGGAGGGAAATGGGCCAAACGCGAACAGGTGGGACTGGTGTAGCTGTGACATCTTGGA
This sequence comes from Rhinoraja longicauda, assembly GCF_053455715.1. NCBI lineage: Eukaryota > Metazoa > Chordata > Chondrichthyes > Rajiformes > Arhynchobatidae > Rhinoraja > Rhinoraja longicauda. Next base: position 16,836,981 of record NC_135982.1, on the reverse strand, counting down.
CGGTGTGGGCAAGTTGGGCCGAAGGGCCTGTTTCCATGCTATGTCACTCTATGACTCTAAACTGTATCATAAACAGAAAATGCTGAAAATACTCAGCAGGTCAAACCATTATCTGTGGGAAGAGAAACAGAGTTAACATTTTGGGTCAGTTCCCCTTTAGGAAAGGATGCGACCATTGCATTTCTGCTTTGAGTAATACCTCTCAAGAACAGCACTGGGACATGAGCAGTCCTTGTAGAATATTCCTCCACCGGGACTTGGCGTCTTTGGAGAAAGCTGGCAGTGAAAGCCCAAGAGAAAAGGAAGTCATTAAGCTTAGGTTGGTGTTGACAGGTGTCAGCATTGCCTTTCTGCAGCATGGTCACATTACTACAGCAGCAGGCACACGAGCACCACAGTTTGAGTGAGGCCAGGATTACAAGGTTAAGGGTGGCTGTTATTTAAACTTTGCCCTTTATCCTGATGCTTGTGAGGAATTGTCACAATTTCACTTTGATCATGTTGAGCTTTGATATCCCTCGGAGGCTCTTGCCAGTCGGTTGCGTAGCATCAAACGTCAGGATCACTTAAGAGAAGGTGTAATCAGCTAGCTGAGCATTGACATTTCACTGAGGCAGGTCTGGAGGCACAGGTGCTTAAAATCGCACATCTGCCCCAGCACGGGAAACTCATCACTGACTGAGCACCCGGTTAATTGAAGAGCCGAGAGGTTAAGCTGATTTCTCTCTTAATGATAAGTGTAATTATTCTGAGTTCTGCCTCTTGGCTGTGATGTTCTCTCACTCTGAGCAGGAGTCCCTGACGTCAGCAGTCAAAGAGAGGGGGCCTCAATCCAAAACGTCACCCATTCCTTCTCTCCGGAGATGCTGCCTGTCCCGCTGAGTTACTCCAGCATTTTCTGTCTATCCTCGGTGTCGACCTGCATCTGCAGTTCCTTCCTAATAAACGCCAGGTTTATTACTGAGAGCGGAAAATTCCTTGCTCTACCCCACTTGCCAACCGGGGGTGGTAGATGTTGCCACTTGACAAGAGTTCAAGAGTATAACCATTCTGGGCAAGTTGGGCTGAAGGGCCTGTTTCCATGCTATGTCACTCTATGACTCTAAACTCTATCATGGTGTGCATTTGGCCCACAGCTCTCTAATCTATCACGGCACAGAGAGAATGAGGGATATCCAATATCATCACCAACACTACTCGTACTCAGGGCGAGCGAGGAGACATCGGAGCCGAAACGCAGTAGTCAGAACAATTAAACTTCTCATTAATAGAAACACCAGTTTAACCTATTAGCTCTTCAGTTAACTGAGTGCTCAGACAAAAACCAGTTTCAGTGCTGGAACAGGCATGAGACTTTAAAAAAAAAAATTAATCTACGCCTCAGGACTTGGTGCAGTGAAATATCATTACTCAACCTGGTGATTAGGTCTTGAGGAACATCTTCAATCCTGACTTCTGCTGTGGTTAGTGTGGTGCTTGCACACCACCCCTCCCTCCCCCACCTCCCTAACCCAGACGTGCACACATGTCTCCCACCGTCTCCGTCACCCTGATCCTTTCCCCTCCTCTCAGTGCTCCCTTCCCATCCCTCCTCATCTCCAGGTCCCCCATTTCCCTCTTAACTCCCCAAATTTCCCCTTTCACCCACACCCTTTTTTCCAGCTTTACTTTTCACCCATTTCTTTCCTTGTCTAACATGGACAGGAGAATAGGGTTGGGAGGGAAAGATAGATCATCCATGATTGAATGGCAGAGTAGACTCGATGGGCCAAATGGCCTAATTCTGCCCCTGTAGGAACTATCAACATATAACCTTTTTTTGGCTCCTTTTCACCTCTAGCCTTTGTTACTATCTCCACCCATCTGCCAATCATACCCACCAACATCTGTATCTACTATCGTTATCTCATCTATCCATTCACAGGATGCAGCCTAACCCACTGAAGTGCCTTTTCTCAAGATTCCAACATTTGCAGTCTCTTGTGTCTCCAGTCACTAAGTACAGATGGGAGAGCAGAGTTGAGGTTTCAATCAGTCCAGCCAGGATCTTATTGAATAGAGGACAGCCCAGTGGCCAATTCCTATTTAATATACCTTGGTCAGCAGGGAGTTATTTTCCAGTGTTCTTGCTGGTGTGCATTTGGCCCACAGCTCTCTAATCTTCCCATCCACATATCTTGTAGAAGTCATAATTGTATCCGCTTCTATAGAATCCCCAGGAAGCTCATTCCAGCTATGGGCTACCCCCTTCACCGCCCCCCCCCCCCTCCCCCAGCCCCTCATCCCCCCACCCTCCCACGCCAAGTGTAAAAGGAGCCCCTGAGATCCTTTTTAAACCTCTCCCCTCTCACCGTAAACCTCTGCCCGCCAGTTTTTGAATCCACTGCCCTGGGGAAAAAGACAATGTGCATTCACTCTTTCCATGTCCCACATGATTTTGCTTACTTCAAGGTTATCCCTCAACCTCCCGCACACCAAAGAAAAATGCCCCAGCCTATCCAACCTCTCCCCGTAACTCAAGCCTACAAGGCCACGTACCATCCTGATGAATCTCTTCTGCATCCCTTCCAACACAGACTATGGTGTTCGTGCCTTTTGCGATTTTTCTGCACTTCCATTGGTGGGCATTCCTTCAATCATTGAGTCCCTGAGCTTTAGAAATTACCTTCAAAAACCAATAGAATGATTCAACCACTCCCCCACCCCCCACCAATGTTTAGTTTAGTTTTGAGATACAGTGTGGAAATAGGCCCTTCCGGCCTATTTAAATAGGCTTTGTCCGCACGACCAGCGATCCCCACACATTAACACTGTCCTACACATACTAAGGACAATTTACATTTATACCAAGCCAATTTAACTACAAACCTGTACATCTTTGGAGTGTGGGAGAAAACTGAAGATCTCGGGGAAAACCCACGCAGGTCACGGGGAGAACTCCAAACTTCGTACAAACATGCACCCGGTGTCTGGATCGAACCTGGGACCCGGGGCTCTAGCGCTGTCAGGCAGCATCTCCATTGCTGCTCCACTGTGCAGCCCTGGTACAGCTTTTGTTCCCATTGTATGCCAACAGGGCTGCTTCTTGCCGACCTCTACATTTCTCAACCATTTTGTTCTTATATGTGTAGTTCTTTATGGCCAAACCTGAACTGGAGTAAAGTGTGATGCATGAATTGAGTTGTCAGTTGTGCTTGTCGACAAGCATTACCTGCACAAAATAGAATTTTCACCGGAGTAGTTCAGCAGTTAATGCATTATAACAGCATGGCTACATATACTGTGGCAGCTTCAATCGGCACCCATTTTCGTCCCTTCTCCTAAATTTATTAATCTTTGTTCAAATGTTTGTCTATTTAACTCGCAATTGCAGAATTCACTGCTACAAAGCCACTTAGTTTGATGTTGTTTATACAGTCAATATTTGGTCCAAAAATATAACTAATCTGCTCGATCAAATTAAGTCATTTTCCCAAAACCGATACCAAGGTATTCACCTGAATTTAATTGAATTAATAGACATTATTAATATACAGCGTCAGAGACCCGGGTTCGATCCTGACTATGGATGCTTGTCTGCACGGAGTTTGTAAGTTCTCCCCGTGACCTGCGTGGGTTTTCTCTGAGATCTTCGGTTTCCTCCCACACTCCAAAGACAAACAGGTTTGTAGGATAATTGGCTTGGTATAAAATATTTTAAAATTGTCCCCGGTGTATGTTAGGGTGTTGTTAATGTGTGGGGGTCGCTGGTCAGGCCGGACTCGGTGTGCTGTAGGGCCTGTTTTTGCGCTGTACAGGATGAACTAAATGGAACTAAATTAATATTTGGGATTGATAACTTTGAACCTGCACTAAATTACTAGAAAATACAGCTTTCACACATTTCCCCACCCCATCTGAGTTTCTATCTCTGTGTCCAAAACCAAGCCAAAGGAATGAGCAGGTGTTATTCTTCCATTATGATTTACCAGACATCTTTGATCCAAACAATTCTTCGTTCTTTATGAATGGATATGTTTCCGGCTGGACTTCTGGCCAGGCTTTTAGCTCAAATCTCTGTACGGTAGCTTGTTTCGTTGAAACGTTGGTTTACAGAATTATTGATGCCTGTTGCAAACAATGTGCCCACTGCTTCTTGATTAGATTTTGCGCTTCAACAGTGATTGCACACCAGAGTGTAGTTTGTCTTTGCACATTTCATCGCCGTATTAACCAGTTAACTGTGACTCTGTTAGTGAAATGCTTGCTTCTAGACCAGAATATTAAGTGCACGAAGGAACTGCAGAAGTTGGTTTGCAGCAAAGATAGATAGAAAATGCGGGAGTAAGTCAGTGGGTCAGACTACATCTCTGGAGAAAAGCAATAGGTGATGTTTTGGGTCGAGACCCTTCATCAGAGTCATGTCAGACTCTTGTCCATGATCCACCTTGAAAAACAATAAAATTGCCACTAGTATTCTGGCCAATGCTTAATTTCAAAATAAATATTTTCAAAATAGATTATAAGGTCACTGTGAGAGTTTAGTTTTAGTTTTAGTTTAGAGACACAGTGTGTAAACAGGCCCTTCGGCTCACCGAGTCCACACTGACCAGTGATCGCTGCTCATTAACACTACCCTATATGCCCTAGTGATAACTTACATTTATACCAAGCCAATTAACCTACAAACCTGTACCTCTTTGGAGTGTGGGGGGAAACCGAAGATCTCGGAGAAAACGCATGCTGGTCATGGGAAGAACGTACAAACTCCATACAGACAAGCATCCATAGTCAGGATCGAACCAGGGACTCTGGCACTGTAAGGCAGTAGCTCTACCGCTAAGCCGCCATGCTGCGTGAAAATCTTTACCCTAAGAACCAAGCCATCGATTAGATGTACTGTGACCAATATTGGTCTAATTTAGGGTTGACTTCAGAATAGTTTCTACTCTGCGAGGAAACAAGTGATAAGAAGTTCTGTGACAACAACAAATAAATTCCCCATAACAGAATAACTTAAAACCCATTTTTAATGGTCATTTGGGATGCTGTGTTGTATGGATATTCCGATCTGCAGTGTGCGAGCCTTTCAGCTTTTGTCTCTTTTATTCTCTCACATTTACATACGGCTCAGTGCTGCAGGTGATGAGATGCCATTGTATTCTGTCCCCAGCTATAGCAGCAGAGATTAGACCAGTTTCCTGGTTGCCTCTGCTGTGATACCCAGGAGCAGAAGAGGACAAATTCAGTTGGCAGCTGGATAAAGGAATAAAAAGCAAGTTCCTGTTGCGAGTCCAAACTCCCCGAGAGGTGTATTGTTGTAGCAGAACAATCACTGGAGCATCTACAAAGCAAGCCAAAACTCGGCTTGTATTTTTCTAGCATCTTTTAACAGTCATGAAAGGTCCTAAGGTGCATCTCGGGAACATCAGTAAATAAAACTTGAGATAGACACAAAATGCTTGAGTAACTCAGCGGGAGAGGCAGCATCTTGGGATAGAAGGAATGGGTGACGTTTCGGGTTGAGACCCTTCTTCAGACGTTTCAGAGTCTGAAGAAGGGTCTCGACCCGAAACATCACCCATTCTTCTATCCAGAGATGCTGCCTGTCCCGCTGAGTTACTCCAGCATTTTGTGTCTATCGTCGGTGTAAACCAGCATCTGCGATTCCTTCCTTCACAATGAAACCTGAGATTGCGCTAAATAAAAATTGACCAGTAGGTTTTTGTAATTGTCATAAAAACACCATGATGAGGCCAAGGAGGCAAAGAGGAACTTCTGCAGCAGAGGGCAGGTCTAGCTGTGGTGAAGAGATTACATTTGATTGATTGCGCAAGATACCAGACTTTGAGTGCAGATATCTCTGTGACATTGTTCGGAGAACATTCACAAGGCGAGGCCATGAAAGGGATTTGAAAACGAAGAGGTGGTTTTTACAATTTGGACATTTCTCGACGGAGAACCAGAGATGTGCGAACAGGGCACCGTTAGGAAATTAGCAGCAGAATTCAGATGTGCTAAAGTTTGTGGAAGGTGAAAGGTAGGAGATCGTCCATGAGCATCTCGATATAATGCAGTCTGGACGTAACAAGATATGGACATGGATTTCAATTGCAGGTGAAATGAACCATGAAGAAGGTTGGTAAATGTTGCTCAGGCCAATGGATTTACAATCTCGGAAGCTCATAATGCAAACTAATGTAAAGCAAGGCAGTTTAGTTTTGCTGTGGGTTAGCTGGAGTAGCAAGTTGGATTTATTTTTTGCCATTCATTTAGGATCGTGATTGGAGGGGAGATTTGTCTTTAATTGCGACCGTTAACCCTATGGGAGAGTGTCGACTGTCCGTGAGTTACCCATGCAATCTACAACAAGCTATGACGGAGTCAAACAGCTGAATGTCAGGCAGAGAGAACCATGTTGGCTGATAATCCCTTCCCGCTATTGACACTTGGGCAGGTTTTTTACATAGAGGGTGGGGAGTGAAGGTGCACGTTTGCCCATTGTTAATGATGCTAACATTGTCTTTCATGTGAAAAGTTTAACCAAGTGCCTGAGTGGCTCTTCAAAGTGTGACACCTATTCCTAGAAACGGTCACACAGTCCTATCAATGTGTAGGATAATAAAAACTACAGATGCTGGTTTAAATGCATGCGTTTTCAAATATGATACGATACGGTAGGACTTTATTTATCCCAGGAGGGAGATTGATCTGCCAACAGTCATAAAACACAAGATACATGAAACATGAAATTAAAGTGATATGAGTGGAAAGGATTGGAGATGTGCAAAGATTGGGGGGGGGGGGGGGGGGGGGAGGCAGAGTCAGCCTCAGTCTACCCCACGACAGAAGGGGGAGGAGTTGTACAGTTTGATTGCCACAGGGAAGAAGGATCTCCTGTGGCGTTCTGTGGTGCATCTTGGTGGAACCAGTCTGTTGCTGAAGGTGCTCCTCAGGTTGACCAGTGCGTCACGGAGGGGGTGAGCTGCATGGTGCAGAATGCTCCGCAGTTTGAGGAGCATCCTCCCCTCCAAGACCACCTCCCTTGAATGATGCTTGCAGTGCCAGTGAAATGCAACTGGACTTAGTCTATCCTGAGCATGTTTGTGTTCATCTTGCAAAAGCATGAACATACAACATAGAACAGTGCAGCTCAAGAACAGGCCCTTCGGACTACAATTGGTGCCGGACATGATGCCAAGACCATCTCTTATCTACCGGTACATAATCAACATCCCTCCATTCCCTGCATATCCATGTGCCTATCCAAGGTCACGAATGCTACGATCATATCTGCCTCACCCACCACCCTCCTCAGCAGGTTCCTGGCACTCAGCACTCTCTGTCTATACAAAAAATTACCCTGCACATCTTTAAACTTTGCCCCTCTCACCTTAAAGCTATGCCCACTGCTATTTGACTTTTCCATCCTGGGCAAAGTCTCTGATTGTCTACGCTACCTATGGCTCTCATCATTTTATATAATTTCATGTCATTTAATATACTTCTATCAGCTCTGCCTCCAGCCTCCAGCATTTGAACAATTACTTTTAACGCCACACTATTTTCTCGCGAGTCACATCATGGAAACACTGCTCGCCCGCTCAGACACGTTCTGTGTTATCCCACTTTCACATCCACTCCCCACACACCAGGGGCAATTTACAGCGGCCAATTGGCCAACATACAACCTGCACGTCTTTGGGATGTGGGAGGAAACCAGAGGCCAGGTGGAAACTCGTGCTGTCACAGTGTGAATGTGCAAACTTCACGCTGATAGCACACGAGGTCGGGTTTGAAGCTGGGTCTTTGGTGCTGTGAGGCAGCAGCTCCAACAGCTATGCCACTGTGCTGCACTGGTCCATATTGGTTCCAATTGCCCCGAGAAAAGTATGCGACATAATTATGTTAAGGACCGGTGGTCAGCCAAATCTCCCTTGCAATGTGGCACTGGGCGAGTGAAGTTGCTACTTGCATATATGGAGCGAAGACTGCATTGTTGAGATTCTGATGAGATGGACTGACCCTGCGTCCATGGAAGGAATGGAGTCATCATCTTTCCCTCGACTGGTGGAATAGCTGGGTAATTGCAACATAGATTTATTGTTTGCTTAGTTTAGAGATACACCACGGAAACAGGCCCTTCGGCCCACCGGATCCGCGCCCACCAGCGATCTCCGCACATTAACACTATCCTACTCACACTAGGGACAATTTACACATACACCAAGCCAATTAACCAGCAAACCTGCACGTCTTTGGAGTGTGGGAGGAAACCAAAGGTCTCGGAGAAAAGTCACGCGGAGAACATACAAACTCCGTATAGACAGCACCTGTAGTCGGGATCGAACCCAGGTCTCCAGCGCCGGAAGCGCTGTAAGGCAGCAACTCTACCACTGCGCCACCGTGCCGCACAAGTGTTTTGTCACATTGCCCTTCATCTTTGTCTCTATTTAACCCCACTGGTCATTCACAACATTGTGTCATTTTTAGATAGCGTTTCAGTTATCTCTGTCGGGTCTGGCAGAGTTTTGTCGAGTTTCGCATTCTAACACAGATGATAGGAATCGGGAACATCCAAGATCTGGGCAAGGATGTTCCCGATGTGTAGGAAGGAACTTCAGATGCTCGTTTACACCGAAGACACAGGCAAAATGCCGGAGTAACTCAGGCAGGCAGCATCTCTGGATAGAAGGAATGGGTGACGCTTCGGGTCGAGACCCTCCTTCAGACTAAGAGTCGGGGAGAGGGAGACAAAGAGAAATGGAAGGGTAAGGTGTGAAAATGAAAGATCAAAGGGGATGAATTGTTCAAAGTTAAATGGAGAATTATTGACTAGGGGAAAGCGACAACGAGACATACAAAGATAAAATATAATCAGGAGGACAGTCAAACTGGTCAGAGGACTAGGATGGGGAGGGATGGAGAGGATTGGAGATCCTTCTCTGGCTTGCCATCTGTGAGTCTCTGGTATTGGAGAGGAGTAATGTCAAAGAATATTCTTTTGAAAGAATGCCTTCCCTATTCCATCCAAACATTTGACAGTTTTGCCTTTTAAAGTCACTTGACTTTAAATTAATTTGTGAAATCTCATTGCCGTTAAAGGAATTGAATTCATATACTTGAAATGGACAGATTCGTTTAGTTATGTGGTGTGTGTGTGTGTGTGGGGGCATACTAATGTGTCTAATGTTTTCTCTGAATTCATACAAAGCCAAATTGAAGTGGAAGCTCTCTGGCCAGACATATCAGCTGATTTTGCACTCACTTTCTGTTGCAAGAAGCCTTGCAAGGAAGGTGCTGCGTGATTTCTCATTCACAGAGATTTCTGTAATGCATTAGGCGTCTGTCTGCATTATACGGATTACGATGGAATTGGCTGAGTTTCAGTTAACATCCCTGAAGCTTTCGAACATCCTGTGGACTAATGCAAGTTTGTTCTCAGTTTATCAATACTTGCTACCAGGAGCACAAAGATTATATGAACCAATTAAAGAGCAATTTATTTTAACATATACATCTCGTGTCTTTAGGCTATATTTTTACGGTCCGAGGAAGATTTTTTTGAAATGCCGTCACAAGTGACACTTCCAGTTTCAGGACAATGGCAACTAATTTGTTGACAGCAAGTTCCCATAATCAGTAAAGCAATGAGATTGTTCTATTTTCATGACATTGGTTGAAGTGTACGTAGTCTTCACCTGCTCTGCTCTGTTAATGCATCCGGATACCACATTATCCTGGCAGTTACGAGGATGTTGCCAGGACTCGAGGGCCTGAGCTACAGGGAGAGGTTGAGTAGGCTAGGACTCTATTCCTTGGAGCGCAGGAAAATGAGGGGTGATCATATATCATATCATATCATATATATACAGCCGGAAACAGGCCTTTTCGGCCCACCAAGTCCGTGCCGCCCAGCGATCCCCGTACATTAACACTATCCTACACCCACTAGGGACAATTTTTACATTTTACCCAGCCAATTAACCTACATACCTGTAGAGGTGTATAAAATCATGGGAGGAATAGATTGGGTAAACGCACAGAGTCTCTTGCCCAGAGTAGAGAATGGAGAACCAGAGGACATAGGTTTAAGGTGCGCGGTGGGTGGGGGGAGGGGGGAACCTGAGGTGTAATGTTTTAATACAAAGGTTGGTGGGTGTATGGAATGGGCTGCCGGTGGAGGTAGTTGAGCCAGGTACTGTTGCGACATTTAAGAAACATTTAGACGTACTTGAATAGGATAGGTTTTAGAGGGATATGGGCCAAGTGCAGGCAGGTGGGACTAGTGTAGATGGGACATATTGATCGGTGTGAGCAAGTTGGGCCATAGGGCCGATTTCCACTCCGTATGACTCTATGACATTGCACTGTTGAGATGCCGTAGCAACGCTGCCATGCATAGACCTACTTTATCCCAATAATCTGAGAGTTGAACATCAGTTAAATGCTAACATCGTGCACCTCTGTAAACGTGTCACAGCCTGTGACACAATTATGGAATGCTGTGGTTACTTCTATAGTGATAATATCTGCACAGGATGAATTCACCGGCAGCAAAGCGATAATGACCATTTAAGTGATTTGATAAAGGTGGTTGAAGGATAAATGTTGGTTAGGTTTACGGTTGTGTCAGGGCATGGGATCTGTTAAGTCTTCCTGAAAGGATCAATAGGGACCGCATCGTGCAGCATTTTCTTTGGTAGTGCATTAAGTTGTCATCCTAGATTTTCAGCACACATCTCTGGAGTGTCACTTGAAGCCTGGATCACCAGTAAAATAAGATGAAGACTGAATTAGGACTAGCTGATGAGGGAAATTGCTGTCCCCCATCCTAAGATATTTTGAAGTGCAGCAAAAAAAATTTAATGTCTATTTTGTGTGCTAGAATTGATTCCCCAAACTGAAAGTGGGGATTTGTGTCTCTACCTTCACGTTAAAGGAGTAAATGGTGCAGAATTGTAATTTACTGTCAAAACATAGGTGGAGTTAATTATAGATAAAGAACAGTGGCGTAGCGCTAGAGTTACTGCCTTACAGCGCCAGAGACCCGGGTTCGACCCTGACTACAGGTGCTTGTCTGTATGGAGTTTGTACGTTATCCCCATGACCTGCATGGGTTTTCTACGAGATCTTCGGTTTCCTCCCACACTCCAAAGACGCACAGGTTGGTGGGTTAATTGGCTTGGTATAAATGTAAAATTGTTCCTAGTGTGTGTAGGGTAGTGTTAATGTACGGGGATCGCTGGTCGGTGCGGACTCGGTGGGCCGAAGGGCCTGGTTCCACGCTGTATCTCTAAAACCAAAGTAAACTAAACCATGATTGTAACTTCAGGTGGGAAAGTTATATTCAAATATACATATGCCTCAACTTTGAGATGCATGAAAGACCTGAAGATATTGTGTATGTGTAGTAGATACTAAACAATGTAGAAATATGAATTCTGTCTATCTCACTCTGTGGCTTATTAAAAATCATAGCTGCAGCACAAAAACAGACCTTTAGACCCACCATATCCTTAATGACCCTCGAACACCGAATATTCATTATTCCCATTCAACCTTTGAAGTCTCACTATAAAATTTCTAACGAGCTATAAAATCTTAAAAAAGTAATTTTTTCAAAATTGTTTGCTCGTTTTATGCTCACTAATCACCTTTTCTTTCCCTGTTTTTCTTTTACTTTCATGCACATGATTTGAATTTGAATAATACATTTCTTGCACTGTTAGCTTCCAATCTGAAAAGCAGTCAAAAATGCTCTTGAGTCTCACGTGCCTACTTTCCTTTATGACAGCATTATCAGCTCATGATTTGCAAACCAAAAGAATGCACTCAATCTTCAAAGTCGAGACTGTCGACTCGCAGTGGAGAAAAACAAGTGGTGTGGTGCGATTTCTAGAACCACGTGCTGTGTCACCATGGGTTTGTATAAATGAAGCAAAAAGTGAGACCTATTCAATTGGAGAACAATCTGCAAAAGAACTAATCCTCTTCTCATGTTTCACTAACTGCTGCCGTAGAGGAAATGCCTCAATGGAACTGTTTATATAAATTATTTATTTGGAATGCCTTTCCTGATCCTGTAACACTGATTTTTTTTTTTTTTAAGTACATGAACCCTATCTGTTTAGAGGTAGAAAGTCATCTGGACGGGTACTTTTAAATTTAAATGTGTAATAGATTTAGTCGGATTTGTTTTGCAAATTTGGTCAGGAGGGATTCTGCATTTGATTTTACACTTACTTATGGTATTAGCCACCTCAAATTATGAACACCCAATATCTTTCCTAAGTAGCTTAATGAATCCATGGAACAATCACTGGGTTGCATCATAAATGTTATTGGATGAATTATTCTGTGATATTTTAAGGTGATTAAGGTTAAGCCCTGAATAGGAGCAGCAAGTTAATAAGCTTGCTTCAAAATAAGTGTCTACTTGCCTTTTCTCTAATGTGGCCAGTGACTCCCGTTGATTTGAATGGAGACCGCCAAGCTTTTTACCACCAGGCACAGGTTGAGCAGCAGGCTGGAAAGCCTGTGGGAGTTGTGAAATTGTCAGGAGTCCACAGGAGGAATCCAAGGGCAGCCATCTTAGGATGTCTCTAGCACTGGAAACCAAGAACTCCATGGGAGTCTCGACCTGAAACATCACCCATTCCTTCTCTCCAGAGATGCTGCCTGTCCCGCTGAGTTACTCCAGCATTTTATGTCTATCTTCGGTTTAATCCAGCAACTGCAGTTCCTTCCTACAAACTCCATAGGAGAACCTTGGTTCAGGGCCAGAAGCTGGAAAGAGTGCAGAGAGGATTTACGAGAATGCTGCCGGGACTTGGGGGCCTGAGCTGTAGGGAGAGGTTGGGCAGGTTAGGACTTTATTCCTTGGAGCGCTGGAAGAGGGGTGATCTTATAGAAATGTCCAAGGTCGTAAGGGGAATAGATGGGGTGAATGCACAGTCTTTTACCCAGAGTAATGAGATCAAGAACCGTTCAACGTAGGCTTAAAGTGAGAGGGGAAAAATGTAACAGTAACCTGAGGAGCTACCTTATCCACACAGAGGGTAATGGGTACATGGAATGAGCGGGCAGAGGAGGTAGTTGAGGAAGGTAACAACTTTTAAAAGATATCTGGACAGGTGCATAGGTAGGAAAGGCTTAAAAGGATATGGGCCAAACACAGACAGGTGTGATGAGTAGAGATAGGTCATCTAAGTTGGCGTGGGCAAGTTGGGCCTAATGGCCAGTTCCATGCTCGATGAATCTATGACTAGATCATGAATGAATGAATGAATGAATAAGTTTGTTGGCCAAGTATGTGCAGATACAAGGAATGTGCCTTGGTGCTCCGCTCACAAATGACAACACAAACATACAGTTAACAATTAAGAATAAAGCATAAACACATCAAAACAATAAGGATACAACATTACGGTCTAAACGTGTGGGTGAAAATAAACCAGAGCAAAAAAGAGACCACAGACTTTGGTTATTGAATAGAACTATCACTCGTGGGAAAAAAAGCTGTTTTTATGTCTGGCTGTGGCTGCTTTGACAATCCGGAGTCGCCTTCCAGAGGGAAGTGCTTCGAAGAGTTTGTGGCCAGGGTGAGAGGGGTCAGAGATGATCTTGCCCGCTCGCTTCCTGGCCCTTGCAGTGTACAGTTCGTCAATGGGGGGAATGTTGCAGCCAACAACCTTCTCAGCTGTGCGAACGATCCGTTGCAGCCTCCGGATGTCGTGCTTGGTGGCTGAGCCAAACCAGACCATGATGGAGAAAGTGAGGACGGACTCAATGATAGCAGTATGGATATGATGTTGAAAAGAGCCAGCTCCTTTAACGCAGTAGTGGGGGAGAGCATCTTGCAGGGGTACTGCCTTTCCAAGGTCTCATCTAGCTGCTGTGATCGATGAAAAATATTCCCCAGCAGCATTTTAAGGAAGAGTAATAGACTATTTTCTCCTTCAGTTAAAGCAGATTAGCTGGAAATTCTGTTCTTTGTGGGAACGACCCATGCACAGGTTTGTTGGCTTATTTCCTATATTTGAACTGGTTGTAAATATTCTTTTAAAAATCAGTAAAACACACTGTCCGAAGATCATGATCGTTGCAACTCCACCTTTATAGGATTTTCATTTGTGATCAGTAGGATAGATAATCTTTCAAACATAGAAACATAGAAAATAGGTGTAGGAGTAGGCCATTCAGCTCTTCGAGCCTGCACCGCCATTCAATATGATCATGGCTGATCATCCAACTCAGTATCCCGTACCTGCCTTCTCTCCATATCCCCTGATCCCTTTAGCCACAAGGGCCAAACACTACTTTTAAACATTTATTATTATGTTCTGAAGCTTGAAGTTACTGGAGATCAGTTTTATTTTTGTAACCTTAAGCTGTCTGTTTGTAAACTGAATGCTTTAAACAATAATCCAATCCCCTGATTGAATAATTTGGTGTTGAACGATGGGCTAAATGAATATGTCAATAGATGATGAAGGTGAGTTGTGTTAGGTTGGAGTATGATTGATAGGAAACCTTTACTAAAGTTAATTGAATAAATATTTGTGGGATATTGTCGATTTTGGGTTGTGTGTGCGTATGTATGACATTGTGGATGTACAATGCAAGTGGATAAAACTATTTTAGACTGGAAAATAGTTTGAGATTAGGTGGGCTGTTTTGTGGCTTGTGAAGGTCAAAGGCTTCCTGAGTGCATTGTGCATCCTGCAGCCAATGCACAATACTGAATCTTGCAGACGTGGTGCCCAGATATATGTTTAGTTTAGTTTAAAGATACAGCGCGGAAACAGACTTTTCGGCCCACCAAGTCCACACTGACCAGTGAGCCCCACACATTAACACTGCCCAACACACACTAGGAACAATTTTACATTTATACGACTTTACCACGCCAATTAACCTACAAACCTGTACGTCTTTGGAGTGTGGGAGGAAACCGAAGATCTCGGAGAAAACCCACGCAGGTCACGGGGAGAACGTAGTCAGGTTCGAATCTGAGCCTCTGGCGCTGTAAGGCAGTAGCTTTACCGCTGCGTCACCAGACCACCGTAAACATCGCATGTGTCTGAGAGCCTCTGTTTAGTGCACCAGGCAGAAAGATCCTGATGGAATTAGCACTGTTTGTGGATCAATGTACCGTGAAGGAGGTATCCATGTACCTGTCCGAATGTCCTTTAAATGTTGTTACACTATCTGTCTCTATTTGCCTCTATACCTCCTTTGCTGAATGTTCCATATACTCACCACCCTCTCTGTGAAAAAAAAGTTGCCCCTCAGTATACCATCTCAATCTATATTTCTGTTAACCATTTCAATATTTCAGTTGCAAGGGCAGAGCCATGTGTTTTGAAATACTAACTCAGTTCCAGGGCAGATCTAAACACAGTGCGGGAAATTGCCCAGTTAAGATTAGGTGGCCTGTTTTCCAGTTGAGGGTTGTACCGACCTAGCTTTGATTCTGACCTCCTGTGCTGCCTGTGTTGAGTTTGCACATCCTCCCTGTGATTGCAAGTGTTTCTCCGGGGTTCTCCACTTTCTTTCTATGAGCTAGCGACTGTAAAATCTCGTGGTGCAGCTGGATGGAAAAAAGGTTCAACGGGAGTTTTGAGGGAAAATAAGCTGCCGGGCTGCAGGGAAAACAGAAGAGGGGATTGGGTACTGGATGGGATTGTTCCATTGAGAGTCAGCATGGACCCAATGGGCCAAATAGACTTGTATTTAAATAAGCATGCAATTGTTTATTGGCCTTCATAACAAGAGGAGTTGAGTATAGGAGCAAAGAGGTCCTTCTGCAGTTGTACAGGGCCCTAGTGAGACCGCACCTGGAGTACTGTGTGCAGTTTTGGTCTCCAAATTTGAGGAAGGATATTCTTGCTATTGAGGGCGTGCAGCGTAGGTTTACTAGGTTAATTCCCGGAATGGCGGGACTGTCGTATGTTGAAAGACTGGAGCGTACACTAGGCTTGTATACACTGGAATTTAGAAGGATGAGAGGAGATCTTATCGAAACGTATAAGATTATTAAGGGGTTGGACACGTTAGAGGCAGGAAACATGTTCCCAATGTTGGGGGAGTCCAGAACCAGGGGCCACAGTTTAAGAATAAGGGGTAGGCCATTTAGAACTGAGATGAGAAAAAACTTTTTTAGTCAGAGAGTTGTGAATCTGTGGAATTCTCTGCCTCAGAGGGCAGTGGAGGCCAATTCTCTGAATACATTCAAGAGAGAGCTAGATAGAGCTCTTAAGGATAGCGGAGTCAGGGGGTATGGGGAGAAGGCAGGAACGGGGTACTGATTGAGAATGATCAGCCATGATCACATTGAATGGCGGTGCTGGCTCGAAGGGCCGAATGGCCTTCTCCTGCACCTATTGTCTATTGTCTATTGTCTATTGCTGGTATGGTTCAATTGTATACGTGATCGTTGTCCACTAGAGATTTAGAAGTGAGGCTTGGGATTCTGGCCAAAGTTTTGATTTGACCCAAATATTTTCAGACTTGAGAAGAATTTGTGAAAGTTGAATTGAATTGAATTGAATAATTTAATGTCACATGTGGCAAGTCACAGTGAAATTCTTTGCTTGCATGCCCAAATAGTCGCCCTTAAAGGGCGCTTACAAAGTTACACATTCGCCCCCAGCGCCAGATCCCCCTTTGTTCTCCCCCCCCCCCCCCTCCCCTCCCTCCACCCTCATGGTGGCCCACCCATGCCGGGTCCTCCATTGTCCATTGTTCTTCCTCATCCCTCACAGTGGCCCACCCACGCCGGGTCCTCCATTGTCCATTGTTCTTCCTCCTCCCTCACGGTGGCCCACCCACGCCGGGTCCTCCATTGTCCATTGTTCTTCCTCATCCCTCACAGTGGCCCTCCCACGCTGGGTCCTCCATTGTCCATTGTTCTTCCTCATCCCTTACAGTGGCCCACCCACGCCGGGTCCTCCATTGTCCATTGTTCTTCCTCATCCCTCACACTGGCCCTCCCACGCTGGGTCCTCCATTGTCCATTGTTCTTCCTCATCCCTCACTGCGGCCCACCCATGCCGGGTCCTCCATTGTTCCTTCACTCGGCAGCGGCGTCCTCACTTCCATGTGTCCGTCCCCTTCCGTCGGTCGGCGCCATCATCGACCGCCGCACCGACCCCTCCACTAACGCTGCCGGGACTTCACCGGGCACCTCCGTGGTGCCGACCCAGGCCCCAGCCACAGGCTTCACAGACACAGGGGCCGTTGGCCGCAGGCTTTGTCGACCCGCAGGGCTCCACCTTCAGCCCGCGAGGCCTGGGCTCCGCCCTCGGCTTCTCAGCGGCGGCACCTCCGGGACGCATAAAGCTAGCGATTGGAACACTCCGTGGATTTGACAATGTTATTTTAAGCTAATCTAATCATAATGAAGAATCGGGGAGAAGTGGAGATTCTGGTCAGGTGAAGGTAGACACAAAATGCTGGAGTAACTCAGCGGGTCAGGCAGCATCTCTGGAGAGAAGGAATGGGTGACGTTTCGGGTCGACTTCTGGCCAGGTGAAGGTGACCCACACTGGTGTTCCTCAGGTGATGAACACAGACATGTATAAACCACATGAATCTTTCAGATTTTTAATTTTTTTAGATTTAGGGATACAGAGCAGAAACAGGCCCTTCGGCCCACCAAGTCCGCGCCGCCCAGCGATCCCCGCACATTAACACTAACCTACACACACTAGGGACAATTTTTACATTTGCCCAGCCAATTAACCTACATACCTGCACGTCTTTGGAGTGTGGGAGGAAACCGAAGATCTCGGAGAAAACCCACGCAGGTCACGGGGAGAACGTACAAACTCCGTACAGACGGCGCCCGTGGTCAGGATCGAACCTGAGTCTCCGGCGCTGCATTCGCTGTAAGGCAGCAACTCTACCGCTGCGCCACCGTGCCGTCCTTTCACAAGAGTTGTGCAAGAAGCTCCAAAATGTCTTAGGATTCCTCCCACAGCAGGAGCTTGGAATGCAGCAGCTGCCAACTGCCCTGGAATGGTGGAAAGGAAACTTTACTTTTCCACTCCACGACCAGGCATCATTGTATCATGAGTGGACAGTCCAAGAGGGGAATGGTAGCAATCGAGAACTGAAAGAAGGGTGATGGCCTTCTCTGCAATCTATACACTTGTGCTTACCATGGGGAGCTGCTAACAGGTGCAGTGGTAGAGCCGCTACCTTACAGCGCCAGAGACCCGGGTTCGATCCTGACCACGGGTGCCGTCTGTATGGAGTTTGCACATTCTCCCCATGACCTGCGTGGGTTTTCTCCGAGATCTTCTGTTTCCTCCCACACTCTAAAGACGTATAGGTTTGTCGGTAAATTGGCCTCGGTAAAATTGTAAATTGTCCCTAGTTGTGTGTAGGATAGTGTTAGTGTGCGGGGATCGCTGGTCGGCGCGGGCTCAGTGGGCCGAAAGGCCTCTTTCCGCGCTGTACCTCTAAACTAAACAACAGCTCATAAAAACACTTTCAATGTAATAAACTCTTGAGCCGGCCCTCATGCAGCTTTCAGGACTATGGTGTTTATTCATTGTGAGTGTGACCTCGTTATTGTGTTGGCTGCCTAGCAGTCTCGCATGTTGTGTGCTGAGAAGCCAATGATTTAATTTCACAATGTGTTTGATTGAGCTGATCACAATTAGCAATCAACTTCACACTTCCACTGAAGTACAGGGAATATTAAAATAAATCATGCATTGTGGTTACGTTTCTTTGACCACTGAATTTCTGCCTGCAGTTTTCTCTTATTTTCTTACCTCCTGTCTGGTCGGGCAGAGCTTGCCTCTGCCGTGTGCACGTTGAACCAAGTCATGCTGTCTGTGGCTGGCAGCCCTGGGGAGAGGTGCTGCTGCCCAGATGGTCCCAATGAGTCAGTCGCAGTCTGGCCCAGACTTGACACATGGTTGTACCACGCCAGACGCCAATCCACCAGTCACCCATAGAGTCACAGAGTGGAACAGGGCCTTCGACCCAATTTGCACACGCTGACCAACTCTCTTAAAAGAGAGTTAGATAGAGCTCTAGGGGCTAGCTGAATCAAGGGATATGGGGAGAAGGCAGGCACAGGTTACTGATTGCAGATGATCAGCCATGATCACAACTGGCTGAGAAGATTGGCTTGTTGTTACCCAACTCAAGCTATGCAATTCAAGCTCCTCGACCGGGAAACCATCGGGCTTGAGTCTGAAGCCTCGGGGGTGTAGTTATCCATTGTCGATTAGAGCACCACTAAATACGCACACACGCATAAAGATTTCAAACACAATGAAATACTGCTCCTTATCTCTACATGATCCAGATGAATCGTATCCGTAATGCAGCACAACGGATATGTAAGCGTGTGTGGGAATGAACTGCAGATGCTGGTGTACACTGAAGATTGCCACAAAAGGCTCGAGTAACTCAGCGGGTCAGGCAGCATCTCTGGAGAAAAGGAATGGGTGAAGTTTTGGGGTCGAGACATTTCTTCAGACTGAGAGTCATGGGAGAGGGAAATGGGGGACATGAAAAGGTACACAGAAAAACAAAAAAGAATGAAAGGTATGAAATGTCAACCCAGAACGGTAGCGCAGTGGTAGAGTTGCTGCTTTACAGCGAATGCAGCGCCGGAGACTCAGGTTCGATCCCGACTACGGGTGCTGCACTGTAAGGAGTTTGTACGTTCTCCCCGTGACCTGCGTGGGTTTTCTCCGAGATCTTCGGTTTCCTCCCACACTCCAAAGACGTACAGGTATGTAGGTTAATTGGCTGGGTAAATGTAAAAATTGTCCCTAGTGGGTGTAGGATGGTGTTAATGTACGGGGATCGCTGGGCGGCACGGACTTGGAGGGCCGAAAAGGCCTGTTTCCGGCTGTATATATATGATATGATATGATATGATAGAACCCCAGGGGACGTTCTGCTGCAGTTGTACAGGGCCTTGGTGAGACCGCACCTGGAGTATTGTGTACAGTTTTGGTCTCCTAACATGAGGAAAGACATTCTAGCCTTAGAGGGAGTACAGAGAAGGTTCACCAGATTGATCCCTGGGATGGCAGGACTTTCATATGAAGAAAGACTGGATAGACTAGGCTTATACTCGCTGGAATTTAGAAGACTGAGGGGGGATCTTATTGAAACATATAAAATTCTTAAGGGGTTGGAGGGCTAGATGCAGGAAGATTGTTCCCGATGTTGGGGAAGTCCAGAACCAGGGGTCACAGCTTAAGGATAAGGGGTAAGTCTTTTAGGACCGAGATGAGAAAACATTTCTTCACACAGAGAGTGGTGAGTCTGTGGAATTCTCTGCCACAGAAGGTAGTTGAGGCCAGTTCATTGGCTATATTTAAGAGGGAGTTAGATGTGGACCTTGTGGCTAAAGGGATCAGGGGGTATGGAGAGAAGGCAGGTACAGGTTACTGAGCTGGATGATCAGCCATGATCATATTGAATGGCGGTACAGGCTTGAAGGACTGAATGGCTTACTCCTGCACCTATTTTCTATGTTTCTATGTTTCTACTCTGTAAACAGCCGAGTAAACAACAAACTGCAAAGACAAAAACCATGCGCTCGGGTCTATGCAGTTTCAGAGCTTATTTGGAGGTTGCAGTGTTTAATAGCCTGATGGTCGTAGGGAAAAGCTGCTCCTGAACCTGAACGTTACAGTGATTCTGGTAAGCACACGTTAAACGCTCGCACAAGTTAAAGTTTGGCTTTTCCTTGTACTTAGAAGTTGGCCACAGTCGATGAAGCTCTTGACGCTGAGTGAGAAAGTTCGTATCAGTCCCCACTCCAGTGATCGAGCACCATGCTGACAAACCGCCCAGAAGCGAAACAGCTGCTTTATAAGAGCTCATTAAGATGTAAACATTAAACCAAGCTCTAATCTGCCCTCTCGGGTGGAAAAGATCACTAGCCACTATTTTGAGGGAAGGCAGGGGAATTATTCCAGATAATTCAGTCAATGCTTCTCTCTCAATTAGTTCACTGAAATTAACTGCCCATTAGTACTTTGCTTTATGGGAGCTTGTTGTTTCTTTGATAATTACAACAGTTTACTTGCTAAAAAAAGAACTTAATTAGCTACAAACAGCTCTTGGAAATCTTGTGGTTATGGACAGTGTTGTATAAATGTTGTTCATTCTTTAGTGAGAACTAGTTGTGTGCTATGAAGCAGGAGAAATGAACAACACAAGTAAGTCTATAAATATCTGAAGATAGACACAAAAAGCTGTAGTACCTCAGCGGGTCAGACAGCATCTCTGGAAAAAAGGAATAGGTGATGTTTCGGGTTGAGACCCTTCCTCAGACTATAACCATCTGCCAGGTGAAAGTAAAGGCAGACCAGAGCTATGCACAATAATAAATAGATGGGCGCAGAAAGGTTGAAAAGATCATCTCCCAAAAATATTACCTGTATCCCCTTCCACAGATGCTGATCGACTTGGAGATTTGCCGGGTTTTTTTTTACTTGAGTGTTTTATTTTCTTAGTTTCCCCATTGTTGCTCTTGAGATGTAAAGTACGCATTATATTTCAATTTATATAGTGAACCGCTGTAAATGAAAGTGGCCACGCAATCTGTCCTGGCTTTCATTCATGATGTGAAGTGAAGCCGCAAGTGAAGCTGGTAGACCTGCTGCCTCACAGTGCCAGAGACCTGGGTTCAATCCTGACTTTGGTTGAGATCAAGGCTTAATTGGCCGTGTCTTACTGAATAGTTGGGGTGGTCCAAGTGTTGGGGGTACTGATTGTGAATGATCAGCCATGATCACATTGAATGGCGGTGCTGGATTGAAGGGCCGAATACTGGATTGAAGGGCTGAATGGCCTACTCCTGCACCTATTGTCTATTGTTGATTTGCCTATTTTCTAATTTCTGATGTTTTTAGAGTCCCAAAGCATTCCATGGCCACTAAAGTACTTCCAGAGTACAGACACTATTTTAGTGTAAGAAAATAACAGCAGATGCTGGCACAAATCGACGGCATTTATTTCACAAAATGCTGGAGTAACTCAGCAGGTCAGGCAGCATTTCAGGAGAGTCTGAAGAAGGGTCCCGACCCGAAACGTCACCCATTCCTTCTCTCCTGAGATGCTGCCTGACCTGCTGAGTTACTCCAGCATTTTGTGAAATAGACACTATTTTAGTGGCTCATCTCACCTAACATCTCACCTAAATGCCCGTCCCTCTGGCTGTGCTTCAGGCTCTAGCATGGGAATTAAGCCAATTCTTCAACTCGGAAGCAAGAGGATCATCAGCCGAACTGTGAGGATCAGTCTCCTGTCTGTCCCAGCCCCCACCTTAAACAGCGTCTGTACTCTGTTGAAAGTCCGTAACTATAGCACCATGTGTTTGGAACAAAGGCTTATTTGGAATAGTCAGATTATGGTGCCAAGTGTTGTGTTAGGCAGTCCTCGACAGTCTTCCTTCCCTGTAACAGGGTCAGTGCGACGATTAATAATGAAACACAGTCATCAATTATTAGGCGTGATTTTTTTTTTGAACATAAACCCAGCACAGTGTTAGCCGAATGTACAATGTTACAAAGATGTGTGAGCTGACAACAGACTGATGGTCTGGTCCTACAGTTGCCAACAGGGCCAAGTGACATTAATAGGAGGTTTTTGTTTGTACACGGAAGGCAACATTGGAATTTTGAAATACTCTTTGAAGAAGCGCGAAATCCCACAAACTTCCCCTTCGCTCTCATCGTAGCTCCATCTGAAACATCAGCTACTGCGGTTTCCAGTGAAGTCACTGCAGCCGAGCGGGAAAAGGTCCCCTGGAAATGTAAACCTGCCGCCTGAAATCCTCGAGGCTTCTTTGCTGTTAGCATGACCCTCACAATGGCTTTCAAAGGGGGAACCTCCTGAATGATACGATCCTTGCACATTACACTTTGATTCCTGAGACGAGGGCACGTTAACATGCCCAGCAGGCAGAACATCCACTTTCCATTTCAAACGTGGAGGCTCCACCTTAGGCAGTCGCTGGTCAGATGTGACACAGGTACATGTGATGCACACCTCTAGCAAGGCTCTCAACGCAAAGACCAGCCTCTGATGTGCCTTCTGCCTCCTTCAAGTATAATTGCAAATTTGGGTTAATGTTCCTTGCAGCGAGCCACTGTAAAATGACAAAGCTCACAAACAATATTTAGAACAGTGCTTGAAATGCACCATGCAGCAACTTGTACCACGTTATTTGCGCAGAATTTGAAGGCAAGTGGCAGAGGCCGAAAACTTGGGACATCACGAGCACCAATATCCAGTCTCTCTCTGAAGAAGGGTCTCGACCCAAAACGTCACCCATTCCTTCTCTCCAGAGATGCTGCCTGTCCTGCTAAGTTACTCCAGCATTTTGTGTCTCTCTACTTCTGTGCACCATGTATCTGATCCAACTAGGGTTGCCAACTGTCCCGTATTAGCCGTATTTTGGGCTAAATTGGTTTGTCCCGTACGGGACCGCCCTTGTCCCGTATTAGGCCCGGGGGGCGCTGTAGGCCCCGACACTGTAGGCCCCGACGCTGTAGGTACTGACAGTTTAGGTCCCGACAATTTAGAGACAATAGACAATAGACAATAGGTGCAGGAGGAGGCCATTCGGCCGTTCGAGCCAGCACCACCATTCACTGTGATCATGGCTGATCATTCTTAATCAGTACCCCGTTCCTGCCTTCTCCCCATTCCCCTGACTCCGCTATCCTTAAGAGCTCTATCTAGCTCTCTCTTGAATGCATTCAGAGAATTGGCCTCCACTGCCTTCTGAGGCAGAGAATTCCACAGATCCACTCTCTGACTGAAAAAGCTTTTCCTCATCTCAGTTCTAAATGGCCTACCCCTTATTCTTAAACTGTGGCCCCTTGTTCTGGACTCCCCCAACATTGGGAACATGTTTCCTGCCTCTAATTTAGGTCCCGACACTCTAGATTTCCGACATTTTAGCTCCGGACAGTTCAGGTCCGGAGGCCCGGGCACCGCCTAATGGAGGTTGCATAGCAACTCGCTTCCCGGCCCAGGCGTCCAGCATTGGTGGAGCGGGAGCACGTGACTGCTGGCTGGGTGAGGCCACGTGGGGCCGTATTTGGGAATGAGATAGTTGGCATTCCTAGATCCAACCTTCTTGACTAAACAGTGGTTGTTAGTTAAGTTAGTTAAGGGTGTGATATCTCAAAATTACTAAGCACAGTAAAGTATTTTATTCAGTCGGAAGAACAAAAAATTTGATTCAAATAATTGCGTAGAAAAATGTGGGAGATAAGAGATGATCTTGGCATCATGTTTAGCATGGATATTATGGGCCGAAGGGCCTGTTGTTATGCTGTCCTGTGTTCTATGTTCTAGTGCAAAAATCAAGATGCCAAATGTTTTATTTCTAATTTAAGAATTGGCTTGATAGACTACTATTAAGAAATGCTTCTAATTTCCATCAGTTGGAATTATGGTTGAAACCTGGGCCTTCGCTTTGAGGGGATTGGTGCTAAGTGTGCATGTTTATTTAGTGTAGTTTCCAACCTCTGACTGTATAGCACAAAAGTGTTTTTAAATTGCTAGTGATGCACTTCTTGAACAATTATCAAAGGACAGGACTGAGAAAGTGCAGCATATGCCCTCTGTGGATCTTAAACCCAGTTTACTCTAATTCAACTCCAAATGCCTATTTTCCTGCTGAGAAATTGAACAATAGGAAAGGTAATCAAGTGTGGGTGAATACCATAAGCTCCATTGAGAAACAAGACATCTTGTTTACTTCTTAGAAACTTCCAGTCAGTGTGAAAAACGGAAAATAGGCACAAAAAGCTGGAGTAACTCAGCGGGTCTGGAGAACACAGCATCTCTGGAGAAAAGGAATAGGTGACATTTCGGGTCGAGACCCTTCTTCAGTCTGAGAATCAGGGGAAGGGGGAAAGGGAAACAGAAAAGATGTGGAGCCTTTCTCCGGAGCTGTCCCGAAGGTGTTGCGCCTCTGGCAGTCATCGGTGCCATTATTCTTGTTTTCTGCAGTCTACTTTAGGTCAGAGTGCAGCATTAGAAATTGTTAAATTGGATCGTTAAACATCAACGGATATTGCACAGTCATTAACCTGCCACCTTTCAGATACATTTATCAATGGTGAGGTCAAAATCCTTTCTCTCTGTTCCTGAAACGCGCTGACGATTCTGCTTCCATGGTCAATTTATCTGCCTGTAAATGGAATCCTCCTCTTGCAGCCTCTCCTTAAGGGCATGATCAGCATGTTAATTTGGAAATGCCCTTTATTTCATATAATTCTGAGAGACTTTAGAGTTGACCAAAACGTTTGACTGATGTATGTGCGTGTGTCTCTGCCGAGCCTCACAAGTGGCACTCAGAGGGCTGTTGAGATATGAGTGCATTCATTGCGATAATGGGGAAATACTGCCCTGCTGAAGAAACTGTTTTTTGGATGGGATGTTAAGCCTGAACTGAGAAAACGGTCCCATGCTGCTGTTACAGAGAATAGCAGAGGTGTCTCCAAGAGCTTTTTCACCAAAATGCATCCTGCGATCTTGCATCAGTAAAAACAGAAGAAAAAAAAAAACGTGTAGGCAGGAACTACAAACGCTGGTTTACACCGAAGATAGGCACTAAATGCTGGAGTAACTCAGCAGGTCAGGCAGCATCTCCAGAGAAGAGGAATAGGTGATGTTTCAAGTCGAGACCCTTCTTCAGACTCAGTCTGAGGAAGAGTTTCGACCCAAAACATCACCTATTCCTTTTCTCCAGCGATGCTGCCTGACCTGCAGAGTTACTCCAATAAAAAAAAAGATACTGGAAATTAGCTTCACTCCACACTTCCCTTCAGTTTGGAAAATAGCAACCTTTCGCTTAGATTCACTTCCTCCCATTTAGCTAACTGTCAATACATTTGGCTACAATCCCGTTTATTCTACGGGCTGCAGTTTTGATTACAAATCTATTATGTGGAACTTTATCCAAGACTCCATCCAATGCATTGCCCCCATTGAGCTCTCTATCTCCTCGTCAAAATCATGTATCGATTTAGATAGTATAATGGGCACATCCATGTATTTTTCCCTGTTCATTTCAGGCCAGTCCAATGATCGGTAACTTCAAACTTGATTATTGCTTTCTGAATTCTTCCCATCACCACGGTTAAATGGACTTGCCGATAATTGTTGGGTTTAAGACCACATTGATTTCTAATCAAGAGTGTAATAGGTGTTGCAATTTTCCAGTCCTAGGGTAAGTGTGAATCAATAGATGGTTGGAGGACTTTGGCCAGGGTCTTTGTTGTTTCCTACTTTTACTCCCTCAACATCAGTTAGATGGAGCTCTGGGGACTAGTGGAATCAAGGGATATGGGGAGAGGTTGGGCACAGGTTACTGATTGTGGATGATCAGCCATGATCACTATGAATGGCAGTGCTGGCTCGAAGGGCCGAATGGCCTCCACCTGCACCTATTTTCTATGTTTCTAACATGCATCCCAATTAAAGGAACAGAAAATGTTTGTGGTATCCAGCAGGTCAGGACACATCTGTGTAGATAAACAGAGTCAACATTTCATGTCAAACTCCACACAGACAGCACCCGAGGTCAGGATCAAATCTGGGTCTCTGGCACTGTGAGGCAGCAGCTCTACCAACTGTGCCACTTTGCCGCACATCAAAGCTCATCAACACGGACATGTGAAAACAAAGTTGAGATGAATGAGGAAAGTTAATGTGAGTTGTTAAATTCAGCTAATATTGGAAACATGATAGTCTCCTGGAACAAACTCAGCTGATCAGGATAGCATATCTGGAGCGACAAAGTCAGAGTTGACATCACTGGCCAGCTCCAACACAAACGGGGAAGACCGGTTGCCCAAAGTTGTTGAAGTGAGTATTGAGTTCCAAGGACTGCCATGTGCAAAAGGAATTGATTAAACTTGACACAAGTTGCTGGAGTAACTCAGCAGATCAGCAGCATAGACTCAGAATGCTGGAGTAAGTCAGCAGGTCAGGCAGCATCTCTGGAGAACATGGATGGGTGACGTTTCAGGTTGGGATCCTTCTACAGTCTCTGCATTAAGCTTCATTGGAACAGTGCAGGAAGCTGACATCAGAGGTCTGAGTGGGATGAAGAACTAAACGTGGATCCTACCTACACTAGTTTAGGTGCATCTGGTCTTCCTTACAACATCTCTTCCTCAATTTTTGCTGAGGTTCCAGTAGCTTAATCTTTCAGATTTTCCTCTTTCGTGTCCATCATCCACGTTTCAAATGTTACATCGCTGTCATCGTCCGTCCTGAAAAGGGTGCAAGCTTCCGGCGACAATCAGTGGGAGCCATCACTTGTACAGTAGATGATGGTGGTAGCAGAATTAGCTCAGGGCAATTCCAGTTTCCAGCCCCGCGATGTGGACGCTTCTGCTATGGGGCCGTCTTTCAGATAAGAAATGTTGTAATGTAATCTGCTCCCATGTGATAGAGTAACACATTTTGTCTGATGAAGAGATAATGGTGGCTAGGTTTCAGCAGCCTGAGTGGTTACTTGATCAGAAACTCGTATCTACATGTGATGGCAGATTTTCCATTTGTGTCCTTATTACAATTATTATCACAGCCAGTATAGAATTAGCAGTGAAGTGTGTGAACAGTATAATAAATGGTATAATTCTAACCTAAAATCTATTATTTGCACTTTATATGCCATATGCTATAATTATTTGTAGGGTACTCATGGAAATTCCCAAGGCTATACATACAAATGCTTCCGCATGCCCACTAATCTTAAATTCATTACGCTCTGATTGGAAAATATTATTGCACCAAACTAAAATGGTGACAATTAATTCGATGAGTCCACATTGAGAGATGAGCTCCACATCAGCAAATACCTCTGTTGTCGTGTTTCTGCCACTTTCTCTTCATCACGTATACAGTTTAGGTCGTGTGAGGAATTGCAGATACAGGTTTAAAACAAAGACAGACACAAAAGGCTAGAGTAACTCAGTGGGTCAGGCAGCATCTTTGGAGGATAGGAAAAGGTGACCTTTCGGGGATTCTGAAGAAGGGTGTCCGATGATCGGGGAGACCAGAACTAGGGGGCATAGTCTTAGAATAAGAGGGGGCTCTTTTAAAACTGAGATGAGGAGAAACTTCTTCACTCAGAGGGTGATTAGTCTGTGGAATTCGCTGCCTCAGGGAGCTGTGGAAGCAGGAACGTTAAATAAATTTAAAACGGAAATAGATTGTTTTTTAATAGACAAGGGAATTAGGGGTTACGGGGAGCGGGCAGGGAAGTGGACATGAGCTATTGTTAGTATAGTAAGACCTGAGTAATCTCCTGGACAAGTTTCGATCGCCTAGCTTGGGGTTGGAGAGGAATTTCCCGGATTTTTTCCCCAAATTGGCCTGGGTTTTTATCCGGTTTTTCGCCTCTCCCGGGAGATCACACGGTTCTTTTGGGTGGGAAGGAGGGCGATAGTGGGAAGGGGGTTTGGGTAGGATCAGCCATGATCGTATTGAATGGCGGAGCGGGCTCGAGGGGCCGGTTGGCCTACTCCTGCTCCTAGTTTCTTGTGTTCTTGTGACCCAAAACGTCACCAATTCCCCTTGTCCAGAGATGCTGGCCGACCCGCTGAGTTACTCCAGCCTTTTGTGATTGTCTACAGTTTAGTTTTGTTCATTGATATTGTTTCTGACTCGGTCTCTGACCTTTCGGCACAAATTGTACACATTATAGTTCTTCATAAAAGCTTCATTTACTCTCTGTTTTAAGGTTCTATTGCGATTTTATATTTTTCTCAAGCCTGTAATTATTCTTATGTTTTTCTACCCCATTTTCTTATGTTTTTCTACCCCATCCCCGCACACCAACACTATTCCGACACCCACTAGGGACAATTTTTACATGTGTTCTGTGGTAATCTCCCCAAGAACCTCGCCTACCCTTCCTCATGGCTACCTTTGCATTTCCTCATGGCAGGCAGTAGGATGACGAATGTACACGATGTCCTCTCTGATTTTTTTTTAGATTTAGATTTAGAGATACAGCGCGGAAACAGGCCCTTTGGCCCACCGGGTCCGCGCCACCCAGCGATCCCCGCACACCAACACTAGTCCTACACCCACCAGGGACAATTTTTACATTTGCCCAGCCAATTAACCTACATACCTGTACGTCTTTGGAGTGTGGGAGGAAACCGAAGATCTCGGAGAAAACCCACGCAGGTCACGGGGAGAACGTACAAACTCCGTACAGATGGAGCCCGTAGTCAGGATCGAACATGAGTCTCCGGCACTGCATTCGCTGTAAGGCAGCAACTCTACCGCTGCACCACCGTGCCGCAAAAGCATACTGCTAGAGACAGATATTAATGATGTCCACTCATTAGCCGTTTAACCCATTGATTTTCAAACACTTCATGACGCTTTGTGATCAAAGTTCTGCTAATACATTCATCAATAGCCGATTTAGAAAAAAATCTTTAATGTTAAATGTTTGTCAATCTCGTGATGCCTCAGCCTGACACCATGGCAATTATGTAGAGTTGGGGTTTTTTTTTTCCGATGACTGCATGAAAAATGAACGCTATTGAAGTTCTGCGTTTAATCTGCAGGTAATCCACTGATGAGTTTTTGGTCATTTTTCCCTGAGGCAGCCCATGACTGCAAAATCATTGATTGTTAAATGCATGTTTCCAATGTGCACTCCATCTTTCCTCCATCCACACCCTCTCTCCAGGGAGCTGTAGCAACTGGAAGAGGCTTACTGAGGAAGATCACTCTTCAAATTAAATTTGCCTTCTGTCGTGATACCTTTGGCTCATCTTCGGACTTCAACACAAAGGCATTTGCAGTGCGAAGAAGAAAAATAATAATTCAATCATCCGAAGTCGGTGCGAGTCCGCCCTACTGCTGATAAAGTGTGTTGTGCACCACTAACATCCTGCTGGCTTTAATTTTGCTGCCTTGATTAAACTGCACGCTTGTGCTTCTTGCGTTGCCAATCTAACACAGCCCCAAATAACCAAAGTGCCTGAGAGAGCTGCCATCGCATTGCCACACTGAGAGCTGCATCACGGAATTGCGATGAGAATCTCTGGCAGGCAGGCCTCTCTGCTCTAACCACTGAAATTAATTGAAAACGCCTAATTGTCCCATTTATTCACGCGGTAATTTGAGGCAATGTAACCAGGGGTTCTCGGCCCACGGCGTTCGGATGCTTGGCAGGTGTTTGAGTTAAGCATTTCCAGACCTGTAAAATATATTTTCTTCTTGAAAAAATGTCGTGAGGTAAATGATATAGTGAATTCTTTATTTAGTAAGTTGGCAGCGTTCTCCTTGCTGGGAGTGCTCGTATTCACATGCGCGCAGCTGGTCGAATTTGTTTGCTGTGGGACTGGATAGATGATGAATGCAAATTGAATTTTGACTGGAAACATAAAGATACTAATGTTTTAAACCTATTGCTTTTGTTTTGTTTTTTTAGGTCAGTTGAGTTCTTTGCCTGACTCTGTGTTTACCCTTGAATGCCGCTTCCTTTCTGCACAATGATTAGAGCTAAGAATTTGTGTTGTGCTGCATTTCATGCATAAGGCAATTCTACAGTGCCAGTCTTTAAGAATGGAAATATAAGAGACCGCAGATAATAGACAATAGACAATAGACAATAGGTGCAGGAGTAGGCCATTCAGCCCTTCGAGCCAGCACCGCCATTCAATGCGATCATGGCTGATCACTCTCAATCAGTACCCCGTTCCTGCCTTCTCCCCATACCCCCTCACTCCGCTATCCTTAAGAGCTCTATCCAGCTCTCTCTTGAAAGCATCCAACGAACTGGCCTCCACTGCCTTCTGAGGCAGAGAATTCCACACCTTCACCACTCTCTGTCTGAAAAAGTTCTTCCTCATCTCCGTTCTAAATGGCCTACCCCTTATTCTTAAACTGTGGCCCCTTGTTCTGGACTCCCCCAACATTGGGAACATGTTTCCTGCCTCTAATGTGTCCAATCCCCTAATTATCTTATATGTTTCAATAAGATCCCCCCTCATCCTTCTAAATTCCAGCGTATACAAGCCCAATCGCTCCAGCCTTTCAACATACGACAGTCCTGCCATTCCGGGAATTAACCTAGTGAACCTACGCTGCACGCCCTCCATAGCAAGAATATCCTTCCTCAAATTTGGAGACCAAAACTGCACACAGTACTCCAGGTGCGGTCTCACCAGGGCCCGGTACAACTGTAGAAGGACCTCTTTGCTCCTATAGTCAACTCCTCTTGTTACGAAGGCCAACATTCCATTGGCTTTCTTCACTGCCTGCTGTACCTGCATGCTTCCTTTCATTGACTGATGCACTAGGACACCCAGATCTCGTTGAACTCCCCCTCCTCCTAACTTGACACCATTCAGATAATAATCTGCCTTTCTATTCTTACTTCCAAAGTGAATAACCTCACACTTATCTACATTAAACTGCATCTGCCATGTATCCGCCCACTCACACAACCTGTCCAAGTCACCCTGCAGCCTTATTGCATCTTCCTCACAATTCACACTACCCCCCAGCTTAGTATCATCTGCAAATTTGCTGGCATCGGGAGCAAAAATCGAGCTGCCGGAGGAACTCAGTGGGGTCGAGCCACATCTGTGGAGAGGAGAAATTTCAGGTCAAGACTCCATGTTGGGAGTGCTGATGCTGTGTCTCGACCCAACACACCAACAATTCCTTTTGCCCCATGGATGCTGCTTAACCCGCTGGGTACCTCAAGCAGTTTGCTCTTTGCTGCAGTGTTTAATAACGCTAACTTACTCTGTGGTTGACATGCTGGAAGAGAGGCCGCTGAGTGCTGAAAACAGTCTCACAAGTCAGTTTGCTTTATGAAAGTGTAACTTGGATGCACGGAGTCTTTTCTGGCAATGGATCTATCGAGCTCATCCAACATTATAATTAAAAATCAGAGCCGAAGCTGACTTCAGTTACATTTTATCCATCATGGAAATGAATGTGATCTGCTTCTCCTAGAAAGTATGCTTTATTTTTGACATTTATGTACTACAATAAATGATCCCTCTTTTATAATATTATTTTATCTCAAACAGTGGCCTTTGATGCTGTTTGAGATAAAGTAATATTATCTCTCTCTCTTCCATAAAGTAAATGAGGTGATATATTTCTTAAAGTAGTGTCACAAAGAAATTGTAATGACCTTGTGTTTTTATGCCAGTCATACAGTCTTCTGACGATTCATATAATTTCTGCCATTTATTAATTAACTCCATCCTCGCACAACAGGGTTATTTGGCACCAGCTGTTTGCTGTGGTAATCTGTAGTGTGTCAGAACCATCTACCCTGACATCATTCACTGGTGTACGAGAATAAAAGGAAGATTTGTGAATGAAAGGCATCTATTTCACTTGTGCTCTGAGTTGAGGCAATCCACTTGTGACTCTGTGGTGTGCAGAGTTGAACTGCATTTATTCCCTGATACTTTACAGTATCAGCTGTTCGGCCAAACTTTTGGATATATTTTTGTTTATTGTCACGCTGGACTTTTGCACAGAATCTTTCATGACACTTCACCGCCAGAGAAGTACTTATTGAAGTGGAAGTCGTTGTGACAAGGTAGTGACTTCAGCCACTTTCTAGAATTAGTGTGGTAAAGGGCTTACTCTGTGGCAGCTTCTTATTCCCTGCCTCTTAATTTCAAAGCAAGGTTATAATAACTATTTGTTGCAATATCTTTGGAAACCTCTATACGCGCTGCAGGTTTCTGAAGGTTGTGTCCCCATAAAGCCCAAAAAGTGCCCTTCAGCCCAACATGTCCTTGCCAACCATCAAGTATTACTTTACACGGATCCCATTTTCCTGCTGTTGGTTCATAGCCTTGCATCCATTTAATTTAAGTGCTCATCGAGATACTGTTTGTGAGAGCACGTGCTTCCACTATACACTCCGACAGTGTGTTCTTGATTCCAACCACCCTCTACATGAAAGAGTTCTTCAACTCCCCTTTAAAGCTCTTACCCTTTACTCTGAACCTTTGCCCACTAGTTTAAGATGCCTCTCCTACTGGGAAAGGCTTCCTACCATCTACCCTATCTATGCCTTCCACCCCATCAGCCGACACAGTGGATGATGGGATAGCCATAAGGATGATTATTGACTGGTTTAGTTTAGTTTAAAGATATAGCATGGAAACGGGCCCTTCGGCCCACCAAGTCCACACTAACCAACGATCCCCGCGCATTAACACTATCCTACACACACTAGGGACAATTTACATTTATACCAAGCCAATTAACCTACAAACCTGTACGTCTTTGAAGAAACCAGAGATCTCGGAGATAGCGCACGCAGGTCACGGGGAGAACATATAAACTCCGTACAGACAGCACCCGTAGTCGGGATCGAACCCGGGTCTCTGGCACTATAAGGCAGCAACTCTACCGCTGGTTGGCAGCTCAATAATAGTTACACATCTAGATTTTCAGGCATACCTAGCCACACTAATTTTAGGTTGGCTAATTGTTCTTCACAGAAGGCACTCCATTTCTGTATCTCTGGCAAAGACAGGGAACTGGCACTAAAGGCTAAGTGCACCATATGGCAGACTGACTGGGCTCTGGTGTACTGGAATTCACACTCATTGCGTTGACATTTTAACTGACCAGCTTTGATGGATGAGCTCCACGTTCATCAAAGTACAAAGACAATAATGCCAGTGTAAGAGAGAGGATACACTAAAATATCAGCGGCAGAATCACAAATGCTTATGGGCCTATAGACAGAGATTTTTGTCAGGTTTGGTTTGGAAGCTTTTTTCAGTGCGAGGGTTTCCTTTATGGTTCCTGACTAAAGCAGTCAACTTCATTCCAAATGAATCTATGAGCCAAAATTGCAATCTCACTGTGGACTAGTTTTAGTTTTTTTAGTTTTAGAGATCGAGCGTGGAAACAGGCCATTCGGGAAGTCAGGCAGCATCTCTGGAGGACGTGGACAGGCCAAAGTGCAGGACTGAGGACTGAGTAGTACTTTCGGAAAAATAAAGCTCAGCCTCGGCTTTGCTCTGAACACAATACCCGGAAGTCCCCCCAAATACAGGAGAGAAGAGCTCTGTGTCCTGCCCTCTGCCATCCCAGAGTTCATATCCACATGCCTAACCCACAAGCTCAACTTTACATTATACCTTAAATTAATAACTTGCTATTTAAGAGACTTTGGGGTCGGCATATGGATATGCAGGGAATGAAGGGATATGGACTATGTGCAGGCAGATAAGAGTTGGTCTTGGCATCTTGTTCGGCACAGACATTGTGAGCCAAAGGACCTGTTCTTGTGCTGTACAGTTCTATGCTCTAAGAGGATATACTATATACGAGGAATACAATTGATGTAATGTTAGACTGTTCGAACCTTTCCCTTCATTCAATAGAATCGTTGCAGATTTCTGCCTTAAATCTGTTTCCTTATCTTTGCTCCGTAAATCTTTTATCCACTTAGAATAAAAATCAATCATCTTCGCTCTGTGAATTTCACTTGATCCAGCATGTATGGTCTTTTGAGAAAGAGCATGGGATTTCTTTCTTTGTGAAAATATGTCCCCAATTTAATTTGGTAGCTAATCTCCAATTTTAGTTTTGCTTCTCAAAACCCCTCATGGAAGGTGTTTGACTTGTAATTTATCAACTCCAACCACACCACTCCTCATCCATCTATCTTTCATGAATGTGTAACGCAAGAGTCATGCAGTTTGCTCTATTGTTTAACTCTATAAACTCGGGGAAAGTGCCCAAGACCGGGTGCACACAAATAGGCGTGATGTGGTGTAAGATGGGAACTGCAGATGCTGGGTTTACACCGAAGACAGACATAAAATGCTGGAGTAACATGCAGCATCTCTGGAGAAAAGGAATAGTTGCGGTTCTGGTTCGAGACCCTTCATCAGACTTCATCAGATGTATTGTAGTGCCTGGGCAAGGCTTAACCAACTGAAGAACAACAATGTATTTCAGTCCCCCGGACATGTATACTGTCAGGTTAGCACTAATATCCACTAGGTTATTTCTGGATCATTTATACCCCACAACTAAATTATCTACCGCCATTTTGTTGAGTAACTTATTCAGTCCATAATAAAAATGGGAAATGATGGAAATGTTCAGCACGTCAGGTGCTACCTGTGGATGACCTTCTATTAGAGCATATTCCCGGAACTAGGTTAATTCCCGGAATGGCGGGGCTTTCATATGTTGAAAGATTGGAGCGACTAGGCTTGTATACACTGGAATTTAGAAGGATGAGAGGAGATCTTATCGAAATGTATAAGATTATTAAGGGGTTGAACACGTTAGAGGCAGGAAACATGTTCCCAATGTTGGGGGAGTCCAGAACAAGTGGCCACAGTTTAAGAATAAGGGGTAGGCCATTTAGAACTGAGATGAGGAAAAACTTTTTCAGTCAGAGAGTTGTGAATCTGTGGAATTCTCTGCCTCAGAAGGCAGTGGAGGCCAATTCTCTGAATGCATTCAAGAGAGAGCTAGATAGAGCTCTTAAGGATAGCGGAGTCAGGGGGTATGGGGAGAAGGCAGGAACGGGGTACTGATTGAGAATGATCAGCCATGATCACATTGAATGGCGGTGCTGGCTCGAAGGGCCAAATGGCCTCCTCCTGCACCTATTGTCTATTGTCTATATCCAGCATTGTCACTTTGCATCTTCTTTCTGCGATATTGTCCCCTAACTCAATATCGTCTGGGAATTTGAATAGACCACACTCTGCATCTGTCCACTGTCCCAATAGATTATGTTTAAGTGCTGAGGGTCCGATACAAATCTATGAGGAACATTACTTCTCACATCTCACCCCGTAAGGGTTTCCTCAGTGATAATTTGTTAGTGACATTAAATGACTGTGCCTAACAAACACTACAAACACATTGAAGACACAGAGTGCAGGCAGCATCTCAAGAGAAATGGATAGGTGACATTGGGTGACACTCTGTGCCTTTTATAAACCAGTATCTGCAGGTCCATGTTCTGACGTTTCAGGTCGAGACCCTTCTTCAGACTGAGGGGGAGGGAGAGGGAGATACAGAGATAAGAAAGGGTAAGGTGTGAAAACGAGACAAAGGGGATAGAGATCAAGGAAAATGTAGAATAGATCATTGTTAGCTGGGAGACGGTAACACAGCAAACAGGGATAAAATGTAGTCGGTGACAGTCAAACTAGTTGGAGAACTAGGAAGGTGGGCCAAAGAGCCTTTTTTTCACGCTGTATCTCTAAATTAAACTAAATTAAACCAGTCAATAAACATCCTCATGGCGATCCCATTATCCACAGTGACCAGAGCAATCATTAATTGTTTTCTACATCTATCTCCAAACTAAACTAAACAAAGGTGTGATATAGTCTAGAGATAAGTGGTCCTGGCAAAACACAAACACAACAATAAGCAGACTATTACTGAGGAAGTGCTGCTTTTGATTGAGACCAGGCTTGGCTGTGATTAGTTGCTTAGGATTTCTTTTTTTTCTTTTTTTAGAACAAGACATGTTAAATTTTCCACATTGTCAGGTAGAATCAAATTGTGTGACTGTATTGGAAAGGCTTGTCAAAAAGCTCAGCTTGTTCTGGGCATAAGTCCATGGTGTTTTAGATTTTTAGAGATACAGCGCAGAAACAGGCCCTTCGGCCCACCGGGTCCGCGCCGCCCAGCGATCCCCGCACACTAACACTATCCTACACCCACTAGGGACAATTTTTACATTTGCCCAGCCAATTAATCTACATACCTGTACGTCTTTGGAGTGTGGGAGGAAACCGAAGATCTCGGGGAAAACACCACAAGAGAACGTACAAACTCCATACAGAGTAGTCAGGATCGAACCTGAGTCTCCGGCGCTGCATTCGCTGTAAGGTGTGGTCGGAGTTGTAGTCACCTACTCTAGCTTTTCTAGCTGATGCAGTTATGAAGGCTCCCGCCTCACCTTTGTCTTCTGGTTGTTGGCCCGGCCATGGCATTTCCATGTTTCTGGAGCCCCCACCTCCCCTTCATTTTACTGTGCAATTGCCCACCAATGCAACAGGAGGGTAGAGCTTTGAATTGAATTGAATTGAATCAGTCTGAAGAAGGGTCTCGACCCGAAACATCGCCCATTCCTTCTTTCCAGAGATGCTGCCTGACCCGCTGTGTTACTCCAGCATTTTGTGTCTACCTTTGAATTGATTAATTGATTGTTGGATTGCTTGGCATGGTGTTTTTTGCTGTTTAGCTTGCACGTATGGGATGTTGTTGCCACAAGGCTTGAAAAAGGTCACTACTACCAATGTTATTGTGGACAGATGCATCTCCCGCAGGGATGGTGGGAGGATAAGGTAAAGGCCTATGTCTCATGTTGGCTCACTCATCTCCTGGCACAGACCTAGTCTGGCGGTCTTCAGGACTGAGTCAGCTTGGTGCTAACCAAGCGAGTTGTGGTAATTAACATTGAAGCCCCAGAAGTGCATTCTGTGCCAGAGTAAATTGAAAACTGTTCTGTTTCCCTCTACTTGTCTGAATCGAACTAAATTTTTAATACGATTTTAACATAAAGTAGCTGACCAGCAAATTATAACCTAATGTTTGAAAATCCCTCAAAAGCCCCTGT
Organism: Rhinoraja longicauda; assembly: GCF_053455715.1. Taxonomy (NCBI): domain Eukaryota; kingdom Metazoa; phylum Chordata; class Chondrichthyes; order Rajiformes; family Arhynchobatidae; genus Rhinoraja; species Rhinoraja longicauda. The sequence goes on along the minus strand of NC_135982.1, from coordinate 16,799,366 downwards.
TTGTGTTGGCAGCCTCTTTGCAGCAGCATTTGAATAACGTGAAAATGCCATGCAAAGCCATTTTGCAATACGTTAAGTTGTGACTAAGGAGTATTTAATGCAGCCCCAGCCTCTAGTGCGCAATTTCAAAAGAAAGTAGGGGCTGTTAAATTATGATGAAGGATATTAATATTTTAAGGGCAGGGATTTGCAAAGTGAAATATTAACTTCCCCACCCAGCTGGGACCACCGCTGCACCATCTCCTCCTTGCTGCCGGTGGTGCAGCGGTAGAGTTGCTGCCTTACAGCGCCAGAGACCCGGGTTCAATCCTGACCATAGGTGTTGTCTGTGCGGAGTTTGTATGTCATCCCCGTTGTTTGTGAGTGTGTTCATTGAGAGGCACTCAGGTATATATATAAGTCCTTTATTAGCAGGGCCTTACAGTACAGATGCTGGCTTCCATTACCTCCAGTCTCCCGCCTGATTCCAGTGTAACCCAGTACAAAACCCGGCCTGGATTATGGACCGGGTGCACAACAGTAAAACCAGACATGGATCTACATCCCCCTTCTTAAGCATAAGCCCCCCCAAACTAGATAACAATATGAAACAACTACAACTTACAACTTACCCCATCCTAATACAAGGGATGAAAAGACAACCACGGCAACGCTAAACAGAGGAGGATACAACTCGAGTAAGATAAACAAAAGGGGAACGGTAACGACCGTAATTAACCAGAGTCCATAGCAAGTGTCTAGCCACAGTCTTGGTACTTGGGATTGGGCTTACAGACCCGTCCTGCACGAGTACAATACCAGCCCTCCGCCGTACCCACTGTAGGTGTCAGCACCATGGGTGGTGGTTCAAACGGCACTGGTCTCGCAACGGCCTTCTGCACAGGAGACTGCACCAGTGAAGTCATGGGTGATTCCATCACCGGCTCCTTTGTTGGTGTTAAAACCAGCTTGTGGTCTGCCGACGCCTGGCCTCCATTGGTCTGTAACCCGCCATCTGCGACCTCCGTGTAGCCATGTGAACGCGGATGAGATGGCAACGGCTCATTCACCGGTAGAAGGTGTTTTCTGTTCCGCCGGTAGGTTCCTCCTTCCGATTGGACAAGATAGGACCGCGGCTCCTGGCAGGTCCCACTAACTACACCCAGACGATCATGACCCTTCTGGGTCTGCAGACGGACCGTCTGACCCCCCGACAGAGGCTGGAGAGGATGGCTAGACCTGTCGTAATACGCCTTCTGGATCTGCCGTTTATGTTGCAGCTGAGCCTGAACAACTTGGGGCTCGTGAACATGGGGCTGCAGCAGGTGTCTTGCAACAGGAAGGGTGGTACGAGTTTGTCTGGACATCAATCGTTGGGCCGGCGAACCCAATACCGGGTCACGTGAAACGTTACGGAGATTGAGGAGATCCAGGAATACATCAGACCCGGCTCTTCTGGATCTCTCCATGACCTGTTTGGCACTACGGACAGCCCTCTCGGCTAGCCCGTTTGACTGTGGATACTCCGGGCTGCTGGTGATGTGTTTAAAATCCCAGCGCATGGCAAACTCCTTGAAACACTGACTGGTAAATTGACCGGCATTATCCGACATGAGGGTGTGAGGAGACCCATGGACCGAGAAATGTCTCGCCAGTTTTTGAATTATCGCCGCTGAGGAAACTGTGCGGAGCAAATCGACCTCGAACCATCCGGAATAGGAATCCACCAGAACCAGATATTGATTGCCACGCCACTCACAAATGTCAGTGGCCACAGAGGACCAGGGTAAATCAGGAACCGGGTGCAGCAAAAGTGGTTCCCTTTGCTGATGTGGGGCCAAACTGTTACACACCGCACATGATTGCACCCTCTGGTGAACGTAGTCAGACATAGCAGGCCAGAAAAACATACTTTTGGCTCGCTGAACCGTTGCCTCGGCGCCAGGGTGGCCCCTATGTATTGCGTCAAAATACTGCTGCCGTAGTGAGGCAGGGATCACCGCCTTGTGGCCTTTCATAATGACCCCGTTCTCGATAACCAGCTCATCTCTAACGGGGAAGTACGGTTGTACAGAGAATGGTACCATATGCGATTTGCTCGGCCAACCGTGTCGAATGATGGACGCAAGCGACTGCAACGTGTCGTCCTCTGCCGTGTGTACCACCAACAATTCCAAACAAGACGAGGGGAGATGATCGACCATCATGACATCAAAACAATCCTTCTCGGCAGTATGCTCGTTAGAGGTCTTCCTAGGCGCACGGGACAGGGTGTCAGCTAGGTGCATGTCCTTGCCGGGTTTGTAGGTTAGTGTAATGTCGTACTTTTGGAGACGCAGCAGCATACGTTGCAGTCTCGCCGGGGCAGCATGGAGTGGTTTGTTCAGTATGGAAATCAGTGGTTGGTGATCGGTCTCCACAATGGCAGCCTTGCCGAAAATGTAATCGTTGAACTTTTCACATGCAAAGACAACCGCCAACAGTTCTTTCTCGATTTGTGCGTAGCGTGTCTCCGCGTCTGTCATGGTCCTTGAGGCATAAGCAATGGGCTGGCCATCCTGCAGGCACGCAGCACCGAGTCCATACTGGGATGCGTCACAGGTCAGAGTAACTGGTCGATTGACGTCGAAATATGCCAGGGTGGGAGGACACGACATCAGGTGTCTGAGAGCGTCAAAAGCCCGCTGTTGTTGCTCATCCCACGTCCATGCAATGTCTTTGTGAGATAGCTGTCGCAGTGGAGCGGAGAGTTCACTAAAGTGAGGAATAAACTTGCCAAGATAGTTCACCATGCCCAGGAACCTCTGTAGGCTGGTGACGTCAGTCGGAACTGCCATCTCACTGATGGCTGCTGTCTTCTCAGGATCAGCCTTGAGGCCCTCATTGGTGAACACATGTCCTACATATTTTACCTTGTTGACACGGAACCTGCACTTGTTGGGGTTGAGTTTTAAGTGTATCTCCCTGGCACGATTGAGTACCTTCATTAAGTTAACATCATGCTCCTGCACGTCCTTACCCGCCACGATAATGTCATCGACCACAATCGCACATGGGCATCTGTCGAAGAGCTGCTCCATAGAGCGTTGAAACACTTCACTGGCCGCGTTAATCCCGAACGGCATCCGCAGGAATCTGTAGCGTCCGAAGGATGTGCTGAAAGTAGTGAGCAGAGATGATTTGTGGTCCAGGGGAATTTGCCAGAACGAGGTCTTGGCATCGAGAACGGAGAACACTGTGGCCTTGCCCATGTGTGCGGCCACCTCCTCCACAGTGCGCATCGGGTGATGAGGTCGCTTGAGTGCAGTGTTTAAATCCTGCGGGTTGATGCATATACGTATCTCCCGCTTGTCCTTCTTGGTCGCGGCCACCATCGAGGACACCCAGTCAGTGGGCTCCGTAACAGGAGTAATAACTCCTATAGCTTCCATCCTGTCAAGCTCTGCCTTGACCCGGTCTCGCATGGCAACTGGGACGCGATGAGCAGGGCGGACCACGGGTCTCACATCCCGGTCAATAGTCATTGAGTAAGTGATAGGCAGCTTGCCCAGTTCATCGCTGAAAAGATCCTTATAGTTCGCGAGGATCTGTTGTGTGGAGTCTGGGACTGGCGTAAGTTGATGCACGGCCTTGCCGAATGAAATCAGTCCCATGTTGATACATGCTTCAACGCCAAGGAGAGGCACGACTGTGCCATCAACAACGTAAAATTGTAGATTGTATGATTGTGCTGCGAGGTGGCACCGTAGCTCCACCACTCCAAGAGGAAGCACTTCGTTCCCCCCGTATGCCTGGAGGGTTGCGTCACATGTTTTTAATTCCTCAGCTCTACGAAGCCTTGAAAACTCGGCAAGAGATATGACGTTGCACGCCGCACCTGTGTCTACTTTCACAACAACAGGCACATTGTTTATCTTTAATGTGACCATGGGATCTTTGTGCTTAATTAACTGGCCCCGGACAGAGTGTGCATTGAGGCGAATTCCATCCACTGAAGGTGTATTGAAGTTTACAGTATCACAATCTGATAAGTCATGTGAAGGCTCTGGGTGTATCAAATGTACAGCTTGTGTTGTCCCAATCGTCTTGGAACTTCTGCAGCACTTCAAGAAATGATTTCTCCGTTTGCAGCCATGACAAATCTGTCCAAAAGCCGGGCAGTTCTCCCGTTTGGCTATATGAGAGCAACCACAATTAGTGCAATCACTAACGAGGTTGATGCCAGCCCTGCCAGGTTGGGCTTGTGTCACTTTGAACGGTCGACGTTCCTTTCTGATAAATGGTCCCGTCGAGTCAACGCGGAAAACAGGCTGAGGCATGGCACTCAAAGTCCTTGTGTCGACATCCGTCATTTCATAAATCCGACAGGTGCTAATCGCTTTAGCGAGGGTAAGATCGCAATCACGCAGAAGGCTCCTTCTCAATTTGTCGTTGGTGATACCACACACCAGCCTGTCTCTCGTGAGTTCATCACAGAGGTTACCAAATCTGCAACTTGACGCGGCGTATTTCAAAGAGTTGATATAGGCTTCAACCGGCTCACCCGGTTTCTGGGAACATGTAAAGAATTTGTGCCGTTCCATGATAAGGTTAGTCTGCGGAGCACATAGCTGCCGAAATTTATTCTTAAGGCACACAGGGTCGTGAATCGTCTCGGCAGGTGTGATGACTGCATCAACCGCATCCAGCACAGCCTCAGCATAAACAAAGAGTTTCGCCCGACGGATTGCTTCCAAACCTGCAAGATTGAGGAGAATGGATGCTTGTACGTGGGGATTCTTGTCGTGGTGTGCAGCAGCAATGAATACATCGTAATCTTCCTCGAAGGTGCGCCAACGTTCACCGATGTTGCCGTCGAAGACAAGTGGATCAGGCTTCCGAAAAGAATCAGCCATGGCTAGAGACGTCAAAAGTCTTGAGGAAACAAATTGTGGTGACCCAAAAGCTAAATAACGGCCACCTCTGACACCATGTTTGTGAGTGTGTTCATTGAGAGGCACTCAGGTATATATATAAGTCCTTTATTAGCAGGGCCTTACAGTACAGATGCTGGCTTCCATTACCTCCAGTCTCCCGCCTGATTCCAGTGTAACCCAGTACAAAACCCGGCCTGGATTATGGACCGGGTGCACAACAGTAAAACCAGACATGGATCTACACCCGTGACCCGCGTGAGTTTTCTCTGGGAGCTCTGGTTTCCTCCCACGCTCCAAAGACGTACAGGTTTGCAGGTAAATTGACTTGGTATAATTGTAAAGTGTCCCGAGTGTGTGTAGGATAGTGCAAGTGTGCGGGGATCACTGGTTGGCGTGGACTCAGTGGGCCAAAGGGCCTGTTTCGACGCTGTATAACTAAACTAAACTAAACTAAACTAAGCCTGGGTCTGGCCTTTCTGTCAGTGCACATGTCCATCGATCAGTTGTCCAAGTATTGGAGCTGGCAAATAGTTCATTCGCTCCTCCACATGTGCATCAGGGGGTGAATGTGAGCACTCCAGACCTATAATCTATAAATGGATCAGGTTAGTACCTGCTTTTTAGGTGCTAATTGCGCAGTCATTTCTACCCCTAAGTAACATGGAAACATAGAAACATAGAAAATAGGTGCAGGAGGAGGCCATTCGGCCCTTCGAGCCTGCACTGCCATTCATTGTGATCATGGCTGATCATCCATAATCAGTAGCCTGTGCCCAACCTCTCCCCATATCCCTTTAATCCACTAGCCCCCAAAGCTCTATCTAACTCTCTCTTAAATTCATCCAGTGATTTGCCCTCCACTGCCCTCTGTAGCAGAGAATTCCACAAATTCACAACTCTCTGGGTGACAAAGTTCCTTCTCACCACAGTTTTAATTCTAAGACTCACCCTTTATTCTAAGACTGTGGCCCCTGGTTCTGGACTCCCCCAACATTGGGAACATTTTTCCTGCATCTGGCTTGTGCAGTCCTTTTATAATTTTATATGACTCTATAAGATCCCCTCTCATCTTTCTAAACTCCAGTGAATACAAGCCCAGTCTTTTCAATCTTTCCTCATATGACAGTCAGGGATCAAGAAGATTACACTAGTTAACATTAGCTTTGGCCCACCTAGTCTGCACTGACCATCTATCACCACGTACACTAGCACTATCCTACACACGAGGGACAATTTCCAATCTTTTTTTCAACCGAAGCCAATTAGCCCACAAACCTGTACGACTTTGGAGTGTGGGAGGAAACCAGAGCATCCGGAGAGTACCCACACAGGTCATGGGGAGAACGTACAAACTCCGTACAGACGGCACCCGTAGTCAGGGTCGAGCGCGGGTGTCTGGTGCTGTCAGGCAACAGCTCTACCACTGTGCCGCCCTAAAGTCCATCTGACAATTTCACAGCGTCGCACAGTTAATTTAGTTTAGTTCAGTTTATTGTCATGTGAAAAGCTTTATTGCCGCACGCTATCCAATCAACGAAACATCTATACATGATTACAATCAAGCCATCCACGATGTGCAAATACAGGATAAAGTGGAATAACATTTAGTGCAAGATAAATTCCAGTAAAGTTCGATTAAAGATAGTCCAAGGGTACACGAGTGTTCAGGCTGGGCAGCATAGATAATGAACCTTCAGTAGCAGCTTTGCAGGTCCACTTGTTCTGAGTATTGTGGTGAATGTGTTCCTGATCAAATTATGGAATTTGCATGCTGTAATTATTCACTGCAGTGCAGTCTGACAATTCATTTTGAAGCACATGCCATTTATTTTGGCATTGGCTCCAATGAATAGGCTTTCTTCACATGATAGAAGCAACAGTAGACACCTCCTTCCAGATTCTTCAAAAGTTTAAAACCTTAAGCCACTGGAGCAGAATTAGGCCATTCGGCCCGTCGAGTCTATTCCGCCATTCAATCAAGGCTGATCTATTTTTACCTCACAACCCCATTCTCCTGCCTCATCCCCGCAACCTTTGACGCCCTTACTAATCAAGAACTTCTCAATTGGCACTTTAAAAATATCCAAGGACTGGGCTTCCACAGCTGTCTGTGGCAATTAATCCACAGATTCACCCTCTGGCTAACAAAGACTAATGTTGACCTCAGCATCTCTCCAAACCCCCTGGCATATAGGATTTTCCTCCCAAAGTGCACCTCAGCATTGAGAATATACTAGACTCTTTCAAGGGTGTAAGTGATTTATCTCTCTGCTGCAGTATGTTCCTGCTATCTGCTTGCCTGGGGACGTGTGCCTTTAAGGGCTGATGCCTTTGGCTGTTGTTGCAGCAAGATTTCGGAAGTTACGTTTAGCTAATTCATTGAGAAACAGTGCGTTCTCAACAAATCGTTTTGCTCAACACCTTCGCTCAGTCCGCCTTAACCAACCTGATCTCCCGGTGGCTCAGCACTGCAACTCCCCCTCCCACTCCCAGTCTGATCTTTCTGTCATGGGCCTCCTCCAGTGTCATAGTGAGGCCCACCGGAAATTGGAGGAACAGCACCTCATATTTCACTTGGGCAGCTTACAGCCCAGCGGTATGAACATTGACTTCTCCAACTTTAGATAGTTCCTCTGTCCCTCTCTTCCCCTCCCCCTTCCCAGTTCTCCCACTGTCTTCCTGTCTCCACCTATATCCTATCTTTGTCCCGCCCCCCCTGACATCAGTCTGAAGAAGGGTCTCGACCCGAAACATCACCCATTCCTTCTCTCCAAAATACTGCCTGACCTGCTGAGATACTCCAGCATTTTTGTGATACCTTCGATTTGTACCAGCATCTGCAGTTATTTTCCTACACACCGTGCTTCAACATGCAATTTTGGTTGGTCATTTCCAGGGAGCCCTTATCGGTATTAGTGCTAATCGCAGTAATTTAATACCCGACAATAGACGAAACCCATTGTCTTGGCATTTGTGAAGAATGCAGTGTGGTGATCGTATAATTAAAGTGCAGGCTTATTTAATTGCAATGAAGCCGCAAACCTGTAATTTGGATTGTTGGTAAACATTTGAACACAATTCTCCGCGCGCTAATGTTCACACCTGCAGTGTTTGCCCCAGCCCAGAGGTTCTGGAGCAATTTCCAGCATCCAACTGAGATGGGTGAACTCATTACCAGTGGGGTGCTGATCCTGCTCCAACCTCCCTGGTCTCAGCGTGACACTAATTGATGGATTTTCACTTCGGTAATGTCGAAGGCGGGACTGACTGAGCCATAATGCTACAAAAGGGCGGCACGGTGGCAGAGTGGTAGAGTTGTCTGTATGGAGTTCGTACATTCTCCCCGTGACTGCGTGGGTTTTCCCCGGGTGCTCCGTTACTCCCACGCTCCAAAGACGTACAGGTTTGTAGGTTAATTGGCTTCGGTAAAAATTGGAAATTGTCACTAGTGCGTAGGATAGTGTTAATGTGCGGGGATTGATGGTCGGTGCAGACTCGGTGGGCCAAAGGGCCTGTTTCTGCGCTGTATTTCTAAACTAAACTAAACTAAAACTGGCACAGATACTGTATAGGATGGAGCTGCAGACGCTGGTTTACACCAAAGATAGACACAGAATGCTGGAGTAACTCAGTGGGACAGGCAGCATCTCTGGAGATATGAATGATGTTTCGGGTCGAGACCCTTCTGCAGACCTGTCACTGTTCAGAACAGATATTGGTTTCCATCACGACCCAAATGTGTAGGGTTTCTTTAAAACTAAACTAAATCCGCCTTTAAGGAGTAACGGATTATGGTAAGCAGGCAGGAGAATGGGTTTGAGAGGGAAAGATAGATGAGCCATGATTGAATGGCAGAGTAGACCTGATGGGTCTAATTCTGCTCCTATCACTTATGGAATTATGAAGTTAGCTGCAGTTCCACAATTAGTTACCCTGGATGTTAGAGAACTGAAAGGCTTATCACACCCTCCTTGGAGCTGAAAATGTGCTGCCATCAGTGACCATTGGGGAGAACCGATGTTCTGGGACGGTGGAGATAAATGGTTGGGTGGGAGGAGCTAGTTGGGATGGTAGCTTTGATATGGGATGGTAGTTGGGATGAAGGTGGTGAATGTAGGATGGGGCTGTTGGAGCCAAGGATTGTAAGGAGCATGGTTCGTCAGAGGTCATTAAGGGATAGAGTGTTCAGCAACTCTGGATCAGGCAAGCGTAATGCAAAGTAATTCAATACGATCACGGCTGACCTTTTAGCTCAATGTCACTTCCTTGCTCTAACCCCCTATCCCTGATTTCAATTGATATCTACCTTTGTGACCGAGCCTCAACTGCTCCTTTAGGTCGAGATTTCTGAAGGTTAGACAATAGACAATAGGTGCAGGAGGAGGCCATTTGGCCCTTCGAGCCAGCACCACCTTTCAATGTGATCATGGCTGATCATTCTCAATCAGTACCCCTTCTCCCCATACCCCCTGACTCCGCTATCCTTAAGACCTCTATGTAGCTCTCTCTTGAATGCATTCCGAGAACTGGCCTCCACTGCCTTCTGAGGCAGAGAATTCCACAGATTTACAACTCTCTGAAAAAGTTTTTCCTCATCTCCATTCTAAATGGCCTACCCCTTATTCTTAAATTGTGGCCCCTTGTTCGGGACTCCCCCAACATTGGGAACATGTTTCCTGCCTCTAACGTGTCCAACCCCTTAATAATCTTATATGTTTCGATAAGATCCCCTCTCATCCTTCTAAATTCCAGTGTATACAAGCCGAGTCGCGCCAGTCTTTCAACATACGACAGTCCCGCCATTCCGGGAATTAACCTAGTAAACCTACGCTGCACACATTACGCTTCTTCTCATCTCAGTCCTGACTGGCCAGACCTTTTATTTTATGACTGTAATCCAGTTTCTGGACATCACAGGGAGCTGCACCGACCCGTCAAGTCCTGAAGTAACTTTCAAGGATAGGGGTGGCTCTCAACCAGATATCGATAGGACTGGAATATGACATACTTCCAATGTAGCTCAGGGTGGCATACTGGTGCAGCGGTAGAGTTGCTGCCCCACAGCACCAGAGACACGGGTTCAATCCTGACAACGGGTGCTGTCGGTACGGAGTTTGTACGTTCTTCCCGTGACCTGCGTGGGGTTTTTTTCAGGGAGCTCCAGTTTCCTCCCACATTCCAAAGATATGTAGGTTTGTAGGTTAATTGGCTTCGGTAAAAAAATTTAATTGTCCCAAATGTACAGGATGGTACTGGTGTACGGGGAGCGCTGGTGGGCCGAAGGGCCTGTTTCCCTGTATCTCTACCGAAGGGCCTTTTATCTCTAAACTAAACTGAAAGTGGGCCGAAGGGCCTGTTTCCGCGCTGTATCTCTAAACTAAACCGAAGGACGTGGAGTGTGTTAGAAGGAACTGCAAGTGCTGGTTTAAACCGAAGATAGGCACAAAAAGCTGGAGTGACTCCGGTTTAGACGGCATCTCTGGAGAGAAGGAAAAGGATGTGGATATTGTGGCCACTGAAAGAATTGGCATTATGTGCATGCTTCGCTAGAGCATGGGTCTACCTTTGACATCGGGTACTATGTCAATGATGATCAGGGACAGGAGCCAACACTTCTCTGTGGTTCATAGTCCTGGATGTTTGATCACAAGCTCTAGGCTGCCTTGTGTTCGAACCCTGGGGCAGCTTGGAGGGAGAGCTACAATGCCATCTCTGGCTACATTATCGAGTGACCCACATGTATAATGGTGTACCTGATGCCCACAAATTCATTGGCTCTGGTGTAGAGTTGAACAATTTGAAAATTGATTTAAAACTATGATTGCACTTCGATGCGGTCCTTTGTGATATCTGCTGAGGCACCGTCATCTTAAAGTGGAATTTAAACTTCAATTTAGTTTGGGGTAAGTTGGACTGGCGTAAGGAAATTGCCCTTCGGAGGTTGGGTGTTTACGCAGCTTCTAGAACTGCGGCAACAACTTCTGAAGGTGCTCCCACAATGCGGTTGTCGGGTGTTCATTGTAACTTCATTTGCTGTTGGATTTGGACACAGTGACTGTGGAGGAATGTGATATACAGTACTTCCAAGACTGAAACATGTGCAGATTGGAGGGGAAGATGTATGTGGTGGTGTTCCCATGCATCTCCTGCCCTTGCCCCCCCTCGGCATTGATGTTGTGGGTTCGGCAGTCACCTCGAGAAGCAGCGTAGGACATTATCCAACCTTTCCCCACCGCCACAATAATAATAATAATAATAATACATTTTATTTATATAGCGCTTTTCATATACTCAAAGACGCTTTACAGAGATTTTGAGAACATAGGGAAATTAATAAATAGATAAATAAGTAAATAAATAAATGAACAGAGAAAGGAGACAGAAGGTGAGGTGACCTTCAGTGGTTGAAGGCAGTACTGAACAGGTGAGACTTCAGCGATGTTTTGAATGTGGTGAGTGTGGGGGAGTCTCTAACGGTTTGGGGTAGTGAGTTCCATAGGGTGGGAGCAGCGATGGAGAAAGCCCTGTCCCCCCAGGATCTGAGTTTAGTCCGGATGTGGGGGGATAGGAGATTGGCAGCGGCAGAGCGGAGGGTGCAGGTGGGAGTGTGCCTGTGGAGGAGGTCGGTCAGGTAGGATGGGGCCAGGTTATGGAGGGCTTTGTAGGTTATGAGGAGGATTTTGTACTGGATTCTCTGGGGGATGGGGATGGGGATGGGGATGGGGAGCCAATGTCTCAATGTTGGCAGCATTGTCAGAAATGTTCTCTGCACTGACGCCATTTCAATCTTATTTGACCCAGTTAATAGCAGGGTCACTAAAACCCCAAACTTGAGTGTTCTCGTGCATGTGTGAATGTTCTTGTAATATTGCTCTTTAATCTCCCTCTAATTGTTTAAAGGTCTGTATTCTGCACTTAAAAGTGTGATTTTGTTTTTGGGATCTGTTTTCCTTCTTTAGCACATGTAACTTCATTTGATGATTCTTCCTTCATATCAACCCGACTGATAGCTATGATTTTTTTTTCCATATTTGCCTCCCCCTCTTTTTTTTTAATACCAGTAACCAGGAATGTTAAGCTGTGTGTCCTCTCTCTCTCTCTCTCTCAGTCATTTTAATAGACTAGATCTAGTAATAGACTGGACCAAATGGACCCGTTGGGCCCAGACCTCTCCTGCATTGGTGCAGCATCCCCTCCTCCCCCTCACCCCTCCCTCTCACCCCTCCCCCATCCCCTTCACCCCTCCATTCGCTTCATCCCTCCCCCATCCCTGCCATCCCCTCTCCCCCCTCCTTCCCACCCCCCTCTCTCCCAAGGAGATAGATTTAAACTTTTAAAATATGAATAACTTTAAAAATATAACACCGATTTCAATGAAACACCTTCCATTAGCACCAAAGGGACGACGGTGAGTAAGGTGGGCCTAAAATTGTCGTGCTGTCGTGTACCATTTTGGCTGTAGTTAAGGAACGAACGAACAAACAAACAACAAGAGCTTTAGTATATAGATGCTGTAAACGTCTTCACTTTCTTCTGCCTTTCTTCACGGAACTCCTTGCTCTTAGCGCACGATTAAACTAGGCTAGATACCTTTTTGTGACTATTTTCCAACTTTTGTTTGCTCTCCCTTTCAAACCAATGACATTAACACTATCCTACACACACTAGAGACATTTTTTGACATTTACAACCAAGCCAATTAACCTGCAAACCTGTGCGACTTTGGAGTGTGGGAGGAACCCGAAGATTTCGGAGAAAACCCACCCAATCACGGGGAGAGCGTACAAACTCCGTATAGACAGCACCAGTAGTCGGGATCGAACCCGCGTTGTAAGGCAGCAACTCTACCGCTGCGCCACTGTGCCTACTATAACTATTGCTGACTTGACCTTTCTCCTCTTTCCGTGTGTGGCTGAGCCATCATAGTGCAAAGGTTTCAGTTCTGTCTTCATTCCCCTAAGGAAAACACTTACCCCTATCGGAACTCAGGATTCAATTCAGGTCCGCCGACTTTCCAGCAACTGGTGGTCCGGCGCCTCCTTTAATCCGGACAAAATTATGAGAGCACTCTGCCCCAACCGGAGCCGGCAGATATGTTCCAATAGCCGACTGCCGCGGCCGATCGGTGGGTCAAATCTGCCAGCTATGGCACCCATAGGCAGGATCGAACCCGGGTCTCTGGTGCTGGAAGTGCTGTAAGCCAGCAACTCTACCACTGTGCCTTCGAGTGCAACTGGAAGGTCATCAACTCTTTGGTCTGCCTGAGCTTTGTTGACCTCCCAGCAGAGCGAGATGTCTGTCGGGGAATGTTGCCGACTGGCCCGCTGCAGACTGCAGGACTACATGCTGAGGGACGCACTGAAGCTTGGTGCAGCCAACGCCAAGGCTCTGTGGGGGTGGACCACAGTCTAGGGTCCTTCCGCTGCTGGACATGGGGGGCAGGGTGTGGTGGAGAGAGACGCCCCTCCAAATAAGGGATTCTGTGTAAATTTTGGTGTAAATTTGGAAATGAATACCAGTATTGAACGTGTAACCTCCGGAAATGTCGGATGGGGTTGTTGAAAAGAAGATGTTTTGTAAATATTTATTACTTGAATAAAGTATTTTCTGATTTAAAAAAAACTCTACCACTGTGCCACCTCTACCACTGTGACTCCTAAATGTCTGAGGAAACGAACTCTAGAAGGTGGGAAATCCACTCCCATAGCTGACGTCCACTGCCGACGTTGGGGGCCCTCCAAGGCCGTGACCTCTGTTGGTCCTCCAAAACACGCCAGACTCTGGAACAAAGGGTGCTGGAAAATCGGTGGTGGACCTGTACTGGTTATGGGATTATTTTGTGCATATAAAATGGCACGACCCCTCCTGCTTGCGATCCCTAAACCTGCAACGTGACCTCTATCAATCTTTAAATTTTCAAAGATTTAATAAAGCAATAATCTTGGGTTTCAACCCGGCCAATATAGGTATCGCGTTGATCGGGAGATAATAATAATAATAATAATAATGCATTACATTTATATAGCGCTTTTCATATACTCAAAGACGCTTTACAGGGATTTAAAGAACATAGGGAAGTGAATCAATAGATAAATAAGTAAACGAACAGAGAAAGGAGACAGAAGGTGAGGTGACCTTCAGTGGTTGAAGGCAGTACTGAACAGGTGAGACTTCAGTGATGTTTTGAATGTGGTGAGTGAGGAGGAGTCTCTGACAGTTTGGGGTAGTGAGTTCCATAGGGTGGGGGCAGCGATGGAGAAAGCCTTGTCCCGCCAGGATCTGAGTTTGGTCCGGATGTGGGGGGATAAGAGATTGGCAGCAGCAGAGCGGAGGGTGCAGGTGGGAGTGTGCCTGTGGAGGAGGTCGGTCAGGTAGGATGGGGCCAGGTTATGGAGGGCTTTGTAGGTCATGAGGAGGATTTTGTACTGGATTCTCTGGGGGATGGGGAGCCAGTGGAGTTTGTAAAGGACGGGGGTGATATGGTCACGGATCGGGGTGTGGGTGAGTAGACGGGCAGCGGAGTTTTGAATGTATTGAAGTTTACTGATGATTTTTGAGGGTGCGCCATAGAGGAGGCTGTTGCAGTAGTCCAGACGGGGGGTGATGAAGGCGTGGATGAGGGTTTCTGCAGCTGTGGAGGAGAGGGATGGACGGAGACGGGCAATGTTTTTGAGGTGGAAGAAGGCTGTCTTTGTGATGTGTTTGATGTGTTTGTCGAAGGAGAGGGTTTGATCAAAGATGATTCCAAGATTCCGGATGTGAGGGGAGGTGGATACTGGGATAGTTATCTGGGATACTGATAGTTAACATACAAAAAACCTGTCCATTAGTTGTTTCATTCACAAAGACATGCATGCCCAGTGTGCACACACACACATGCAACCTGCCCAGATCCCCCACCAACTCCAGGCACGCTGGACACACTCCCGTCTGAAGAAGGGACCCGACCTGAAAAGTCACCTCTTCATGTTCTCCAGAGATGCTGCCAGAGTCACTTCAGCGTTTTCTATCCTTGTTGGTAAACCAGCGTCTGCAGTTCCTTGTTTCTAGACGCGCTTACCTCCTTTTCTCTCTCCACCCCGAGTATTTATTAAAACAAACATCCAGCGAATGTATATGTTTGGGCTCTGATCTATTTTGAGACCTAAACAACATTTTTATGGTATCATAAATAATAAACGGCATTATTAACCAACAAGTCAGGTTTGTTTCTGGAGAGTCTAGAACTCGAGTCAGCTCGGTGGCAAAACGGAATAATAAATTTTCTGCAGTCAGTCATGTGCATTATTAAAGGTCTACACAATTGACATTTCTCCAGAGATTTTAAGTAAAATACTCAAAGGTGACTGGCAGGTAAATTTGAAGAGAGAGTTGTCTGTTAACCCACGCAGTGATCCAATTTGAAATGAAAGATGAGAAGCCAGATAACACAATTAAAGCTGACTAGTGTTTTATTTTGCAATCACAGTCCAATTCTTCACAGTTTCAAGGCTGCATCTGAAAAACAACCTCTTCAAGACACAGGCAGCACCTTTTAATCTGATGTTTGATATTGTACATGGGGGCATATTGTGAAGTTGTGGGTGATGCAATGTTTATGTACCTCAACCGTGAACCAGCGGCCTGGGGTAACAATCCTGAGACATGGGTTCAAATCCCACAAGGAACGCTGTGGAATTTAAATTCAGATTAATTATCTGGAATTTTTAAAAAAGTCTTTGTAATGATTGTTGTAAAAGCCCATCTGATTACTCGTATACTTTGATCTACTATCCTTTTTGTGAAAGGTGTGTGGGCATTCTTTGAAAATGTACGGGAGTTGCATATCAATGTAAAAATTGTCCATAGTGTGGGATAGTGTGGGGTTGGAGAGGCTAGATGCGGGAAAATTGTTCCCGATGTTGGGGGAGTCCAGAACCAGGGGTCACAGCTTAAGGATAAGGGGGAAGTCTTTTAGGACCGAGATGAGAAAACATTTCTTCACACAGAGAGTGGTGAGTCTGTGGAATTCTCTGCCACAGAAGGTAGTTGAGGCCAGTTCATTGGCTATATTTAAGAGGGAGTTAGATGCGGCCCTTTTTGCTAAAGGGATCAGGGGGTATGGAGAGAAGGCAGGTACAGGCTACTGAGCTGAATGATCAGCCATGATCATATTGAATGGCGGTGCAGGCTTGAAGGGCCGAATGGCCTACTCCTGCACCTATTTTCTATGTTTCTATGTTTCTATGTTACCCAGTCTGACCTCTAGGTGATTTTAGATTTGCTGACAGTGTGGTTAACTTTTCTCAGTTTGGTTTTGAGATACAGCACGGAAACAGGACCTTCGGCCCATCGAGTACACTCCAAAGACGTGCAGGTTTATAGGTTAATTGACTGGGTAAATGTAAAAATTGTCCCTGGTGTGTGTAGGATAGTGTTAATGTGCGGGGATCGCTGGGCGGCGCGGACTTGGTGGGCCGAAAGGGCCTGTTTCCGCGCTGTAGAATCTAAATCTAAATCTAAAAAATCAAAAAAAATCAGCGATCCCCGCACATTAATAATAATAAAAATAATATATTCCTTTATTCGTCCCACACCGGGGAAATTTACAACTACCCCACACTATTTTAACACTATCCCACACTATGGACAATTTTTACATTGATATACATTTTCAAAGAATGCCCACACACCTTTCACAAAAATCCATTTAACCACTTTTAAAATTAAATTTCTTAATACTGCTATTAGTAAACTGGAAGTCAATCCAGTTTATGCCTTGGTACCGTGAAGCTTGGTTTTCAAGTAACCCGGGCAAGATGTTATATTTCAAAACTCTCAAGTACTTACCGACTTGTCAGTGATTTCAACGAAAATTAGGACGCTGGAGAAGCATTGACAGCTTGGGAATTTTCGCGATGTTTCCGAAGACGGTGTAATCTCGACCTGACTCGGCATTGTCGTGGTCATTGTCGTAGGGTAAAAGAAAATTGTGGCTATCTGCTACGACTTTGACAGTGGCCGGCAGTTGCCTAAAAAATCGCCTAAGTGGGACAGGCCCTTTTGTGTTTCCCTCATTTGAAGTATCTAGGCACCTCTGTTTTAAACGACCAGCCCTCATTTTCTAGCTATGCCCCCCTGTTTGTGACAAAGTAGGCTGTAACCCCATGCAACATTTTCTAGACATTCATTCTATCACCAGGCAGAGTCTCATTTCTGTCTTGTGTCCTCTCTGGAAACTGTACCACTAGTACTCACCCTACAATGCCTTCCAAACCTACGACCTCTCCCATCAAGAATTACAAGAACAATGGATACATTGCAGTATTTTTTAGGGTAAGAGGGGAAAAATATAATAGGAACCCGAGGGGCAACCTTTTCACATAGAGGGTTTTGGGTATATGAAACAAGCTGCCAGAGGAGGTAGTTGAGGCAGATACTATAACAACATGTTGCGGCATGGTGGCGCAGCGGTAGAGTTGCTGCCTTACAGCGAATGCGGCGCCGGAGACTCAGGTTCGATCCTGACTGCGGGCGCCGTCTGTATGGAGTTTGTACGTTCTCCCCGTGACCTGCGTGGGTTTTCTCCGAGATCTTCGGTTTCCCCCCACGCTCCAAAGACGTACAGGTTTGTAGGTTAATTGGCTGGGCAAATGTAAAAATTGTCCCTAGTGGGTGTAGGATAGTGTTAATGTGCGTGGATCGCTGGGCGGCGCGGACCCGGTGGGCCGAAGGGCCTGTTTCTGCGCTGTATCTCTAAATCTAAATCTAAACATTTAAAAAACATTTGAACATTAGCAGACAGGTAGCATCATGGAGAGAAAGAATGTGTGACATTTTGCGTTGAGACCCTTCTTCAGACTTCTCGACTCGACATGTCACCCATTCCTTCCCTCCAGAGATGCTGCCTGTCCCACTGAGTTACTCCAGCATTTTGTGGTCCAGCTTCAGTGTAATTCAGCATCTGCAGTTCCTTCCTGCACAATACACTGAATAGGTAAATTGATGGGAAACGTTTAGAGGGATATGGGCCAAAGGCAGTAGTATCGACTGGGCCTCTTGGTCAACATGGGCAAGTTGGGCCAAGGTGCCTGTTTCCGTGCTGTGACTCTATGACTCTACTTGAGTTTTCCACAAGTCTCACATTGCCCTGAATTGGAAATAATTTGTCATTCCTTCATCGATGCATTAAATCCTGAAACTGCCTTCAGCAGAGTGGGAATATCTTCACCAGGACGGCTTGCTTGGTGATGATCACACCACCATCTCAAGCGCACCTGAGTATGTCCATGTTCTGAATGTTAATATATTTTTTAAAAGCCCTATGATTCCACTTCAGCATTTCATTGTTGGTTTGAAGCTAATTTCAATGATCAATAAATAAACCCCTGTTCCACCGTCACTCTGCATAACGTAATTTACTTTTAGGCAGAAATGATTTCCGATGGCCTTTGAATAATAGTTGTGTTGAAAGAAGAAAGCACTGTCTCTCTTAATAAATCAAAATTGACTTACTATTAGGCACCAATTCAAATGTAAGTATAAATTAGTTTTTTTTTTAACACATGAATTAATAAATCCACGCAGTCATCGAGTGAGGCTGTTTTGAAGAGTTATGATTTTGTCTTTTTTTAAATCCAAATCGATAGATCTCTGTGCAGCGAGCTTTTTTGAGGGTACGGAGAAGACAGTTCTTTACGGTAGCAAGTCAGGCGATTGATTCTGTGTATTTTGTGATGGGACGGATTCAGGAGAGTTAGTGGCAAAGTGCACCTTTGAACTGACCCTGTAACGTCTCCATCAGTGGTAGACTCGTGCAGACTGATTCACAACTTCAGAAATGTGGTCCACAGAGGAAGACCAGTCTGAAACTCTCTGAGTCACAAGGTTGTGGATTCAACTCCCACTCCAGGGACCTGGACACATAGTTTACACTGACACTGTTGTGCGTGCTTTGTTGGGAGAGGTGCTGCCTTTTGGATGAGGCTTCACCCAGGGTCATCTCTTCCCCCCTCGGAGGAATACAATAGATCCTGTGGCATTGTTTCATTTTTATATATTTCAGATTTCCTGCATCCTTGGTGCATTTGTACATTTGAAACAGGTTGTTGGATCATTATTTAGTTTAGTTTAGAGATACAGCTCGGAAACAGGCCCACCGAGGCCGTACCGACCTGCGATCCCCGCAGACTAACACTATCCTACACACACACTAGGGACGACTTACAATTATACCAAACCAATTAACCGACAAACCTGTACGTCTTTGGTGTGTAGGAGGAAACCGGAGATCCCGGAGAAAACCCATGCAGGTCATGGGGAGAACGTGCAAACTCCATACAGACAGCATCCGTAGTCAAGATCGAACCCGGGTCTCTGGAGCTCAAAGGCAGTAACTCTACTGTTAACGTGCCACCCCTTATTTTACGTTTTTGAATGGAAGGATATCTCTGAATCAGGCAGACAGTATTAGATTGCTCTCAGTTGGTTCCTGCCGTGTGAAATCTAACTGCCATGTTTCCTCCATTAGAGTGGTGTCAGTTTCTTTGACAAGATAATATTTCGAGCAAAACATGAAGCTGGTGAAAGTCACTGTATTAATGCACAGCATTTTTCTTGTTCATTTGATCGTTGTATAGATATGTTTGTGATACTTGCTTGTCAGGTGTTCTACTCTCCTATGTGCCTGCTCCCAGGGTAGGGAAGTAATTTGGTTTAAAATCAACCTAAATAATCAGGAAATAGTGCTTTGTCTCCTTCGTGGGTACTGATAGCACGAATGAAAGGAGTTGTGATGATCTCCAGGCATGTACGTTTAGGTAGAGTCAGCAAAAGTGTCCATCTCATATCTAACGTGAGCATCATCAGGGCTCTGAGAAAGTAAGGAGCAGAAAGGTGGGTGCCTGCTGTGATATCTTGAGCTCAGACACAGAATAACAAGTAACTCACTGCTGACCGGAACATGACTGCACAGCTGTACTTTGGTTTATTCAATCATTTACAATCCTCCAACCAAAGGTGGCGCTATTACACCTGCATTTTGGAGCCCTGCCTGTCAGCCAACTGTGTGTGCTTTTCTTTAGGAATTTTTTGATGCTATCAGGAAGCAGAAAGATCAACTTCACATATTCAGTCCCAATTACGCTTAAATGGATCCATCAGTAGCTTAATACATGAAAAACAAAGACCATTAGCAACAATCAAAACAAAAGGGTGGTGTAAGGTGCTTTGGCTTGCTTGTAGAAGCAGTGGTCTTGTATAGGTAGGGTTGCCAACTTCCTCACTCCCAAATAAGGGACAAGGTGACATCACCGCCCCGCGCCCCACGTGACCTCACCCAGCCAGCCCGGGCCGGGAGGCGGGTTGCTAAGCAACCTTCGTTAGGCGGCGCCCGGGCCTACACTGTCCGGGATTACAGCGGCTCCCAGGCTACAGTGTCCAGACCTACAGTGTCCAGGCCTACAGTGTCCGGGCCTACAGCGGTGTCCGGGCTACAGTGTCCGGGCCTACAGTGTCCAGGCCTACAGTGTCCGGGCCTACAGCGGTGTCTGGGCTACAGTGTCCGGGCCTACAGTGTCCAGGCCTACAGTATCCGGGCCTACAGTGCCCGGGCCTACAGCGCCGTCCGGGCCTAATACGGGACAAGGGTGGTCCCGTACGGGATAAACCAATTTAGCCCAAAATACATGATGTCCCGGCTAATACGGGACAGTTGGCAACCCCATGTATAGGCACTGTTCGTGCAATGCAAAGCAGTATACATGCTCTGCTTCCATTGCACATGCCAGTATACAGATTTTCTTGCTTGATCCATGTAGCGCAGCGGTAGAGTTGCTGCTTTACAGCGAATGCAGCGCCGGAGACTCAGGTTCGATCCCGACTACGGGTGCTGCACTGTAAGGAGTTTGTACGTTCTCCCCGTGACCTGCGTGGGTTTTCTCCGAGATCTTCGGTTTCCTCCCACACTCCAAAGACGTACAGGTATGTAGGTTAATTGGCTGGGTAAATGTAAAAATTGTCCCTAGTGGGTGTAGGATAGTGTTAATGTACGGGGATCGCTGGGCGGCACGGACTTGGTGGGCCGAAAAGGCCTGTTTCCGGCTGTGTATATATGATATGATATGATATGATATGTTTATATACGAGTGCACAATAGGCCAATCTTTGGCATGCATGCAGACACTCCTTGGATGATATGTGCAGACACAGATATTCTATGTGTAGGATGTGTAAAGTTTGCATTGCAGGTATCAATGTACAGGCATTGCTTGGACTGTATGGGTTGATAGACTGGCCCTTACTGACATGTTTCATGTTAGCTGATGTAAATCAATGCTACACTAATATCTGAATAATTAAGCAACTAGTTAACTGGACACCATGAAAAATGTTTCATTGGGGCGGGATCCTTCTTTAGACGGATTAGGGGAAATGAGAGAGAAAACTGTAAGGGAGGTGGGAGCAGGACAAAGCCTGGCAAGTGATAGGTGGTACCGGTGATGAGGCGGGGGTTGATAGGTGGATGGTTATTCAAAGACCAGAGAAGAAGCGACTAAAAGTAAGGGATAAGGATAGACAAAGTGAAAATTGTGAAGCCAGAGGAAGGAATATAAGTGGAAGGAGACAGGTGGACAGAGAAGGGAAGAAGTGAATGTGAATCCAGATGAGGCACAGGAAAGAGGAGTGAGGGGGAAAGGGGAGATATTGTTAGCAGGTTAGTTAAGTGAAATTGGGGAATGTAATGTTCATACCATTGGGTTGTGAGCTGCCCAATCGGAATAAGAGGTGTTGTTCCTCCTGTTTTGAGCGTGACCTCACACGGGTAATGGAGGTGTCCCAGGATTGAAGGTTCAGTATGGGAATAGGAGTTAAAATGGTTAGCGGTCAGGAGATCCAGCAGGTGTTGGGGGGGCATTGAGGCAGGGGGAGGGAGAGGGGAGGGGTGGCTGGTTAGGGTGGAGACAACAAAGAGACCAGGCTGGAGACCAGGAGAATTCAAATGACACAAATGCAGTTGGGAGAGAGGTATTGATGTTTTTTCTTGTCCGTAAGAACTTGCTTCTTCCAACTTTGATTTTTTCTTTGCCCGCTATTCTGTCTCTTCCCACTGGCATCTCAGATATTTCTGACATCCCACAACATTTTGACAGTTTCCTGGTCGCAAATGGGTTCACCTGCACCATCGATAGACACAAAATGCTGGAGTAACTCAGCGGGACAGGCAGCATCTCTGGAGAGAAGGAATGGGTGACGTTTCGAGTCGAGACCCTTCTTCAGCACCACAATGTCTCATCCCTCTACACCACTGTCCCACACAAGAGTGGCCTCAAGGCTCCAAACCTGTTCCTTGAACGGACTCCCAAATTGTCCCCCCTCTCGACCGTCCTCGTTCAACCAGGTGAATGGTGAACAAGTTCACCTTAAATCCCACACATTTTCTTCAAATCAAAGTTGTAGCTTTGGTAATTTGTATGGATCCAGGTCTGGGTTTGCCTTTGTAGTAGGATACATGGAGTAGTCTATGCTTCAGGTTTACTTGCGCCTCCTCCCATACTCTACCTCGTTCTCTGCTACATCAATGCTTCTTCTTGCCATGGTCCTGTGCATGAGGATTTAATTAACTTTCCTGACAATTTCCCTCCCATTTGGTTTCCCGTTCACATGTTTAGTTTAGTGCGGAGAAACAGGCCCCTCGGCCCAGCAAGCGCACCGACCAGCGATCCCCGCACGTTAACACTATCCCACACATTCACTAGGGACAATTTTACATTTGCACCAAGCCAATTAATCTACAAGCCTGTAAGCCTTTGGAGTGTGGGAGGAAATTGAAGTTCTCGGGGAAAGCCCACGCAGGTCACGGGGACAACATACAAACTCCGTACAGACAAGCACCTGGAGCCAGGATCGAACCGGGGTCTTTGGCGCTGTTTGGCAGTAGCTCTACCACTGTGCCACTGTTCTCTGCTACATCAATCCTTCTTCCTGCTATGGTACCGTACATGAAGATTCAATTAACTTGGTTGCCACTTTCCCTCCCATTCGCTCTCCCCTTTACATGCGCGAGTGATACCTTCCAGCATGAGCTTGGTCTCTTTACACATTTTAGATCCAAGCCTCTCTGTCGCTACTTACTCTAACTACAGCATGGCTGTCCTATGATTTAACAATGGATTGTGCAATTTAAGTCTGCTGGCAGGTAATATAACACAGCAGTGCCAAATTCATGCGTTGCAATAATGGTGATCACATTACACGTACCTTAAACATAGCATCATTGACAACTTCACTGGAGTGATTTCGCCAATTATTATCTCATAAATATTATGCACAAAGTTCTTAGCACCATCACAACTTAATATATGGTTTGGTTTCCTTCCTTTTGCAAGGTACTAAATTAAACATTGATTTTTTTCATTCTGAAAAAAAAATCTTTAATATGTCGCCTCTCAATTTACATCGACGTGGAATTAATGTGGGATGGCTCAAGCTTATGTTTAAAGGTTATATCAGCCAGTGAGCGCAGACTGCATGGTTTGCCAAGGAGATGTGAACAGAGTTGGACATTGTGCAGATATCCTACTTCTGAACACACAACTAGATGGATGATCATAGGTTTTGGGTGTAGCGATATGGCACTGAAACAGGCCCTTTGGCTCACTGAGTCTACGCCAGCCAACGATCGCCGAAACACTAGTTCTATCCTACACACTTACAGACAACTTACAGAAGCCAATTAACCTACCACCTTGCACGTCTTTGGAATGTGGGAGGAAACCAGAGCACCTGGAGAAAACCCACGCGGTCACAGGGAAAACGTACAAACTCCATGCAGGAGTATGGGACAAACTGCTGGAAGATGTAGTTGAGGCAGTTCCATCACAATGTTTAAGAAACATTTAAATATGTACATGGAGAGGACAGGTTTAGAGGGATACGGGCCAAACGCAGGCAGGTGGGATTAGTGTCGATTGGACATGTGGATCGGTGTGTGCAAGTTGGGCGGGAAGGCCTGTTTCCACGCTATGTGACTCTGACTCAATGACTCTAGTACTTCCACTCCTGCAGTGACACCCCTCCACTCAACCACCTGGCTTCCACCTCACCATCTATCCTCTGGTAGCTTAGGCTGATGATTGAGACACTTCATGATCACAAGTATTCAACACCAGAACTGGAATTTTGTTAAGGAATACAGCATTTGCCTCTTGCATACATACTGTCATTTCTCAATATGATATGGAATAAAGTGTGCTCCTTTCCGTATTTTAAAATTATAGTCATTCAGATACAGTCTGGCCCAAGGGAAAAATATTGCAACTATTTTACATGCTCAATAACTTCTTCCTCCATGTTTAATGTTTGATAAATCAAGGAAGAAAGCAGGCATGTGTGAAAAAACAAAAGTATATTGGTAATTAAAAATAAATAATAATCCTAAAAAATAAATCTAAGCAGGTTATAGCTACCATCAATTGTGTCAGATGACAACTTAAATTGCTGCTAAGATGGGTTTGGAAATGGTTTATGTGGAATAATCACATTCAAGGTGTTATTTATAAAGAACTAATGGATGCCCTGTAGCTTTACTTACATAGAATAATCTGTGGAACTGTACCACATGACACGAAAATGATAAAGTGCGTCTATATTTGTGAAGTGTGTATGGTCTACTGGTTCTAAGTAGATGCAGTGTAGAGAACGACTTGTCCTGTGTATGTCTTGCAGTGAACCAGAGTGGAATTGTGGATGAGTTTTTGCCCAAGATTTGATAATCCGTGAGAACCTTGGCACATGTGACAATAATGCATTTTAATTCAGTTTAGCGATACAGCGCGGAAACAGGCCCTTCAGCCCACTGAATCCGCACTGACCAGTCATCCTTGCACATTAACACTACTTTACACAAACCAGGGACAATTTTTTGACATTTATAACCAAGTCAATTAACCTACCAACCTGTACGTCTTTGGAGTGTGGGAGGAAACTGAAGATCTCGGAGAAAACCCACGCAGGTCATGGGGAGAACGTACAAACTCCGTACAGACAAGCACCCACAGTTAGGATCGAACCTGGGTCTCTGGTGCAGGAAGGCAGTAGCTCTACCGTCACGCCACCGTGCTGCCCTAATCTAACAAAGATGGCTGCATTTCTTTCTGAATTTTCTAGTGTTTAAGCATGGTTTTGATACTGATCGATATATTCTGATGCCAATTTTTTGCATCTAAAGTATCTGGTAGATAGCGAATAGGGCTCAATAGTATGTGTAGTAAGGAAGTGCAGATGCTGGTTACATACTGAAGATGGACACAAAATGCTGGGGGACAGGCAGTATCTCTGGAGTGAAGGAATGGGTGACGTTTCGGGTTAAGACCTTCTTAAGAACTGTCTCGACCCGAAACGTCACCCGTTTCTTCTTTCCAGAGATGCTACCTGTCCCACTGAATTACTCCAGCATTTTGTGTCTACCTTTATGGCTCAATAGTAGCCAGAAGTAATTTCATTTTGAAGTGTTTCCAGGGTTCCAATAGATTCTCTGATTCACTTTGCTTATCTTTGCAGTTGGCCGCTCTGAAATAAAACTTATTGTAACAGTTAGGATCGAACCTGGGTCTCTGGTGCAGGAAGGCAGTAGCTCTACCGTCACGCCACCGTGCTGCCCTAATCTAACAAAGATGGCTGCATTTCTTTCTGAATTTTCTATGGAAGCAAATAGTGTTTAAGCATGGTTTTGATACAGATCGATATATTCTGATGCCAATTTTTTGCATCTAAAGTATCTGGTAGATAGCGAATAGGGCTCAATAGTATGTGTAGTAAGGAAGTGCAGATGCTGGTTACATACTGAAGATTGCAGATGCTGGGATCTGGAGCACAAAGAAAAGATACTGGAAGAATTCAGTGGGTCAGGCAGCATCTGTGGAGGGAAATGGACAGCTGACATTTCCTGTCGCGACCTGTTATCTGGACTGTAGTCCTCAGAATATCCAATGCTCGTGAAGGGTCTCGACCTGAATATGGCAAGGCCAACTTTGATGGTATTAGACAGGAACTTGCTCAAGGTGCTAGGAGTAGGTTGTTTGAGAGTGGAGAGCGGGATGTTTTTAACAGCATGATGACAAGAATTCAGGTCATGAGTGTTCCTCTTCGAGTGAAGAGCAAGACAGCCGGGCGTAAGGAAGCTTGGATGATGAGAGAAATTGAGGCTCTGGTCAAGAAAAAGGAGACATGGGTAGCTGGGATTAAGATAGA
The DNA here is from genome assembly GCF_053455715.1 of Rhinoraja longicauda. Classification (NCBI taxonomy): domain Eukaryota; kingdom Metazoa; phylum Chordata; class Chondrichthyes; order Rajiformes; family Arhynchobatidae; genus Rhinoraja; species Rhinoraja longicauda. The sequence continues at coordinate 16,773,243 of NC_135982.1, read as the reverse complement.
GCAACTCAACGGGTCAGGCAGCATCTCTGGAAAAAAAAGAATGGGTGACGTTTTGGGTTTGGACTGTTCTTCAGACTGGGATCAAATGTATACCTCGAGGAGTCTTGGAAACAGAGAAGCAAACTTAAGATGGAAATAAGGAGGGCAAAAAAGGGAGAGGAGATAGCTAGCTCTGGCAGATAATATTGAGGAAAATAAAAAGATATTATTAGCACATTGAGGGAAACAGGGAGAGAGAGAGAGAGAATAGAACTAGAGAGGGAATGGGGCCCCTCAGAAACCAAAGTGGCTATCTCTGTGTGGAGCCACAGGAGTGGGCAACTTTGTTTGTTTCTCCTGTTTTTACCTTGAAGAAAGACCTGAAGTACGTGGAACTTTTATTCCTTTAGCATCCAGAGATGCTGCCTGTCCAGCTTAGATTAGTTTAGTTGAGAGATACAATGCTGAAACAGGCCCTTCGTCCCACTGACCAGTGATCCCCACTAACACTATCCAACGTACAAATAGGGAAAAGTTACACCTACACCAATTAACCTACCTACCTGTCCGTCTTTGGAGTGTGGGAGGAAACCGAAGATCAATGGTCACCACTTACACTGGCACTAACCTATACGCTATGGACAATTTAGAATTTTACAGAAGCAAATTAACCTAAAACCTGCACACCAAGGAAACCGGAGCACCCGGGGAAAACCCACGCGGTCACGGTGAGAACGTACAAACTCCGTACAGACAGCACCCGTGGTCGGAATCGAACTCGGGTCTCCGGTGCTGCAAGCGCTCTGAGGCACCAACTCTACCGCTGCTGCCCAGCTGAGTTACTCCAGCATTTTGTGTCTATCTTCAGTGTAAACCAGCATCTGCAGTTCTTTCCTACACATTGGTTCTGCAATAATGTTTGAGGTCGAAGACCCTTCGTCAGAACTGCTTGACTGGCTGAGTTCTTCCAGAATTTCCTCTTATTCTTTCAGATCCCAGCATCTAGCAGTTTTATTCGTTTTCCAGGGATCTTTGACGCAGTGTACAGAATTTCATCCAATTTTCACTGCTGAGTTTGGAGATGCTGCAAGTGAGCATCATCAACTGGGTGGAAAAGGACTTGTTTACTCGCCAAAGTTTCTGTTGTTTCCCAATGTGTCTAGTTATTTTTAATTAGCTGACTCATTCAGGGTAACAATACTGCAGGTCGCGGAGAACTGCTTCTTGTTAACAAACCCCATTCCAACAACATAATTGCCAGCAGAAACATAGAACCGCAGATGCTGGTTTTTACCAATGATAGATACAAAGTGCTGGAGTAACTCAGCGGGTCTGACAGCAACCCTAGAGAAAAAGGATGGGTGACGTGTTGGGGTGGGACCCTTCTTCTGAATTAAAGTAGGGGTTTGGGGGGGGGGGAGGAAGGAGGTGAAGAGCTGGGGGCAAGGAAACACCAGGATCAATCAGGGCCAGCCACAAATAACCTCAGGCCTGGTAGGTCCGTTGTTGGCTAGGGAAGGTGTGATCTCAACAGAGGACAAGGCACACTTTGAGTAGATTTTGCAGTGGAGTAAACAAAATGTAGAATCAAAGAACTACAAATGCTGGTTCATACCAAAGCTTGTGGAGCAATAAAGTTTTTTTCTTAAGCAGGTCAACACTGCTCCATAAACGCAAGAGCAAGTCAAGACCATCAGGAATGAAACTCTTGGCTCATACCTGCCTCTCTATAATAGAATCACAGGGGCACAGATGATAGAGTTGTGCCAGAAACCCAAATGTGATCCTAACTTCGGGTACTGTCTTTGTAGAGTTTGCACATTCTCCCTGGGACGCCATGGGTTTCCTCCGGTTTCCTCCCACATCCAAAAAAACGTGTGGGTTTGTAGGGCATGGCCTCTATAAATTGCCCTTAGTGTTTAGGGAATGGATGCAAAAGTTGTATGACATAGAACTGGTGTGAACAGGGAATCGGTGGTTGGCGTGGATTCAGTGGGATGAAGGGCATGTTTCCATGGTGTATCTTTCATTGGGGCAATCACAGATCGTAGAATTGTGCAGCATGGAAACATGTCGTTCAGCCCAACTCATCCACATTGACCAGTGGGCACCCTTCCATATTGATTCCATTTGCCCAGCATTTGGTCAATACCTTCCTATGCCTCACCAATCAAGTGCTCATCGAAATACTTCTCAAATGCTGTCAGTGACCCAGCTCAATCATGCTCTCAGGCAATGTATTCCAGGTGCTTACAGCTCTCTGGGTGAAGAAGACCACCATCATCCCCTCCGAATCTCCAACTCCTTGCCCTGAACCAATCTCCTCTAGTATTACCTATCTCTGATACGGGGAAACGCTTCCTGACGTCAACTCCATTTGCATCCCAATCACATTCTCTCTTGGGACATTCACCACCAGGGAGAACAGGCTTCCCCAGTCTCACCTCACAACTGAACTGCACCGTCCCAGTCAACATCTCTGCAAATCTCCTGTTCAACATGTCCCTTGCATAGTTCATGAACATGCCTCTTTAGCTTCTCATGACCAAGATCACCAAACTGAACACCTGTAATTTATCATCTCTCTCACCTTGCACTGTGATGTGCTTGCACACTTGGCCCCATTTATTACTGTACCACACTAACTCCCATTTCGGGAGCTTAAATTCATTTCCCCAATGAGAAAGACGTGGAAAGCAGAGCATAATGTCGCACCAACCGCTTGAAATTGAAGGTTATTATCTGTGCCTGCAAGAAATAATTACCATGCTTCATGTTGAGGTACTTTCCAATGCTCTTAGAAAGTACATTAGTATCTCGCTTAATCAACCATTTATTTTGTGTGATTCTACAAGGTGACCATCTGTAGGATCTCTGCCTGCTGAGTTATGACAGCAGAGTTCACTTGGAACCAGCAGTGATTACTGAGCAGCAAGTACGTGGTCTGATTATTCCCTTAATGTATCGTGCAAAGGTCAACACTTTTTCATGCCTCTCATCCATCTTTATTTTATCTGCACACCCTGATATTGAAGGTTGGTTTTTATCCTGTCCCAGAGCCCTGACTTTGGAGAGGCATTGCTAACTTTAAATTACTACTCTTGAATTGCTTTGTGTCAGTCTTCTCATATTTCTCTTCGATGTTAACAGAAATGGAGATACCAAAGCATATCTGAAGCAGGCGTCAGCATTTTTACTGTCCACTCACACTTCGCAAGCACCTGGACCAGTGCTTTGTTAGGAGACAATATCACGTTGCACCATATGCTAAAGTAACTCAGCGGGACAGGCAGCAGAAGGAATGGGTGACGTTTTGGGTTGAGATCCTTCTTCAGACTGAGGAAGGGTCTCGACCCGGAAAAGCCACCCATTCCTTCTCCCTAGAGATGCTGCCTGTCCCGCTGAGTTACTCCAGCATTTTGCGTCTATCTTCAGTTTAAACCAGCATCTGCAGTTCCTCCCCACACATATCACATTGCATAAAATAAGCAAAATCCAATGTGTAATTTGCTTTTTATTTTTAAAATGTATTTTATATTTGGTGTATTTTAAATCTAAATTCAGGTCAAACTGCAGAGAATATTCAGTTAACACCCCTATTTAAACAGGTCATTTTTCTTAATGGTTTTAAACCACTTTAAACCCTTGCGAAAGACTTGTTTTAAATGCTATGTTGCAATGGCCTGGATTTGTTTTCCAGGTCTATATAGTGTAAGGGGTTTCTGCGCCGAGCTTTCGCCTGACCTAAGGTCCCCGTGCCTTGCTCTGATCCCTTGACCAGGCCGCGCACACTGGTTCCCCGTGAGTGGTTCGACCCACTCATCCCCTACGGTTCTAGACACTGGACTTAGATGATAGTGCAGAAAAAAACTCAACCAGACCAGATTTGAAGACCAGGGTTTAAATGGAAAAGGCTTTTATTGAGCGCTTGGGACTATTGTCCATGAATACTTATACACATTTCTATCAGACATATGCATAACTACACGAATACTTAGACACAGTTCTAAACGACATATGCATCACTACACGAATACTTAGACACAGTTCTACTAGACATATTCTTGACTGTAAGATGGGGAACGTACGACACATCGCAAACTTGACCAACACATATTCATTTACACACCCACGTTTATTCAAACCACCCTTCCCTCTACACTAAACCATGTCCAGGATATGCAGGATCGGGGTACATGCTCACCATGGGGCTATTACTGGGGTTACTGGCTGTTCGTGCTGCTTCTCCGCTGCTTTCCGTGAGGGTCGTGCTTGTCCCGTGAGTTTCTTCCTTCCGTTTCTTGCGTTCCTTGCAGGTTTTCTTGCAGTATTTCTTCTCGAGTTGCGTGCCGGTTCCTCTCTCTTGCATCCGTTTTTCTTGCCTGTCTTTTCTTCCTCCTGCATCCGTTTGACTTGAGTTTAAAACCCAAAAGTCGTGGTCAGTTATACTATTCTGACCCGTCCTATCTCCCGCCAGATCTTGGGATCTCTTTGTTTAAAAGATATGTATGAGTTTTCTCTCTGATCTGCGCTTATGTCCGGGGGTACCGGGGATGGCCAGACGGTGTTAATTGGTATTTCGTTGCGAGGTGATGGGTTTAACTGGTTTCCCATCACCTACCAGGTAGTTTTCTATGGGCTATTGTGCCCCCTTAACGAGATTAACTGTGTAGGTCGGCTTGGGGCATTGTGAGTATGCTGATGTCAGCGCCCCAGTGTCTGGACTTCGACCTGGTTTCGCAGGTTTCTGCATGGCCAATACCCATCCATTGTTCTGGCCGTGGCTTTGCAGAAACCTAGAGACTGGGCTGTAAGGTTTTTGCTCTTGTGGCTGGTCACGAGGTCCTGCGGCCATTTTAGGACCCACAGATTGTGACATCCCTTGGTAAACTGACCGCAGCCTTTCTCCGCTATCATAACATAACATAACATAACAAAACTTTATTGTCACTCGGCACAACACCGAACGAAATTTCAGCAGTCACAGCAAAAAAAGAAAAGAACACAGGACACATGACCCCAACACAAACCTCCATCACAGTGACTCCAAACACCCCCTCACTGTGATGGAGGCAACAAAACTTCCCCTCTCCTCCCCCCGCACCCACGGACAGACAGCTCAACCCCTACCGAGGCAACCGACATGCACAGCCCCCGCAAGGGGATGGAAGGCCCCCCGGCCGAGCCGCCCCGGGCACTGAAACGTCCCGCAGCCGAGCCGCGCCGGCGATGTTAAGTCCCGCAGCCGAGCCGCACCGGGCACTGAAACGTCCCGCGGCCGAGCCGCGCCGGCGATGTTAAGTCCAGCGGCCGAGCCGCGCCGGCCGATGGAAGGCCCCGCGGGCGGGCTGCGCCCCGGGGAAGAGACCTAATAAAAGAAAGGTTTCCCCTGCCCCACCCCCCCCCCCAACACACCCACCCACCCCCAACACACCCACCCCCCCCCACACATACACAGCCAAAAACAGAAACAAAAACCATCCCAACACCGACACAAACAAAAAAAAAGAAAAAAAGACAAACAGACTGCCAGAGTGCCGCAGCCGTTAGGCGCAGCCAACTCCTCCCAGCCCCAGTCTCCCGTTTAAAATGTCCAAACTGCAGCTCTTTGGTTTGGTGTTGCTTTCAGAATGAGGGAAAACTTCTCAAATCTTACAGTAGTCATTGGAATCAAAGCTGAGCCCAGCAGCAGCAGTGTCAAACTGACCATTGTAAACCAGCATAGTGTTATGTTGGAAATCATTAAATGCATCAGTAAATACAACAGTGATTTATTGTGTACTATCAACTTCAATACTCTGCAAGCAGAGTTGAACTCCAGTGGGATAACAGGTGTGCTGGATTTTAATGACCTCTTGCTGCCAAACATTGGTCATTCTTATAAGAAAATAACTGCAGATGCTGGTACAAATCGAAGGTATTTATTCACAAAATGCTGGAGTAACTCAGCAGGTCAGGCAGCATCTCAGGAGAGAAGGAATGGGTGACGTTTCAGGTCGAGACCCTTCTTCAGACTGATGTCCCATCTAATTTTAGATGTATATTCTTTAAAAGATCACAAGTTGTCGTAGATTTAGGCCATTTGGCCCATCTAGTCTACTCCGCCATTCAATCATGGCTGATCTCTGCCTCCTAATCCCATTTTCCTGTCTTCTCCCCATAGCCCTTGACACCCGTTCTAATCAAGAATTTGTTTACCTCTGCCTTAAAAATATCCATTGACTTGGCCTCCACAGCCCTCTGCGGCAATGAGTTCCACAGATTAACTGGCCTCTGACTAAAGAAGTTCCTCCTCACCTCCTTTCTAAAAGAGCGCCCATTAATTCTGAGGCTCTGACCTCTGGTCCGAGACTCTCCCACCAGTGGAAACATCCTTTCCACATCCACTCTAACTATGCCTTTCATTATTCTGTGAGTTTCAATGAGGTCGTATGATGAAAGAACGGATTAGGCACGCATAGTTGCAATTTGCGATTTAAGTCATTTTGTCTCATTGGAAAGCAGGGGCAAAACCAGATAAATATTGCTTCTTTTTAAAATAATTCATTTTCAACCTGACCGCTGTTAAAAGTCATGAGCAATTGAAATGTTGTTTTCTTGCCAAGACTGCACTTTGTAATATCGTTCCGTGCTATTAATTCTCAATACTTTGGAACACCTATCAGAAAATGCACACAGTAAAAGGGCTGATGGAATAAATTCAGTTCCACCTAACGATTAATTCAGTCAGTCCAATCTCAACCCGTTCAATGCTTAATTCAAACTCAAAGCAATGAGTGTAGATTGGGAAACACACCAATACTCAATGGAAAATGACAGCCCATTTCATGTTGTCGAAGGAACGCTCTGTTTAAAGAAGTGAATCTGACAATACTTTTGCAATCTTTGCAGGGATCTGAGAATATCTGATACTCAGAGAGAGAATTTGACAAGGAATGTGATGGGTCCCTTTCCTTTAGGCAATGATATGTCATGCGCAGAAGGACTTTAAAATGTTGAAAGTTTAGATCATGCAGATACAAATAGAAATTTTCAACTCATAGGGATAAATAAAATGAAAGATCAGCAATATAAAACAGTCACCAAGAAATTGAATAGGGAATTTGGGGGGGGGGGGGGGGGGGGAGTGATGAAAATGTGGAACTTTCTATCACAGGGGATGGGTGAAGGGGGTAGTTTTAGTACATTTAAAAGGAAGCATCTATATACTAAAACTCTCGTTTGTTTGTTTGTTTGTTCCTGAACTACAGCCAAAACGGTACACGATAGCGCGACAATTTTAGGCCCACCTTCCTCACCGTCGTCCCTTTGGTGATAATGGGAAAACTTTCATTGAAATTGGTGTTATATTTTTAAAGTTATTCATATTTTAAAGTTTAATTCTATCTTCTAGGGAGGGAGGGGGAGGGAAGGACGGAAGGAGGGGGGGGAGGGGAGAGGAAGGAGGATAAGGGGGGTTGAGGGGGATGGAGTGGGGGGAGAAGAAGTGGGGGAGGGGAGGGGGAGAGGAGGGGAGAGGGTGGAGGGGGAGGAGGGAGGGGGGGGAGAGGGGGGGAGGGGGAGAGGGGGAGAGGGGAGGGGAGGGGAGGGGGGGGAGGAGAGGGTGCTCCACCAATGCAGGAGAGGTTTGGGCCCAATGGGTCCACTTGGTCTAGCACATAATAAGAATAAAGAGATTTAAAATTATATACATCAGTTGTTAGGCCCCAACTCAGGCATTGTGTACATATCTGGTTACCACTCTGTAAGAAAGATGTGATTGCACTGAATTGATTGTGGAGTAAATTTACAAGAAAGTTAAATGGAGGTACAAGATGCTGTAGATGCTGGGATCTGGAACATGGAACAAGCTGCTGGAAGATCAGTCTGAAGAAAGGTCCCGACCTGGAGTGTTGTCAGTCCCACAGATGCTGCCTGACCCGCTGAGTTCTTCCAGATGCTTGTCCTTTGGAAGGATTTTTCAGGACTGGATGTGTAGGAAGAAACTGCTGGTTTTATATCCAAGAAATGCTGGGGTAACTCAGCGGGTCAGGCAGCATCTCTGGAGAAAAGAAATAGGTGATGTTTCTGGTCAGGACCCTTCTTCAGACGTTGTAGATGTAAGAACAGATTGGATAATCTTGCCTTGCTCACTTTGGAACAGAGGAAGCTGAGGATAGACTTACTTGAGGTACATAAAAGGATGAAGTGCCTTGATAAAGTTAACAGGTAATGTATATTTCCCTTCAGCAAACAATCATAAAACCAGGGGGCATAGATTTAAAGTAATTTGTACCAGAATTAGAGAATAATTATTATTTATTTGAAAAAGGGACAATGTACATTAATTGACATTCAAACAAATGTAAATGTACTCGAACTAGCCGAGAGGCTAGTTTTCATCGACAGTCCCTTAGCCTGATGTTGGTAGGCATCCTAGAAAAGAAATACAATACAATATGTACAATAGTGCGGGGATCGCTGGGCGGCGCGGACTTGGTGGGCCGAAAAGGCCTGTTTCCGCGCTGAATCTGAAATATCAAAATAAAATATGAAATAGTTAAAAACATAGTACATTACCATACAAAGCAATACAGTTAATTAAAATAAGCAGACAAAACCCAAATAGCAGATGTAAAAATACAGTGTGAGTCCAGTCTTCATTTAAAGTTTACATTTTTTAAGCTTAAGTTTTAAAAGTCACGTTCAAGAGAAGAGATGAGGGTACATTTTTTTTTCACTCAGTAGGTACTACGGGTTTGGAACTCATTGTTAGAAAGGGTGATTGGGGCAGAAACACTCCTCACAATTAAATAATCTATGTACATTGAGTCTGGGGACTGATGACAAAAAAAAAGTGGGTAATGTGTAAGACGCTGGTTTAAACCGAAGATAGACACAAAAAGCTGGGGTAACTCAGCGGGACAGGCAGCATCTCTGGAGAGAAGGAATGGGTGACGTCTTGGGTCAAGACTGCTGCTTTTCAACCCACACAGCACTACATCCTGAGCAGCCTGCACTTCATTTCACTGCACATCGTGTATGTGTATGTGACAAATAAACTTGACTTGACTTGACTTGGCCTGGCCTCCTCCTGTGCTCCATGAATCCATGGTGTAATGTGGCTGAATTTATCACTCACTCATTTCTCGGCAGCGTCAGTGCCACAGCTCTCAAGGGATAACGGAGTCATTTCCAACTCTCTTGATTGATTCATCTCTGTGAGGTGAATTATACAAGACTGTGCGGTTCAATCTCTTTAAATATTTACCGTGTCCGCTCATTTACGGAGCCTAAAATGTATTGATTTGTATTTTCTGTTGCAGATGTGGTAAATTGGATTTGTGCGGAAGGCCGACTCAGGACGAGGAGAGTCAAGGACCCAATTCGATTTCACCTCTTTCGACCCATCCCACCTTCCTCGGGCAGATATTAAAATGGAGAATGACGATGACCCTTTGGTGCAGCACCTGTGGCTGGAAGAAGAAGACTATGACGTATCTGTTAGCTCCCACAGCGGAGAAAAGCTCTGCAAGAAATGCCACTGTAGCATTAAGAGGTTATTCCACGATTTGAAAGTTCAAGGCTTTTGGGGAATAGTTGGATGGATATTCACTAACCCATATTGTACTGCCTTAATCCTAGTAATAGGTTGCACAATTCCAACAATTCTGACGGTTGTCATGTTTATGCATTGTTCTAACCTCGACATAGACATATCCTACAATGCCTTTGAGATTCGCAACCATGTGTCTTCGCAACACTTTGACGCTTTGACCCTCGCTCTTAAATCCCAGTTTGGATCTTGGGGAAGGAATCGACGGGATCTGGCCGAGTACACGTCTGCAACATTGGAGAAGCTCATCGTCGAAGAATTACAAAGACTGCACAGTAATAATTCAGAGTTCGTCGCTGCCGCCCGAGGTAAAGCCAGCCGTAAATCTAGCGAAAGCCCGTGGCCGGAGGGGACCAGACTGCGGAAACGTGACCTGCCCGCCCGCTCGGCCGCAAATGAGAGCTGCGGCAGATTGCGAGCACGGCAATCAAGGGCCGTGTCCCGTAAAAACTACCCCAGCACTTACATTAACGGGGACACGCAGACGCATGCCCTGTGGAGGATGGAGCTCGTATTTCTAGCAAGAGGTGACGATGACAGGAACATCTTCACCAAAGAGCGTTTGTTGACTATTCATGACATTGAAAAAAAAGTCATGGACCACCCTAGATTTCGGGAATTTTGCTGGAAACCTCATGAGGTTCACAGGGATATGCCACTTGGTTCGTACTCCTATTGCTCGCCTCCGAGTTCCCTCATGACCTATTTTTTCCCGACAGCACAAGGTGGAAGGATTTACTATGACGGTATGGGACCGAAGCTGGCAGATATTCATGGTAAGTTGTCATCTGATCTCCATGTACTAATGGAAATACATTCGAAGGATAAGCGCTGACTTGAGCAGCCATTTCAGCTGCGGCAACCTCTGATTTTACTTTTTAATGCTTCTCATAATTGCAGAGGTAGACAAACCAAGGTCCATTGTTCTCCGCAAATAATAATTATAAAGCAATCCAGTAATTGATCATTGAGATACGTTGTCTCATCAGCAACTGAAGAGGGCAATGGGAAGGAAAACCATTATCCTAAGTGAAATAAAAATTGGATGACAAACCAATTAGTCACGACATTACAAGGTGTTTTTTTATTTAAAGGGATGGTTGCTGAGAGGTGAAAGTGGAAAACAAAAATAAAATGATGAATGAGTATACAGCCCGAATGCACAGAACAAAGCAAGCTAAAGTTCTAATAGATTCATACAGTTATACAGGCAGGGAAACAGGCCCTTCAGCCCAACTTGTCCAAAATGAAGATAGGTACAAAAAGCCGGAGTAACTCAGCGGGCCAGACAGCATCTCTAGAGGAAAGGAATAGGTGACGTTTTAGGTCGAGACCCTTCTTCAGACTGAAAGTGATCTGGGTGTCTTAGTGCATCAGTCACTGAAAGGAAGCATGCAGGTACAGCAGGCAGTGAAGAAAGCAAATGTAATGTTGGCATTCATAACAAGAGGAGTTGAGTATAGGAGCAAAGAGGTCCTTCTGCAGTTGTACAGGGCCCTAGTGAGACCGCACCTGGAGTACTGTGTGCAGTTTTGGACTCCAAATTTGAGGAAGGGTATTCTTGCTATTGAGGGCATGCAGCGTAGGTTTACTAGGTTAATTCCCGGAATGGCGGGACTGTCATATGTTGAAAGACTGGAGCGACTAGGTTTGTATACACTGGAATTTAGAAGGATGAGAGGGGATCTTATCGAAACGTATAAGATTATTAAGGGGTTGGACATGTTAGAGGCAGGAAACATGTTCCCAATGTTGGGGGAGTCCAGAACCAGGGGTCACAGTTTAAGAATAAGGGGTAGGCCATTTAGAACAGAGATGAGGAAAAACTTTTTTAGTCAGAGAGTTGTGAATCTGTGGAATTCTCTGCCTCAGAGGGCAGTGGAGGCCAATTCTCTGAATACATTCAAGAGAGAGCTAGATAGAGCTCTTAAGGATTGCGGAGTCAGGGGGTATGGGGAGAAAGCAGGAACGGGGTACTGATTGAAAATGATCAGCCATGATCACATTGAATGGCGGTACTGGCTCGAAGGGCCGAATGGCCTACTCCTGCACCTATTGTGTATTGTCTATTGAAAGGAAAACGAGAGATATAGACAATGATATGGTTAAACGATTCGTGGAAATCCCACTTCTGACACCATGTAAGAAGTGTAGATTTCCACAAATCGTTTAACTTCTATATAAGCGTTTTATTACAAATACAATGCAGAGAGCAGCTTAGAAAACCTCTGCATGGCGCACCTCATGGTTACAAAGTGAAATGAATTTAATCAGCAGCATAATACAGGTAACACTACCAAAACCAGGCATGGACCATAGATCAGGTCAGCAATACCAAAGTCAGGCATGGATCAATCCGCCTAGGGGATTGATCTACACCCTTGACTCTCAGTCTGAAGGAGGGTCTCGACCCGAAACATCAACTATTCCTTTCCTCCAGAGATTCTGTCTGACCCGCTGAGTTACTCCAGCTTTTTGTCTACCTTTGGTTTAAAGCAGCATCTGCAGTTCCTTCCTTCACATTTCGTCCAAAATGAAACCTGATTTTTTTTTTTAAATGAAGGACCCTGACTAACAAACACTTTAATTTGAGTACATGTATACTCACTCATTCAGTAGAAACACAGATTGTCTTTAGCTTTGGATGTTACCAGAATGAATTGTGCTGTTATTGTAAATGCTTTGGTATGAAGCAACAGTCTGTAACAAATCCATCAGTCTCTTGAGTGTAATTCACCTTCCTGAACAAGTACTGTTATTTTGAATTTAAGAAATCATAGAGCTATTGGCAAAGCTGAGTCTCAAGTGATCACTTGTTCCAAATCTTGCACATTTGTACCAATTTTCGGCAAATTGTTTTTAAGTTGGAACCCTTATTTCCTTTCAAATTCCTTTTGAGGACTGAAAATTTGTACGTTTAAGGATTGCTGCAACTTAGGACCTGGTCAGCTTTATGATACGGTAACATATTTTTCCTAGTCTAGCCTCCCACCAGGCAGTGGGTGAGAGGAGGATGATGGCAAAATTAACATCGATGCTGGACAACGACTCCCACCCCATGCAGGACACTGTCATTGCACTGAGTAGCTCCTTCAGTGACAGACTCCTTCACCCCAAGTGTGTGAAGGAGAGATATCGGAGGTCCTTCCTTCCCGCTGCTGTGAGACTGCACAACCAGCACTGCTCCCAGTAGACCAGTCAACAGTAGCAGTAACAGTTAAGGAACACACAGAAAACTGATGACAATTTATCCTTGTCTTTACTTTTATTTATAATGAATGATCTCTTGCTATCCACTTTGCTGCTGTAACACTGTAAATTTCCCCAGTGTGGGACGCATAAAGGAATATCTATTATTATTATTATTATTATTAATGCCCCAGAACTCATGCTGAAATGTTTAAATAGATACCAAGTATAATTCATAGCTTCTTGCAGCAGAATTTTACTTTTCTTTCAGTTTCAATTGTACAAGTAACGTATGTTTTGTTTTGTCTGTAAGGTTATTTTTGTGACATAATGCAGGTTTCTTTTGTCTGTAATCAGAATTTCAAAGGGTCCCAAAATGTTTGATTAGATGGCAGTGTTGATGAGGTGAGGAGAGGAATTATACACAAAAAAAATCAGGTCTTAGATGGAGTCTCAGGGACTAGGTTGGTGCTGTAGCAGTAAATTATTACCTCAACGCTACAGTCAGGAACGGAGATTGAGAGCGTCATAGCATGGTGTCCAAATATCCTCTTCATCAGCCAAAGGCGCTGGTCATTGACCTCAGGAAGCAGGGTGGGGTGTGCACCTCAGTCTGTATCGATGGTACTGAAGTGGAGATGGTTGAGAGCTGCAAGTACCTAGGTGTAACTATCACCAACAATTCAGCCTGGTCCAACCACATTCATACCACGGCCAAGAAAGCGCACTAACTCCTCAACTTCGTCCAATGGCTACAAAAATATGGCATGTCTCCAAGGACTCTTACCAATCTCTACATCGAAAGCGTTCTATCCAGAAGCATCACAGCTTCGTATGGCAATTGTTCCACCTAAGACCGTCAAGAATAGCAGTGAGTTGCCTACGCAGTGCTTCACACAAACCCAGTCTCTCTCCGCCTCCCCCCATACACTCATGGACTGTACGGTCCATACGGATCTCTACGGATATCTACTTTTCACATTGCCTCAGGACAGCAGCCAACACAGCAAGGGTCACTCAACACTGCAGTCACGCTCTCTTCACCTAGACAAAGACAATAGACAATAGGTGCAGGAGTAGGCCACTCAACCCTTCGAGCCAGCACCTCTATCCCATCGAACCATGGATACAAGAGCTTGAGAGCACGCGCCAACAGCTTCTTGCACACTGTTAGTACACTCTTGAACGGACTTGTCATTTGCTAAGAATGTATTCTCAATCTTCCATGCTGCCACATTGCGGCCCTTGCACTTTTTTTAATATAAGTAGACTTTCTCTGCAGCTGCAGCATTAGCTTTGGAGCTCTTTTTCCCTTTTGCACCATCTTGATATGTTCATGTGTGGTATGAATTGCCTGGATAGCACGCAAACGATTTAGGCTTAGGTTTTCACCATAATCACAGTACATGCAACAATAATGACTTAACTGCAATAATAGAGGTGGGGAGGGATCGTGGAGGAATTAGAAATTCACGTGAAAATTTAACTTTACAGCATGAAATAAAATTGAGGGTGCTGAGTGAAATGATTAACGTGTAAGAACGTGAGAAATAGTTGGTGTTGGCCATCCAGCCTTTTACACTGCTGAGTCATTCATTAACTTCATGATTAATCCACCTTGGCACCATTCCTATGCCTTTTATCAAGTCAAACCAAGTGAAGTTGAACAGACTGGTCATTTGCTAAGAAACCAGGAAACTACAAGATTAGTTACAGGCAGCAAAATTCAGCTTTAGTTTAGTTTAGTTTAGTTTAGAGAACCACTGAGTCCGCACCGACCAACGATCCCCACACACAAACACTATCCCACACACACTAGGGGCAATTTACTTTTATACCAAGCCAATTAACCTACAAACCTGTACATCTTTGGAGTGTAGGAGGAAACAGAAGGTCTCGTAGAAAACCCATGCAGGTCACGGGGAGAACGTACAAACTCCGTACAGACAAGCACTTGTAGTTAGGATCGAACCCGGGTCTCTAGCGCTGTAAGGCAGCAACTCTACCGCCGTGCCGCCCTAAGCCTAAAAAGCCTTAAGATTTTGTGGAGCTAAAGTCAGGAGGCAGCGCCACAGTCAAGTGTAGAGATGGCTTGAGTGATGATGAACAATGGGTTCAGACAGGAATGGGGTGAAGGATGTCATAGAACTAGACAGGCAATCTTTGCAATGGAGAGTCTATTAAACCTCTAAGCCTGCTGCCCCAATCAATGAGAGCCTGACCATCTCTAGCTAACTTGCATCCACCTACAAATAAGAGTAAGGAAAATGGCAGGTTAGCCTTAATGGCAAGAGGATTTAATCACAAGAGTTGGCATGTCGTGTTCAATTATGTTGAGTCCTTTTGAGACCATATTTGGAATAATCAGCTCAAGACCCATTTCCCTACCTCAGGAAGGTTTACTTGCAATAGAGGGATGGCAATGACGGTTCATTAAATAGACTCCTGGGATGGGGCGATTGTCCTATAAATGGGATGGACCTGTCCTCACTGAACTTCGGAAGAATGAGATGTGATCTAATGGAAACATAAAACCCTTACAAGGCTCGTCAGGGGAGATGAAAGGATGACGTGTCTGCTGGGTGTCATGTCTGGAGTGTCAGGAGACAGAGAATCCTCTCCACGTCAGTACTGAGATGAGAAGAAATGGTGAATCTTTTATGTTCTCTAACCAGGGGGATGTTGATAGGTGGATTAAACCGAAGATAGACACAAAAAGCTGCAGTAACTCAGCGGGTCAGACAGCATCTCTGACACAAAAGCCTGAAGAAGGGTTCTGACCCGAAACCTCACCTATTCCTTGTCTCCAGAGATGCTGTCTGACCCGCTGAGTTACTCCAGCTTTTTGTGGTCTATCTTTCGAGGTGTTGATGTGTTTGGACTGGAGAGTGATAGATGTTTGGATATTAAGGAAATCGAGGGAGAAGTCGTCAGTACAGGGAACGTGGTACTAAGATAAAAACAGTAGCCGTGGTGTTATCGAATGGCAAACGATTGTGAGAGACTATATTTTTTGTATTGTTTTCATATGTAATTTGGAGTTCAAAGATGCTTCAGCATGACAAGGACATGACAGTGTCCCTTGTTGATATTCACAGGGTTGCAGCTCACATCAGGAGGGTTAAATGAGTAGATTCGGAATTAGCTGCAGGCTGCTCCTTCCACAGCCCACAGAATGTGCCATACTGAGTGTGCCACGCAGAGAGTTAAAGGGCAGCACAGTGGCACAGCGGTAGAGTGCCAGAGACCCGACTTCGATCCTGACTACGGCTGCTGTCTGTGCCGAGTTTGTGTGTTCTCCCTGTGACTGCGTGGGCTTTCTCCGAGTGCTCTGGTTTCCTCCCACATTCCAAAGACGTGCAGGTTTGAAGATTAATTGGTGTCTGTAAATCGCCCCTTAGTGTGTCGGATGCGAAAGTGGGATAACGTAAAACTAGGATACGGGTTTGACCTGTTTCTGCGTTGTATCTCTAAACCAAGAACTGAAACTGCTGGAAATGCATTCCCATACTAATCCCGTATCCCTCAGTTTGCTTAATATCCAAAAATCTGTCCTTCACAATAAGAAAAGTTTGTGGGATGAAAAAGTGCTGAAGAGTTGGTTAGAGTTAGAACATAACAGCCAAGGAACAAGCTCTACTGCCCACAATGCCCACATCGAACCAAGTTAAACTAATCTCCTCTTCCTGCATGTGATCCATAATCCCACTATGTCTGGCTTATCCACGTGCCGATCCAAAACCCTCCTAGGTGCCACAATAGTATCTGCCCCACCACCCACTGTGTTAAAAAAAACTTAGCCTGCTCACCTCCTTTAAACATTGCCCCCTCTCACCTTAAAGCCATGTCCTCCAGTCTTGGACATTTCGATCTTGAGGGGTGGGGGGGTGGGGGGGTGGGGGGGGGGTGGGGGTTGGTAGGGGGGAAAGACCACCCCCCCGAGTATACTCGGGTCAGAGTATACAAGTGAAAATAAATCTTGGCAGCGATCAGGTTTAAGGTTAAAGGATGGGCCGAATGGCCAAATTCTACTACTATCTCTTATGATCTTATGATCTTTAAGAAACGGTTAGACAGGTACATGGATAGGACAACTTTGGAGGATTATGGAACAAAAGCGGGCAGGTGGCACTAGTGTAGCTAGGACATGTCGGCCGGTGTGGGGTAGGTTGGGTCGAAGGGCCTGGTTTCCACGCTGTATCACTCTATGACTGCACCTACTTTCTAAGTTTCTATGGCTCAAAGATGGTGTTAAGGAAACCACAAAGGTTGCAATCTCTGATTTTTCCATTCTATTTCAATTATTTTTCCCAGACTTGGATCATGCGATGGACCTAAATGGGCCACTGCACAGTTTGATTGCCAATCCATTATCCGTTAATTAGTTTTGACCTAACCGGTGGAATTGGAACTGATTTTGCAATCAGGTGGCTGGCCCCACCACCTCAAGGGCTCCGGTGATGTCTCAGGGCATAAATGCCACCTCAGTAGTGCTGAACATGAATCAATGAACAATTTTGTTGAAATTAAATGTTAACAGAAAAATACAGATTTATGGATTTCATTTTCCACGCGAAAAGACAGCAGGAGGTATTGTCATGAGAGCTAAGAACTTGCAGGACTGCTGATCTCTCTCCTATCAGTTCAACTCAGTAATCAACTGCAGATTGTCATCTTACATTTCCACATTCAACACAGGCATTCGTCAGAGAATCTTCGTTTAGTTTCTGCTTCAGTCCAGAGAAGCAACATGGAGGCAAGCCTTTCATCCCACGCTTACCATTCTCTTCACACACCAGTTCTGCTATCCCACTCACACTCCCTTCACTTTGGCACCATTTTACAGCGGCCAATTAACCTCAAACCCTGCATGCTCTCGGCATACGGGAGGAGACCGGAAAACCACGCGCTCACGCTCACGGGAAAACATGCAAACTCCACGCAGACAGCATCAAAGATAGGAATCGGAACCCGGGTCGACGGTGCTGTGAGGCAGCGGCTCTACTTGCTGCACCACTGGGCTGCCCAGTCTAGATATCAACTATAACAGACCAGCCTGCAGTCTACTGCAGGAATTGGACCATTCTCCATTTAAAGGTGCACCATCTTAATTTTCTGTGGGTAGAATGAAGATACAGAATATCTTCCCCCATCGCATCAAGTGTTGTGCAAGTGGAATTTGATGGTATTGCTCTGTAAATTTGTATGATGCAATAACTATAGGTGGTGTAGCGGTAGAGTTGCTGCCTTACAGCGCCAGCGACCCGGGTTCGATCCTGACTATGGGTGCTTGTCTGTACGGAGTTAGTACGTTCTCCCCGTGACCCGCGTGAGTTTTCTCCGAGATCTTCGGTTTCCTCCCACACTGCAAGGACGTCCAGGTTTGTAGGATAATTGGCTTGCAATAATGTAAAAAATTATCCCTAGTGTGTGTGGGATAGTGTTAGTGTGTGGGGATTGCTGGTTGGTGCGGACTCGGTGGGTCGACGGGCCACGCTGTGTCTTTAACCTAAACTAATCTGAACAATGTGAGGTTTTCGATATCAAGTCACAGTTGGGGAATTGAATGTATTCTCATTGGAAGAAAGAAAATAAAAAAGATATTTTTAATATTTACCTATTACATAATTAAAATGTCTTCAGTCAGACCAGTTGCTCGTTGAGAGTTAGCCTTATGACTTAGATCTGGCTGTCTGAAGAAGGATCTCGACCCGAAACGTCACCTATTCCTTCTCTCCAGAGATGCTGCCTGTCCTGCTGAGTTACTCCAGCATTTTGTGTCTGTCTCTGGCATAAGCATGATGGGCTGATGCGTCTTGCTGTGTTGATTTGGGTGATTGTGGTCTTGCCTCTTCTATCATTCAGAGGAACGAGGCTGTAGTTAGATTCCAATCTTGAAACAATCACCATCCAATGTTTGCAGTTGTAATTTTTGAAAAGGCCTCGTTATTGGGCAGAATCCCCGACAGCAAAAGGCCAACGTCTCCCTCTGTCTCACTTTTCAATCAAGGATATTCTTGCTATTGAGGGCGTGCAGCGTAGGTTTACTAGGTTAATTCCCGGAATGGCGGGGCTGTCGTATGTTGAAAGGCTGGATCGGCTGGGCTTGTATACACTGGAATTTAGAAGGATGAGAGGAGATCTTATCGAAACGTATAAGATTATTAAGGGGTTGGACACGTTAGAGGCAGGAAACATGTTCCCAATGTTGGGGGAATCCATAACAAGGGGCCACAGTTTAAGAATAAGGGGTAGACCATTTAGAACTGAGATGAGGAAAAACTTTTTCAGTCAGAGAGTTGTAAATCTGTGGAATTCTCTGCCTCAGAAGGCAGTGGAGGCCAATTCTCTGAATGCATTCAAGAGAGAGCTAGATAGAGCTGTTAAGGATATCGGAGTCAGGGGGTATGGGGAGAAGGCAGGAATGGGGTACTGATTGAGAATGATCAGCCATGATCACATTGAATGGTGGTGCTGGCTCGAAGGGCCGAAAGGCCTACTCCTGCACCTATTGTCTATTGTCTATTAACACAGTTTTCAGTACTTATGAACGACAGTCATTATTCTAATGAACAGACATGTGTTATGCTCTGAATGCTCTCTGTCATGTTAACACAGGTGCCACCCTACTCATTTAAAAATACTACTTCGAATCATTCAGATTTAGTGTTCCTAACCAATCCAGTTTCAACAATAAATCCTACCTTAATCATAAAAGAGAAAATATTCAGCAGATCAGGCACAATCTTCTTGGAAGAGAAACAAATGTAATGTTTCATTAATTCTGCACTGTTACAGCAAGGTCCTTTGCATGCTTGAGAAGCACTACCTAATATTCTGTCTGGACATGTTGCAGGTATCTTAACTCGATACTGAATGTTTCAGCTCTGGAGGACTCACTATTTCTTTCTGTCTGTGTCAGAACTGGCCATTTCTGTTTGTCATTATCTCGGTTTAGACTTTCTTATCCTATTAACACAGTCTGGCCATCTGGCTGTGTCCCACAGACTTGCTGATTGTACAGCATGGTGGCACAGAGTTGCTGCCTTACAGCTCCAGAGACCCGGGCTCGATCTTGTCCACGGTGCTTGTGTGTACGGAGTTTGAACGTTCTCCCCGTGACCTGCGTGGGTTTTCTCCGGGATCTCCGGTTTCCTCCCGCGCTCCAAAGATGTACCGGCTTGCAGGTTAATTGGCTAGGTGTAATTGTCAATTGTCCCTAATGTGCAGGATGGCGTTAGTGTGCGGGGATCGCTGGTCGGCGCAGACTCGGTGGGCCGAAGGGCCTGTTTCTGCACTGTATCTCTAAACTAAACTAAGCAAGGAAGATTAATGTGCTTAAAAGTGCTCCCGTTAGCCATTTGGATCACCCCATCAGAGTTATTTCCTTTATTCTACCCATCCTTCCCCCACATTGTTTGTAACTCCAAACTAACTCGTTTTCTCTCCCTTTCCCAGTTCTGATGAAGGGTCCTGTACCTGATACATTAAGTCTCTTTCTGTTTCCACCTTTGCTGTCTAACCTGCTGGGTGCTTCAATGTCTGCAGTTTTTTATTTTTCATTTAATGTTTGGGGGTCACTTTTTAATTTGTTTGCAACTCGTAGGCTATTCATGCTGATGATCACTTTTGCTGTAGACTTAACATGTTACTATTTCATTGGAGAGTGGGTACAGATTGTAGCCCTAAAATGGTTTAGTTAAGTTTATTGTCACGTGTCACTGAGGTGCAGTGAAAAGCTTTTGTTGCGTGCTATGCAGTCAGCAGATAGACAACACATGATTACAATCGATCCATTTACAGTGATTGGATACGTGATAAGGGAATAACGGTTAGTGCAAGGTAAAGCCAGAAAAGTCCGATCAAGGATAGTCCGAGGGTCAGCAAAGTGGTAGATAGTAGTTCAGCACTGCTCTCTGGTTGTGGTAGGATGATTCAGTTGCCTGATAACAGCTGGGAAGAAACTGTCCCTGAATCTGGAGGTGTGCGTTTTGCCTGACTGGAGAGGGGAGAAGAGGGTGTGGCCAGGGAGCGACTCATCCTTGATTGTGCTGCTGGCCTTGCCGAGGCAGCGTGAGGTGTAAAATTGAGTCAATACAATACAATACAATACAATACAATATATCTTTATTGTTATTGTACCCAGGGGTACAACGAGATTGGGAATGCGCCTCCCATACGATGCAATAATTTAAGTAATTAACAACAACCCAACGAAACGAAACAATTGTAACAGTTTTTAGACAGGGTAAAGTGCAAGTTGATCTATGCGTTGTGGCCATCCGGCTCAGCAGGACCGGTACATAGCAGCTATGGCCCTGGGGATGAAGCTGTTCCTGAGTCTGGAGGTGCGGGCGTAGAAGGCCTTGTATCGTCTGCCCGATGGAAGGAGTTCGAACAGAAGGGATGTTGGTGTATCAGTTCTGTTGAGAGATCATTGACCTGACACCCTCGTTCTACTTGTCCCTCCACAAATGGTGCCTGATGTGCTGACTGCTTCCAGCATTATTTGTTTTTATTTTGCACAGGAACTTGTGGATAATGTACACTTAATGGGGTGATGATTCTGCTATCATTCAGCACTTGCAATGTGATTGGAATATTGCAGTGTTTTTCTTAGCATGTTTCTCTGGAACTGTGTTGCGGAAAAAAAATCTGAACAACAGTTTTATGGTTCAGTTCTTCTGCCATATTGCACATAATCAGCGCCTATGCTTCTTTGATGAGCTACTTAACAGAAATACTTACACTCTGTATGGAGGTAGCTGAATTAGCAGGGTGTTATACTGATGAAGTGGTCATTAACTGCTTTGGGAATGTTAAAGGCTCACTTTTCTTTTGCGGGCATGTTGTGATAGGCTGATATTTGAGCATTATTGTTAATGAAAGCTTTCTCCCGGGAATGAAGGATTCAATGATTGGGCTTTCTTCACAAGTGGCCTTTTTATAATGCACAGCACCAGTCTCTGATCGCAATGATGTAAATGGGTGAAAACTCAGTTTGCCCTCATTTGAAAATGAAGAGACCTTTAAACCCAGAATGCAGCCTTTCGGATACGAGGTTGGGATCATTGTAACTCTACTTCCAAAGACGTACAGGTTTGTAGGTTAATTGGCTTGGTAAATGTAAAAATTGTCCCAAGTGGGTGTAGGATAGTGCTAATGTGTGGGGATCACTGGTCGGCGCGGACCCAGTGGGCCGAAGGGCCTGTTTCCGTGCTGTATCTCTAAACTACTTCTGATTTGTGCCTTTCTAGATTATTAAATACATCTGAAGTTGCAAAGGATTTAGTTTAGTTTAGTTTAGTTTAGAGATACAGCGCGCAAATGGGTCCTTTGGCCCACCGAGTCCGTGTCGATCTGCGATCCCCGCACACTAACACTTATCTTACACACTAGGGACAATTTACAATTATACCAAGCCAATTAACCTGCACGTCTGGACGTCTTTGGAGTGTGGGAGGAAGCCGGAGCATCCGGAGAAAACCCATGCAGGTCATGAGGAGAACGTGCAAACTCCACAGAGATAGCACCCGCAGTCAGGGTCAAAGTCGAGTCTCTGGTGCTTTAAGGCAGCAACTCTACCGCTGCGCCACCGTGTCGTGCGTCACTGAAATTTTAAATAGGGGTATCATTGACCAGAATGGTCTATGATACATACCCCACTGGGTCATCTACCTTCTGCCCCTATTATGCAGCAGTGGAATTTCTCAGCTATTCTTCCTCTAGAGTAGCGTAACCTGCAGATCTTGTACTGGAAGTTATACGATGGCCACTGACAAAATAAACATTGCCAATAAAACTCGTACAAAGTCCATTTGTCAACTCCCTCATAGATCCTGTCCAGTGTCTGAGGAATTTGCCTCTTGCAAGCATTGCATCCGGTGGCCTAGCGGTAGAGTTGCTGCCTTACAGCGCCAGAGACCCGGGCTCGATCCTGCCTACGGGTGCTGTCTGTGTGTGGTTTGTGCATTCTCCCTGTGACCACGCGGGATTTCTCCGGGAGCTCTGGTTTCCTCTCACAATCCAAATACATCAAGTCAAGTCAAGTCAAGTCAAATTTATTTGTCACATACACATACACGATGAGCAGTGAAATGAAAGTGGCAATGCCTGCGGGTTGTGCACAAAAAGAATTACAGTTACAGCATATAAATAAAGTTAATAAGTTACTATTAGTGTCGACAAAAATTTAGTCTCTGGGGTTATAAAAGTTGACAGTCCTGATGGCCTGTGGGAAGAAGCTCCGTCTCATCCTCTCCGTTTTCACAGCGTGACAGCGGAGGCGTTTGCCTGATCGTAGCATCTGGAACAGTCCGTTACTGGGGTGGCAGGGGTCCCTCATGATCTTGCTTGCTCTGGAGGTTTTGCAGCTCATTTGCAGCAAATTGCCCCTATTATGTCAGGTGAGAAAGCGGGATAACATAGAACTGGCGTATGTGCCTCGTAGAGAAACAAGGACAACATTTTGAAACTTCCCTGTCTTTCCCATCCCGCAAAATAACAAGAGTGTTGAAATTGCATTGTGAAAAATTGGTTTATGAAGATTTAAAAAATAAGCCTCTCTGGTGGTTTAATGAAGACAATAACTCATTACCTTTAAGTTGATCAGTGTCTACCATGCTTTATTGATAATAAGGAGATTTCAGACAGCCATATTAAGCACTTGAACAAGATTACCTTGCAGCTCTATTTAAATTTGAGATCTTAAAAATGGTTTGTTTACATAATATTTTGACAGTCTTGGACATGAAGCAATTTTAAGTCTGAGATGTTATTATTTTATTATTTCTTCTCTGCTCTCTTTGCGTCAAAGTGCTTTTGGATTTTAAATTCACAAAGGCTTTCTCTTTAATCCAAGGGGACAGCTGCAATTCCCCTAAATTGGATGAGATGTTGCTGTGTACCACTCAAAATAATTTCCAATTCCAAATTGAAACTCGGCTTGTGATTGAATTTAAATAAAAATGGAATGATGAGGCTACATGACACAGGAGGAAGGGTTGCTGACTGCTTAATGAGTTTGTGCTTTTATCATGAACTAAATGAGATAAAAAGGGTCCCCTGAGGCTAGTGTATCGTTCAATATGATTGTGGCTGATCCTGGAAATCAGCTGTGGGTTCTCGGCCAATCCTCATATTGCCAGAGGAGGTAGCTGAGGCAGGGACTATCCCCACATTTAAGAAACAGTTAGACCAGTACGTGGATAGGACAGGTTTGGAGAGGCATGGACCAAGCGCGGGCAGGTGGGACTAGTGTAGCTAGTGTGGGAAGGAACTGCAGAAGCTGGTTTAAACCGAAGATGGACACAAAATGCTGGAGTAACTCAGCGGGACCGGCAGCATCTCTGGAGAGAAGGAATGGGTGACGTTTCGGGTTGAGACCCTTCTTCGGACTGAGGAGTGTAGCTGGGACATGTTGGCCGGTATGGACAGGTTGGGCCGAAGAACCTGTTTCCATCCTGTATCTCTCTACGACTATGCTTGGAAGAAGCAAAAAATTATCATTAAGCTTGTTTTATCCTGGTGGCAGAAACTTAATGTCCTGGAGCCCAGTGGAGTTCAACCCTAACGTGTCCTTAAGATTTCATAGCGAAACAGTGTCAGTGCAAGGAGAAACAAAACAGCAGATAAGGTATAAGACCACATCGCAGTGTGATTAATAACAATTTTGTAGCACATTTCGTTCAGTTCATTTTGTTTTTTAATGCACACATCAACCATGTGTTTTGTTTAGTTTTGAGATACAGTGTGGAAGCAGGCCCTTCGGCCCACTGAGTCTGCACCAACCAGCGAACCCCACACATCAACACTATCCTACACACAAAAGGCACAATTTTTACATTTATACCAAGCCAATTAACCTACACACCTGTACGTCTTTGGAGGAAAGAGAAGATCCTGGAGAAATCCCACGCAGGTCACGGTGGGAACATACAAACACCGTGCAGAAAAGCACCCGTAGTCGGGATCGAACCCGGGTCCCTAGCACTGTAAGACAGCAACTCTACCACTGTGCCATCATGCCGCCCCTGTTTCAAAGTAATAAAGAATGTGGAACTACATTTTCTCCTATTTAATTGCACATGTTCTCACTTATTCTTCCTTACTTCCTCAGTATAAGTAAATGATTCCTAATTTCTGAGCACAAACCTATGGGCAAATGTTTTGATGGGTCAGAAGGTAGACTTAACAATTCCCTTTGTCTAATTTTTCCAAGTGTCTTCCTTCAGTGACTGTTGGATGTACATTTGTACCCCGAGCTTTCCATTGAAAGTTACCAGTGTTGTGCTTTGTCTACTGACCCTTTCCACCATTTTGGGCAACTTTTGCTGTGGGATTTTTCCATTGGTTAGCTTCTCTAGTACAAATAATTTAATAATTAATCATTTATTTTCGTATAACCAGCTGGTAAAAGAGTGAATTGAGAGCTTTGCAGTGAGTGAGAATCAGTGGCACAGCAGTGGAATTGCTGCCTTACAGCACCAGGTTCAATAGACAATAGACAATAGGTGCAGGAGGAGGCCATTCGGCCCTTTGAGCCAGCACCGCCATTCAATGTGATCATGGCTGTTCATTCTCAATCAGTACCCCGTTCCTGCCTTCTCCCCATACCCCCTGACTCTGCTATCCTTAAGAGCTCTGTCTAGCTCTCTCTTGAATGCATTCAGAGAATTGGCCTCCACTGCCTTCTGAGGTTCGATCCTGACTACGGGTGCTGTCTATACAGAGTTTGCACGTTCTCCCTGTGACCGTGTGGGTTTTCCACGGGTGCTCCAGTTTTCTTCCACACTCCAAAGATGTGCAAGTTTATAGCTTCATTGGCTTTGGTAAGATTGTAAATGGTCCCTAGTGTGCAGGATAGTCCTGGTGTATGGAGTGATTGCTGGTGGGCATGGACTCGGTGGGCTGAAGGGCCTGTTTCCTCACTGCATCTCTAAAGTCTAAAATATAAAGAGTGACACCAGGCAGTGGGAAACCCAAGAACGAGGGCAACAAACAGTGCATTTTGTTAACAAATCAGGTTTTAAATATTGTGACATTAACAACACGAGGTCTGAGAAAGATGTGTAATGTAAATTGCTGTTGCGAATTCATATTAAATCAGGCCCTGGAAATAACAGAGGGAAAGAATGACTACGATAGAAATAAAAAGAGAACAAAAGGATTACAAATAAACATTTTAAGTCAGTCACTGTACTTTTTCATGAGCTAATTTTCAGTGCTAGAAATCTTGTTTAGCAGCTATTACCAATTATCACTTCATTTATAAAGTATTTAGACTGAGGCAATTTAATTTCATCTGCCAAGTTAGTTCATAAGTGCTGTTTATCCAGGGCTGCTTCATACCATTCAATGCATCTGATGAAGAGAGGAAACATTGTTAAAAAATATCACACCTTCACACTTCCTTATCTACCTATCTCACTCCCCCCTGACACCAGTCTGAGGACGGGTCTCGACCCGAAATGTCACCCATTCCTTCTCTCCAGAGATGCTGCCTGACCCGCTGAGTTACTCCAGCATTTTGTGTCTGTTAATAATGATATCCTTCCTGTAGCAAGGCACTAAAAGTATACACAGAGCTCTAAATGTGGCCTTCATGAAACGTTGCAACATGTTACAGAAATGTAACAGGACATCCAACTCCTGTACACTGTCAGATGAAGGCGGGTGTACCAAACGCCTTCTTCAACCCCCAACCGCCTGACCTGCTGAGTTACTCCGGCACTTTATGTCCTTTTGAACAGTAACCAGCACCTGCAGTTCTTTGTTTCGACACAATCCACCTGTGTAGCTACCTTCATGGGACTATGTACCTGCACCCCAGGGTCTGTCTGTTTGCAATACTCCTCTCAGGGTCTGACTATATGCAGTTTAAGTCCTGTCCTCTATGTTATGGTAAATGTAGCTGAGAAATATTAATTTCACACTTTGCCAGTCTCCTGTTGCTACACACATGGAGGACCTCTATTTTCCTGCAAGTTACCCTTTTGCCCTTAATGATTTTGGATGATCAGCCATGATCATATTGAATGGCTGTGCTGGCTCGAAGGGCCGAATGGCCTAATCCTGTACCTATTTCCTATGTTTCTATGTTAATATACTTGTAGAGTATATCTTTGGATTCTCCCTCACCTTGTCTGCCAGATCTATCTCATCTCCCCTTTGTGCACTTTCATACTCTCTCCCTATTTCACTTATATTCAAAACCATCATGGCTTCAATAACATTCTATATGGAAGGTTCTCCATTTTAACCAACCTACTCCCATGCTTCTTATCAGTATATTAACTTGCAATCTAAACAATAACTTTAGTCCTCGTAATATTTCAGCCTTCCACAACTATCATTTTTCTGTTTCTCTATTTAAACATTCTTTCATCTATCTGGATGCTCCATCACAATAGACAATAGACAATAGACAATAGGTGCAGGAGTAGGCCATTCAGCCCTTCGAGCCAGCACCGCCATTCAATGCGATCATGGCTGATCACTCTCAATCAGTACCCCGTTCCTGCCTTCTCCCCATACCCCCTCACTCCGCTATCCTTAAGAGCTCTATCCAGCTCTCTCTTGAAAGCATCCAACGAACTGGCCTCCACTGCCTTCTGAGGCAGAGAATTCCACACCTTCACCACTCTCTGACTGAAAAAGTTCTTCCTCATCTCCGTTCTAAATGGCCTACCCCTTATTCTTAAACTGTGGCCCCTTGTTCTGGACTCCCCCAACATTGGGAACATGTTTCCTGCCTCTAATGTGTCCAATCCCCTAATTATCTTATATGTTTCAATAAGATCCCCCCTCATCCTTCTAAATTCCAGTGTATACAAGCCCAATCGCACCAGCCTTTCAACATAATTAACCTTAGTTAATCTATACAACACATTTCCCAGTGCTTTGTGATTAGTGTTTAGTTTAGTTTAGAGATGTGTTGCGGAAACAGGCCCTGCAGCCCACCGAGGCCATGCCGACCAGCCAACCCCGTACATTAATTAGCACACACTAATGCTAGGGACAGTTTACGATTTTTACCAAAGCCATTTAACCTCCAAACCTGCACGTCCTTGTAGTGTGGGAGGAAACCGGAGCACCCGGGGGAAACCCACGCGGCCACGGGGAGAACGAGCAAACTCCATACAGACAGCATCGAACCCGGGTCTCCGGCGCTAGAAGGCAGCATCTCTACTGCTGCATTTTTAACATTCTCACTGTAATGAAATTCCACACGCCCAACCCCAGAATCAGAATCAGAATCAGAATTACCTTTATTGTCATCCAAAAAACAAGTCTTTTGGACGAGATTTCGTCACCCACAGTCCAACAGTAAGAGCAATAAAATAAGCAATTACACAACCACAAAACAACAACAAAAAAAGAAACATCCATCACAGTGAGTCTCCTCCAGTCATCTCCTCACTGTGATGGAAGGCCAGAATGTCATTTCTCTTCCCCTGCCGTCTTCTCCCGCGGTCAGGCTGTTGAAGTTGCCAGGCCGTGCCGGACGGTGTAAGGTCCACAGCGGGCCGACCCTAGCCCCGCGATTTGGGGCGGGCGAAGACGCTGCCGCTGCATGTCGGGGCAGTCATGGCTCCCGACATTGAATCCCCCACCGAGCAGAGAAAAATCCCATGGCCTATTTCAGGCCGCGCCGGACGGTGAAATGTCCGCAGTGGGCCGACCCAACCCCGGGGCGGGTGAACACACTGCCGCTGCCGGTATTATAAATTCCCACGACACTGCACTCTGCTTTGACCCATGGGCATGTGATGAGAGATTTCTGCAGTCCTAAAGCACCATTCCGCACAGGCTGCTGTTGACCCTTGCTTTGTCACATATGGATCCTCACGGTGTAGACAGATGGGTCTTCAGTAACAGGCTGAAGATCTGCTTTGCATTGGTAAGTGCACCACTCTGGATGCCGTTCAGATCAAGTTTTTTTACCTTCAATTTGAGGCAACAGATTGCAAGATTAGAGTTGATTTTGAGTCTGTCTCTCTCGTGCCTTGTTTTGGCATCAATTCCTTGGTAAATCACAGGCCAAGCACCATAATTTATTGCAAAGGAACAAAACCTTGCACTGATATTGCATTTATCCAACCATCTCTGAGGCAACTCAAAATTCTCAGCACAAGATGAATGACTTTAAAATGAAGTAACCTTTTTAATGTAGACAAATATAAATCAATAGTCTGTATTGTGTAAAGGATTTTAAGTAAGTCAGATGCACATTGAGATTTCATAAATCACTGTGTTTTGCTGCAAACCTCTGTAGCCAGAAAATAAATACAGTCTTGTATAAATGACACAGGGTATTACACAAGGTGGCACATTACATTAAAGAGGGCTTCATGAATGACATCAGAACATTTAAGATGGCTTAATGGTATTATTTAAACATTGATAAATAGTACATCCTTGAAAGATAAACTGTCTTAAGGCCCTGGTCCAACTCATTCTATATCTTACAGCGAGGAAGTCTTGGTGTTTCGAATAAAAGATAAAAATTAGGAGGAGAAGCTTCTTCAGACTAACTTGAAAGGCAGGCAAATACTGTAAAAGATGAAAATCTAAAATACAATGGAGATAGGCAAGTCAGGCAGCATCTATGGTGAGAAATGCAAGAGTCCAATGATTCACATCATTTCAGATTCTGATGACCTGGAATGTTAACTGTTTCCTTCTGCACAGCTGCTGCAGAATATTTCCATTTGTGTTCCAGACCATTTCTCTGAAGCCGTGTTCTCCCTGGATACAGAGGAGGTCCAAGTTAAACCCTGACTCACCTCGCACAAGACACCAGTGGTTAAGGAAGAGTCGGAGCGAAGACCAGACAAATTGGGGAATAGTACATAAAACACAACCTTTGCATTATTTACAAAAAAATTAAAAATGTTAAAAGTTTTTTAAAATGTTGAGGTAAATAATAAATTAATAGCTGAGAGAAAGTTATCAACTATTTTAGTTTTGTTTTAGAGATTTAGCGTGGAAACAGGCCCACTGAGTCTACGTCGACCAACATTAACACTATTCTATACCCTTGGGGCAATTTACATTTTTTTAAAAATCAAAACCAATTAATCTATGAATCTGTGTTTTTGGGATGTGGGAGAAAACCAGAACTCCCGGAGAAAACCAATGTGGTCACAGGGAGAACGTACAAACTCCGTACAAACAGCACTCGTAGTCAGGGTCGAACCCAGGTCTCTGGCCCTGACTCTGCTGATTTTGGACAAATAGGTAGCTGAAAAGTGTGGTGATCCATCATTGTATGCAGAGTGTGTCAATCTGGTCAAGGCACAAAGAATATACTGCATATTTAGTTTAGTTTGGTTTAGAGACACAGAGTAGAAACAAGCCCTTCGGCCCATCAAGTCCGCACCGATCAGCGATCCCCGCACATTAACACTATCCCACATTTGGGACATTTTTTACACTTATACCAAGCCAATCAACCTACAAACCTGTACGTCTTTGGAGTGTGGGAGGAAACCAAAGTTCTTGTAGAAAACCCATGCAGGTGGATTCTCCCACACACAGGAGAACGTACAAACTCTGTACAGAGAAGCACCCCCATAGCCAGGATCGAACCCGGATCTCTGGCGCTGTAAGCGTTGTAAAGCTGCAACTCTACCGCTGCGCTGCCCGTATTGTTTTGCTCATTATGTGGCTATGATATCTGTGTCTTTGTGTTCGGCAGGCTCACTCCAGCTGGCTATTACTCACCCTGAGTTTTACTGGTACGTCGATGAAGGCCTCACAGTGGAAAACATGAAGAGTTCACTGCTTCGGAGTGAGATTCTGTTCGGAGCCCCACTCCCCAATTACTACTCCGTGGATGATCGGTGGGAAGAACAACACAAAAAGTTTCAGGAATTTGTGATTTCCTACGTGGATCTATTATCCTCACAGTCCACAGAGTGAGTCAATTAAGTGCAATTCTGTTTGAGAGAAGTATTGATTCCAATGGCAGCCTGCACATTATTTATCTTAAGACAGAATGTGCAAACTCTGCACAGTCTGTACAGAGGACATAGGTTTAAGATGGGGGGGTATGATTTAATAGGAACCTGAGGGGTAACTTTTTAGATTTTTTTTCGATTTAGAGCGCGGAAACAGGCCCTTCGGCCCACCGAGTCTGCGCCGCCCAGCGATCCCTGCACATTAACACTAACCTACACACACTAGGGACAATTTTTACATTTGCCCAGCCAATTAACCTACATACCTGCACGTCTTTGGAGTGTGGGAGGAAACCGAAGATCCCAGAGAAAACCCATGTAGGTCACGGGGAGAACGTACAAACTCCGTACAGACGGCGCCCGTAGTCAGGATCGAACCTGAGTCTCCGGCGCTGCATTCGCTGTAAGGCAGCAACTCTACCGCTGCGCCACCGTGCCGCCCTTTTTCACACAAAGGGTGGTGGGCGTATGGAACGAGCTGCCAGAGGAGGTAGTTGAGGCAGGTACAATCGCAACGTTTACGAAACATTTCGACAGGTATATGGATAAGACGGGTTTAGAGGGATATGGGTCAAATGCAGGCATTTGGGGATAGTGTAGATGGGACATGTTGGCTGGTGTGGGCAAGTTGGGCTGAAGGTCCTGTTTCCACGCGGTAAGACTCTATGACTCTACGACAACATCGAAGGTTGAAAGTAAACCCGTGTCACTGGGGCTGTGTGGCAGCAGTATTAGTGTCTGTGCCATCCAGATTGGCCAAACTGGGGAAAGGAGGCAGATTTGCACCCCTGAAGGACAGATTAATGAAACAGGCAGGTTTTTAATGACAATCTGATAGTTATGATTCCAATTATTGAATTTATTCTAGATTGATGGAATGACTTGAAATTTGCCAGTTGCCTGGGTGGGATTTGAACAACATCCTTCAATAGTTCAATATCAATAGTTCAAGCTGTTAGATGCCAGTCCAGTAACTTAACCACTGTAACTTCAATTCCCCTGAAATGGTGGCATCCCTTTAGCTGTTTGGCATGCGGTAAAATGATAACTGTGTTATTGTAACAGTATCTAAACAATGATGTTCCCAGACTGGTGGCTGAGTGGGCTGTTCAGAGGGTGTGTTAGATAGAGCTCTTAGGGCTAACGGAATCAAGGGATATGGGGGAGAAAGCAGGAATGGGGTACTGATTCTGGATGATCAGCCATGATCATATTGTATGGCGGTGCAGGCTGGAAGGGCTGAATGGCCTACTCCTGCACCTATATTCGATGTTTCCATATCTATCACATTAACAATGGTAAAAACGTGCTAACTCCAAACCGGCTGTCAACGGTTATATTGATCAGGTTTTGGCAGTCGGGGAGCATTAGAATCAAGGAGGGAAGTTGACTATTTTCTACAGTGATGACTAGGCCTCCATGTTGACTATAGTAGTTAAAATTGCAAAATTAATTTTTCCCCGGAAGGTTGTAATTTTAACGTGGTCATCTTTTAAATGCAACTCCAGGGAGCTCCAATCCAGAACAGAATCCACAAGGGAGATCTCCTGTTTCACAGGTGTTGGCAATGTGAAGAAAGGTTAAGGGTTTTTTCGTCTTGGAGAAAGTGAGCACGATTGTACGCATTGTACAAAAAGTAACTTCACAACCCTACTTCAAAGTAAACTGCATCACTAGAGCAAGGGCGTCACGTGGTGAACCAAGACAGAGAGGTAGGAGGTTTCACTTCTCATCAATAAATGACATGGAATTCAGAAATAATAGGAAAAAATGCTTGAATTATTCAGGAGGTCAGGCAGCATCAGTGGAGAGAGTTAATGTTTAAGCTTAACTTGAAATGCTGCTTCTCTCTCCACAGTTCATAAGTTCTAGGAGCAGAAATAGGCCATTCGGCCCATCAAGTCTACTCCACCATTTAATCATGGCTGATCTATCTTTCCCTCTCAACCCCATTCTCCTGCCTTCTCACCATAACCCCTGACAACTTTGCTAATCAAGAATCTGTCAATCTCTGACTTAAAAATATCCACTGACTTGGCCTCTGTCTACAGCCATCTGTGGCAATGAATTCCACAGATTCACCACCCTCTAACTGAAGACATTCCTCCTCATTTCCTTTCTAAAGGCACATCCTTGTATTCTGAGGCTCCGGCCTCTGGTCCTAGACACTCCCACTAGTGGAAGCATCCTCTCCACATCCACTCTATCCAGGCCTTTTACTATTCGGTAAGTTTCAATGAGGTCTCCCCTCATCCTTTAAAACTCCAGTGAGTACAGGCCCAGTGCCGTCAATTGTTTATCATATGTTAACCCAATCATTCCTGGAATCATTTTTGTAAACCTCCTCTTTACCCTCTCCACGCCAGCACATCCTTCCTCAAATATGGGGCCAAAACTGCTCACAAGAGTTCAAATGTGGTCTGACCAGTGCCTTATTGAGGCTCAGCGTAACATTATATTCTAATCCTCTCAAAATAAATGCTAACATTGCACTTGCCTTCCGATTCAATTTTTGGGAATCCTGCACCAGCCCTCACAAGTCCCTTTGCACCCCTGATTTCTGAATTCTCTCCCCATTTACAAGATGGTCTATGCCTTTATTCCTACTACCAAAGTGTATGACTCCACACTTTGCTGCACTGTATTTCATCTGCCACTTCTCAGCCGACTCTCCCAACCTGTCCAAGTCCTTCTGCGGAGTCCCTGCTTTCTCTGCACTACCTGCCCCTCCACCTATCTTCGTATCATCTGCAAACTTGGCCACAAAAGCCTTCGATCCCCTCGTCCAAATCATTGATATACACCGTGAAGAGCGGCGGTGACAGCATCGAGCCCTGCGGAACTCCGCTAGTCGCTGGCAGCCAACCAGTTGCTGCCCGACCTGCTGAGTGCCGCCAGCATTTTCCATTTTCATTTCGGATTTCCAGCCTTTGAAGTTCTTCCTTTCCACCACATTAAATTCTGTGTGAGGAGACGAAAGAGCAGATTCTTGAAAGCATTCTCACGAAATGTTTAGGTTCTGTGACGCTGTACGACAAGACAGGATACGATACGATACAACTTTGTTCATCCCCGTAGGTAAATTGGTCTGCCACCAGTCATGAAACACAGCAAGATACACGCAAATTTGAAATTAAAAGTGAAAAGTGAAAAATTAAAAATGGCAAGAAAAAGACACGTGACTGTTGGCTGGCTGCCGTGTGCGCAGCACCTTCACCAGAATGAACGAACAAACAAACGTTTATCCGCTGGGGAGAGGATTCTAAACTGGAGTGCCCCCCCCCCCCCCCTTCCACTCTGGGTCCCCCTTTGTTTTCCCACCGTCCGTCATGGCGGTCCCCCCATGCCGGGTCCTCCATTGTCCTTCACAGTGGTCCCCCTAGGCTGGGTCCCCATTGTCCTTCAAGGTGGTCCCCCTAGGCTGGGTCCCCATTGTCCTTCAAGGTGGTCCCCCTAGGCTGGGTCCCCATTGTCCTTCATGGTGGTTCCTCCATGCCGGCTCCTCCATTGTTCTCCCACCGTCCCTCACGACAGTCCCTCCACCCCGGGTCCCCATTGTTCTTCACGGCGGTCCCTCCACACCGCGTCCCCCATTGTTCTTCACGCCGGTCCCTCCACCCGGGTCCTCCAGTAGAATATTTGCAGGTGCGTGGGCAAGATGTGTTCAGTCACCTCCCTCATATGAATCTATGTTGTGTCGAGATAATCGGAGATGGTTCAAATATTGAGCTGGTGAGTTCCTCATAACCTGCTGGGTATTTCCAGCATGTTGAAACGTTGCTTTTCCTTTTATTGATACACGTTGAGCTTGCTGTCTCTGGGCTCTCGTTTTTGCTCTTGAGAGGTTTAAGCTAACATCGATTAAAAGAGAGCTGAATTACGGAAGGTTATAGATTGGGGGAAATTATTTTCAGGGGAATGTTTAGTAATGGCATGAAAAGAAGCCCACTCCACACACATACTGTGCTCAGATTCTCCTTCACTGCGCCTTTTATGCACTTTATATTCAGTTACCCATGCCATAAGCTCTGCCGTGGTTCCACAGCGCTGATCTCTTTGTTTCACCCCCTTCTCCTTGGTGTGCAGTCATTCTCTCCACAGCGCTCACATGAATGCTGACAGGACAGTGGTAGGACGATTAGCATCCATCATTTGCTTTTTAAATGGATCCCTGAGCCAGGGGAGATCGTGTCTGCACAATGAAGGAATACTGAACGGTTTCTTGGGAGAGCTTGGCAGAGAATAAACGTTCCTTGTAATAGTAAAATAATATCCAGTAATGAATTATCCTGTGACATAGAGAAGTCGTGGGAATGTCAGATGATTTGGCACATCGTTAAAAGCAAATCCACTATAAATATTAATATTGCACTAAATCAAACCGACTGGTGCCTGCAATTTGCTAAAATGTCGACTGATCAGAATATCTCTCTGAAGCAATTTAAAAGTTAATACATTATTACTTGGATGAAACTTGTAAGTTATTAACCCTGAGCAGCCACTTTGCCAGGCTCTTGACCTTGAAAGGCCAGCAACGAGAAGTTGTCCATGAGGACAGTGAAAGAAAAAAAAAGGCTGCTACAAAATTTAAAATGTCTTCTGCGTTACTTTAATATAAAACCGAAGAACTTGGGAAGAAGCAGTTCAGTATTCATAAGTGAGCGCGGTTCAGATTGTAGTTTCAACCCAGTGAGTTACTGAGCACGAGAAATGTCACTCAAGCCAATCCTTCAAAGGGACCAATTAGAGATTCTACTCCGCTGTGACTGCTGAGTGAGAGGATGGCATGAATCTGCAGAGCTGCCTGGGAACCGGAAATTCCCAGCTCAAATCAACAGGGAACATTCCAGAATGCCACCGAACAATGAAACCTTCACTCGGTCCGGGTTTACTGGGGACCGCAGTGATACGAAATGTCTTTGAGGGCTCAGTTTGAGACCTTCACTCTGAGACCTTCACTTGGTCCGAGTTTACTGGAGACCGGAGAGATAGGAAATGTCTTTGAGGGCTCAGTTTGAGTGACAAAATGGTTTGTGTCGCTGAGTTTGCACCAGTTGCCACGTTTGGCTGTAACGCAGTCCGGTTCGTTCGTCTGGTGACCTTGTACAAGCCAAGTTCAGATGAATAACATGCAGTAGTAATGATGGCTGTCATAAGATTTGCATACTTGAGGCAGACAACTGTACAATTATATCTGTATAAATTGAGAATGGATTGATACAGTATGGAGACAGGGCCTTCAGCCTGCTGAGTCCATGCTGACCATCCATCACCCGTTTATACTAGCTCCATGTTATTGCACTTTTGCATCCACTTCCGACACATTAAGGACAATTTACAGAGGCTGTTTAACCTAAATAATCACACGTCTTTGGGAGGAAGCCAGAGCACCCGGAGGAAACCCATGCAGTCACAGGGAGAACGTGTAAATTCCACGCAGACAGCAGCTGAGATCAGGAGCAAACCTGAGTCTCTGGTGTTGTGAGATAGTGGTTCTACCAGCTGCTCCACGGTGCCACACTGTGTGGTACCAGTGCTTGAAACTTTGGAAAGATGACCATGCATGCCAAATGTAATATGACATGCCAGTTGTCTTGGGCTGAGTAGATGGGCTATGAGTTGGGTGCATTCTTTGCTGTCACAACACATGGACATATCACAGAGAGATATTACACCAGTCTTTCGGCTGCCACTTAGACTGTACAGTACCAGGATAGTGCACTATCCGGTCTGATGCAGGGTCTCGACCCGAAACGTCACCTATTTCCTTTCTCCAGAGAAGCTGCCTGACTTCCTGCGTTACTCCAGCTTTTTGTGTCTATCACCAGGATAATGCAATGTTGTTGGAAGACCCATCCCTAAGATATTGTTAAACTGAAACCCCAGCTCACTGTGCAGAAGAATGCAGATTGCAATGCAAAACTGAAGGAGGCCCTTCAGCCCCATGTAATCTCCCAGGAGTGCAGTCCCTTCCATTCTCTGTCCCTGCACGCCTACCACTTATTGTCTTTCGCACATGGCCGTTAACTCTACTTTGATTATTTTGCTACTTACCCTTGGCAATTTGCAGCAGAAAGTGAACCTACCACCAGCACATATTTATTACATGGGGAGGAAAGCAGATCACTCAGGGGAAACCTACCCTCATAGTAAGAACATGCAAACTCCACACAGACAGCATTTCAAATTGCACTCTTTACAAGGAGCAAACAAATGTGAAGATGCGGGGAAGGCTTAATGGGGCAGGCAGTCCAATTCATTCCTCTGGCCCACTAATGAACATCTCCATCTCATGCACAGCCTGCTTTTGGGTCACGATGCTGCCTGGGTTGATTATTTCTAACGTTTGGTTTAGTTTCGTTTAGAGAAACATGCCCTACAACCCATGCCGAGTCCGCGCCGACCAGCGATCCCCGCATGCTAACACTATCGTACACACACTAGGGGCAATATACAAATTTACCAAGCCAATTAGCCTACAAACCTGTATGTCTTTGGAAGGTGGGAGGAAATCTGAGCACCTGGAGAAAACCCACGCAGGTCCTGAGGAGAATGTGCAAACCCTATACAAATAGCACCCATAGTCAGGGTCGAAGCCGGGTCTCTGGTGCTGTAAGGCACCAACTCGACTACTATTTATTTATGACAGTTGTTCAGCATCTTGCATGTTTTACTTTTGTCTAATTGCTTACAATAAGGATATGCTTTATTTCTTGTCGGCGCGGACTCGGTGGGCCGAAGGGCCTGTTTCCACACTGTATCTCTAAATTAAACTAAACATCTCTGCAGTCTTTCCCCGAGGCCCGATATAGAAATACTATGAAAACACATGACCTGAAAATAATTGGGTAAAGTTCACATTCACTGGTTGTTGAGAGTATTTTGTCCGTTTGTACTTCAAGGTCACCTTCCTATTGATTTCTTATGTTCTTTGCTGTTTGCAGATCGTTTTAAATACTGTAAAAGTAATTTATTTTAAATCCCCATTGGTACTTTTGATTTATCAACTAAAAAATGTTGCTGGAAATTACCAATTATGTTCTGCATACCTAGCTACATTGCATGCACAGTCCTTTGCTGTTGTGAAAGATGATTGCAATTATAAATGGCCAAAACAACCTAACAAAAGGCAAGGTATGAACATGTTATCATCATTCCTTGATTATAATGCATATTTTTATTTTTCCTCATTCTAAATTTGGTGAGCTGTTTTTGAATTTACCAGGCAACCGTTAGTAAAATTCAGCTGCAATATGATTATATTTTCACTGTAATCCAGTTTTTGTTGTGGGATTAATCCAAAGACGTATCATTGGTTTCGGTAAAATTGTAAATTGTCCCTAGTGCGTAGGATAGCGTTAGTGTAATGGGGATCACTGGTCGGCGTGGACTCGGGGAGCCGAAGGGCCTCTCTCTGCACTGTTTCTCTAAAGTGAAGTCGAAAGTATTAATGATTGTTTTAGTTTTAAGTAACCACATTTAAAGAGTTGCTTGGAGCAAAATTCAAATCGCAAATACTGGTTTTACACCTGCAAAGATGAGCATTGGGCTTACGAATTTTGTTTTGCATTTTGCTGTTTTTGGTCAACAAAGGTGGTTAGAAAAACAGCTAGCTTCTTACTAAATGCAGGTCTCCTGGTGTTAAATCAAGGTATGGATGAACAGAGCTTGGGGCCCTGTGTACTGGGATGGTGGTACCAGAACGTGTGGCTGGGACTGGTTGACACTGTTCAGTAAGTAGTCCTAGAAGTACTGAGTTGTTCTTTTTCTAGATTTGGGGAATTTGTGAGAATAGGTTACAGTGAAAATTAATGGGAGAATGTTTTTTTTATATGAGAG
Source organism: Rhinoraja longicauda (assembly GCF_053455715.1). Classification (NCBI taxonomy): domain Eukaryota; kingdom Metazoa; phylum Chordata; class Chondrichthyes; order Rajiformes; family Arhynchobatidae; genus Rhinoraja; species Rhinoraja longicauda. The sequence continues at coordinate 16,734,678 of NC_135982.1, read as the reverse complement.
CCAGCAGAGTCTCCTCGGATATTGAAACAGTCTACATCCAGATGCAGCAAGACCGGATAATATATTGAAGATTTGTAGGTCATTCTTCCCGAGAAAGAAGGCTCACCAATTAATATAATTTGTATAAGATATGTTCTGTAATATAGGAGTAAATGTAAAGTTCTATAGTATCAGCATTCCTTAACTAGCCTGTTATTTTATGAAGCAGGAAAAAAAGTCACTCACCCCTCTAGAGTTACTGAATTTCTGAAGTAAAATAACTTACCCGTCATGTTAACCAATGTTCCCATGGTCACTCTGTCTGTCCATAGTTAGTTTAGTTTAGAGATACAGCGCTGAAACAGGCCCTTCGGCCAACCGAGTGCACAACGAACAGCAATCCTCACACATTAACATTCCCCTACACACACTGGGGACAATTTACATTTATACCAAGCCAAGTAACCTGCAAACCTGTACGTCTGTGGAGTGTGGGAGGAAACTAAAGATCTCGGAAAAAAACCCACGCGGTCACGCGGAGAACGTACAAACTCCAGACGGCTCCCGTAGTCGGGATCGAACCCGGATCTCAGGCGTAGCAAGTGCTGTAAGGCAGCAACTCTACCACTGCGCCACCGTGCCGCACATTAACTGAACACAGTAATGTTTGCTGTGAGATTTGAAACACTGGGATATACCCACAGGCATACACACAATAGTACGTGTGCTTGCAGCCAGCTTGAAATTACCTCTGGGACCATTGTTAATCGCTGCAAAAGCAAATTCTGTTTTCCGGGTAGAATCTGCATTGGGAACCTATTTTCCTGACTTTATTCCGGATTCAGATTTGCACACTGATGCTTCAGTCCTCTTTTGTAGTGGAAACATTTCACTGTTCTAAACCTGCACACTTTTGATGCCCGATCACCCTGAACAGGTTTGCTAGTGTGACACCTGTGGCTTTAAACTAAGTAGTGGGGGGGAGGGGTTAACAAATTGTGAATATGAAGATGAGGTAAAAGGAAATACAGGAGATATTGCAAAAGACTCTCGGAAGAATGGGAACAGAAGTTCTAGAGGGGAAAAGAAATTAAGGGCAGGGCCAATTGTGAACGATGTGAGAGGGGAGGTAAATACAGAAGTTAAAGTGTTGTACTTAAATGCGCGTAGTATAAAAAATAAAGTGGATGAGCTTGAGGCTCAGTTAGTCATGGGCAAGTATGATGTTGTAGGGATCACTGAGACATGGCTACAAGAGGACCAGGGCTGGGAACTGAATATTCAGGGGTACACAACGTATAGAAAAGACAGACAGGTGGGCAGAGGGGGTGGGGTTGCTCTGATGGTAAGGAATGATATTCATTCCCTTGCAAGGGGTGACATAGAATCAGGAGATGTTGAATCAGTATGGATAGAAATGAGAAATTGTAAGGGTAAAAAGACCCTAATGGGAGTTATCTATAGGCCCCCAAACAGTAGCCTCGACATAGGGTGCAAGTTGAATCAGGAGATAAAATTGGCGTGTCAAAAATGTAATGCTACGGTGGTTATGGGAGATTTCAACATGCAGGTAGACTGGGAAAATCAGGTTGGAAATGGACCCCAGGAAAGAGAGTTTGTAGAGTGCCTTCGAGATGGATTCTTAGAACAGCTTGTACTGGAGCCTACCAGGGAGAAGGCAATTCTGGATTTAGTGTTGTGTAATGATCCTGATCTGATAAGGGGACTAGAGGTAAAAGAGCCATTAGGAGGCAGTGATCACAACATGATAAGTTTTACTCTGCAAATGGAAAGGCAGAAGGGAAAATCGGAAGTGTCGGTATTACAGTATAGCAAAGGGGATTACAGAGGCATGAGGCAGGAGCTGGCCAAAATTGATTGGAAGGAGGCCCTAGCAGGGAAGACGGTAGAACAGCAATGGCAGGTATTCCTGGGAATAATGCAGAGGTTGCAGGATCAATTTATTCCAAAGAGGTGGAAAGACTCTAAGGGGAGTAAGAGACACCTGTGGCTGACAAGGGAAGTCAGGGACAGCATAAAAATTAAGGAGAGGAAGTATAACATAGCAAAGAAGAGTGGGAAGACAGAGGATTGGGACTCTTTTAAAGAGCAACAAAAGTTAACTAAAAAGGCAATACGGGGAGAAAAGATGAGGTACGAGGGTAAACTAGCCAATAATATAAAGGAGGATAGCAAAAGTTTTTTTAGGTACGTGAAGAGGAAAAAAATAGTCAAGGCAAATGTGGGTCCCTTGAAGACAGAAGCAGGGGAATTTATTATGGGGAACAAAGAAATGGCAGACGAGTTAAACCGTTACTTTGGATCTGTCTTCACTGAGGAAGATACACACAATCTCCCAAATGTTCTAGGGGCCGGAGAACCTAGGGTGATGGAGGAACTGAAGGAAATCCACATTAGGCAGGAAATGGTTTTGGGTAGACTGATGGGACTGAAGGCTGATAAATCCCCAGGGCCTGATGGTCTGCATCCCAGAGTACTTAAGGAGGTGGCTCTAGAAATAGTGGAAGCATTGGAGATCATTTTTCAATGTTCTATAGATTCAGGATCAGTTCCTGTGGATTGGAGGATAGCAAATGTTATCCCACTTTTTAAGAAAGGAGGGAGAGAGAAAACGGGTAATTATAGACCAGTTAGTCTGACATCAGTGGTGGGGAAGATGCTGGAGTCAATTATAAAAGACGAAATTGCTGAGCATTTGGATAGCAGTAACGGGATCATTCCGAGTCAGCATGGATTTACGAAGGGGAAATCATGCTTGACAAATCTACTGGAATTTTTTGAGGATGTAACTAGGAAAATTGACAAGGGAGAGTCAGTGGATGTGGTGTACCTCGACTTTCAGAAAGCCTTCGACAAGGTCCCACATAGGAGATTAGTGGGCAAAATTAGGGCACATGGTATTGGGGGTAGGGTACTGACATGGATAGAAAATTGGTTGACAGACAGAAAGCAAAGAGTGGGGATAAATGGGTCCCTTTCGGAATGGGAGGCAGTGACCAGTGGGGTACCGCAAGGTTCGGTGCTGGGACCCCAGCTATTTACGATATACATCAATGACTTAGACGAAGGGATTAAAAGTACCATTAGCAAATTTGCAGATGATACTAAGCTGGGGGGTAGTGTGAATTGTGAGGAAGATGCAATAAGGCTGCAGGGTGACTTGGACAGGTTGTGTGAGTGGGCGGATACATGGCAGATGCAGTTTAATGTAGATAAGTGTGAGGTTATTCACTTTGGAAGTAAGAATAGAAAGGCAGATTATTATCTGAATGGTGTCAAGTTAGGAGGAGGGGGAGTTCAACGAGATCTGGGTGTCCTAGTGCATCAGTCAATGAAAGGAAGCATGCAGGTACAGCAGGCAGTGAAGAAAGCCAATGGAATGTTGGCCTTCGTAACAAGAGGAGTTGAGTATAGGAGCAAAGAGGTCCTTCTACAGTTGTACCGGGCCCTGGTGTGACCGCACCTGGAGTACTGTGTGCAATTTTGGTCTCCAAATTTGAGGAAGGATATTCTTGCTATGGAGGGCGTGCAGCGTAGGTTCACTAGGTTAATTCCCGGAATGGCGGGACTGTCGTATGTTGAAAGGCTGGAGCGATTGGGCTTGCATACACTGGAATTTAGAAGGATGAGGGGGGATCTTATTGAAACATATAAGATAATTAGGGGATTGGACACATTAGAGGCAGGAAACATGTTCCCAATGTTGGGGGAGTCCAGAACAAGGGGCCACAGTTTTAGAATAAGGGGTAGGCCATTTAGAACGGAGATGAGGAAGAACTTTTTCAGTCAGAGAGTGGTGAAGGTGTGGAATTCTCTGCCTCAGAAGGCAGTGGAGGCCAGTTCGTTGGATGCTTTCAAGAGAGAGCTGGATAGAGCTCTTAAGGATAGCGGAGTGAGGGGGTATGGGGAGAAGGCAGGAACGGGGTACTGATTGAGAGTGATCAGCCATGATCGCATTGAATGGCGGTGCTGGCTCGAAGGGCTGAATGGCCTACTCCTGCACCTATTGTCTATTGTCTATTGTCTATTGTCCCATCAGTTTTCCCTTTCAGGGCAACACCACTCAGAACTCCTGCTATTATCCCAATGACCCATTAAACTCGATTTTACACACTTGTCAAAATTCCTTTGCAATTTTGGAAGTTATCTACATCAAAGTGAGTATTGCACCTGGGGTGGTGGGAATTAATGGGTATTAATTCCAAAATGTGGAAATTACTGGTATTATCGACAGTATAAACATTTAGATAGACTGTTTATTTTATTTTTCTTTGCAAATGCTGTCTGACCTGCTGGATATTTCTCCCATATTCTTTTATTTCATATTTGGGGCTCTGTATCTCGTGGTCCCAATGGAATTTTATGTTTCTCACTTCACTGTCCACATTAGCGCCCTTATAATTACACTTCATCCAGGCAGGTCAGTTACTGTTAACAAATCATCGCCACCATTTGCATTGTTCGATCTCTCTTGTAAGGCAAGCACCCTTTTACTTTCTCCATTCCAACTTAAAGGTGCTTCCCCCCCTACACCCACAATGGAGAGGATGTGGAGAGGATGCTTCCACCAGTGAGAGAGTCTAGGACTAGAGGTCACAGCCTCAGAATTAAAAGACGTTCCTTTCGGAAGGAGATGAGGAGGAATTTATTTTGTCAGAGGGTGGTGAATCTGTGGAATTCATTGCCATAGAAGGCTGTGGAGGTCAAGCCACTGGATATTATTAAGGCAGAGATTGATAGATTCTTGATTAGTACGGGTGTCAAGGGTTATGGGGAGAAGGCAGGAGAATAGGGTTGGGAGGGAGAGATAGATCAACCATGATTGAATGGCGGAGTAGACTTGATGGGACGAATGGTCTAATTCTGCTCCTATCACTTATGATCCCCACTTTCCCCAGTTCTGATGAAAGGTTAGCTGTCCTTTGTTCTCCATTAGCCATACTTGATAATTTCCAGTATTTGGTATTTATTTTCAGACTTCTATATTTTTATTGTTTTTCTAGAAAAAACAATAATGTTGCATTTACGAGTATTTATCTTGCAGATCCTTGGCATTTTTAATTGGATAATTAACTGGTGAAATATCAAACTCTATTGATGCTGTTACTTGAAATCATCCAACTGGCCACTTTGCAAATGAGTAGGAAGTTGGATTGAAGGAATAATTGCCATTAGTAATATTGATGGATTAACGCTGGACGAGTTTAGGAAACTTGTGATGCAGGAAAAATGGCAACTCTTCCTGACTGCATTATCAATGGAGAGCCCAACAGTTCAAAAGAAAGTTCTGAAATCCTGGAGGATATTGGATGAAAGATTCGAAGGTACTCACGAAAGAACTAAAGTGTTGCAAATGCCGGCACCAATTAACATCGCAAGGTAGTGCTGTCAATAATTCTTCTCGTTGTAAATTCAGATTGATGTCATTCCAGACACCAACGGGGGCAGAACTGTAAGGGAATTAGAAAACTGCGATGGTCAAATTGGTAACGTTCCTTTGATGCAGATTAAATAACATTATCAAGTGCTTCCAACTGCAGACGTCTGAAGTGTTTTGACATGTTGCCCAGCACCAGCAAGATTCTGAGAGGCCTGGTGAGGGTGGAGGGAGAAATCATGAAGTTCTCTTGAGCAATAGATTTTGTCCGCTTCCATCATTTCATTGTAAGCTGTCACCTTATCCACATTGCAAAGGACAAATTGCACTGGTGCCTAACTCAAAAGTAAGCTTTGGCTTCTGCCTACACCTTTATTTTTTTCGGTCAGAAAATATGTGTGATTATATTGTTTTATTTTTTGATACAATGTTTTTTGCACTATTCACAACTGTATGGTCAATCTGTTGTGTTGTATTGACTGGGAAGATAGATAGATAGATAGATAGATAGATAGATAGATAGATAGATAGATAGATAGATAGATAGATAGATAGATAGATAGATAGATAGATAGATAGATAGATAGATAGATAGATAGATAGATAGATAGATAGATAGATAGATAGATAGATAGATAGATAAACAAATAGATAAACTAATAGATAAATAAATAGATAAATAAATAGATAAATAAATAAATAAATAAATAAGTAGATTAATAGATAAATAAATAAATAAATAAATAGATAAATAAATAGACAGACAGATAAATAAATAGATAGATAAATAAATAGATAAATAGATTGATAGATAAATAAATAAATAAGTAGATAAACAAGTAGATAAATAAATAAATAAATAAATAGATGAATAAATAGATGAATAAATAGATAGATAGATAGATAGATAGATAGATAGATAGATAGATAGATAGATAGATAGATAGATAGATAGATAGATAGATAGATAGATTAGATAGTACCGTTCGTCGAATTAGCACTGAAAAGTTTCATGATCATATTAGGCAGAAAGAGGAATGTGTTGCTGCCAGTCAACATGCCCGAACCCAAGTGTAAAGCCAGCAGTAAACCCTTGGCCACTGAACTTGTTTCCATCTCTGGGTTGAAGGAGATAAAGCTGCTTCCATCCACAACCGCTGGGTTAGCTCTCCTTTGTTCTCCATTGGCCATACTTGATCAGTTTGATCTCCATTGTTCAGTGTGATCAGTATGATCTCCAGATGTTCTCCATTGGCCATACTTGATCAGGTGTTGCAGCGGTAGAGTTGCTGCCATACTGCGCCAGAGACCCGACTTCGATCCTGACTACGGGTGCTGTCTGCACGTAGGTTGCCCGTTCTCCCCTTGACCTGCGTGGATTTCCTCCCACACTCCAAATACGTGCAGGTTTGGAGGCTGATTGACTTGGTAACATTTTAAATTGTCCCTTGGTAACATTTTACCAAGTTGTTCCTAGTCAACACTATCCTATCCACAGTTTGGGATGGTGTTGATATGAGGGTATCGCTGGTCGGCACAGACTTGGTGGGCCGAAAGGCCTGTTTCCGCGCTGTATCTCTGAACTAAACTAAACTAAATGGCCAAGAGGACGTGATGAAGGATACTTGTGGGGTGAGAGTACTATGTCAAGACATGGAGTGACTGCTGCCTGTTCCTACCAATGGCCCGCACAGAATCAGCTCCGAACTGTACACCAGCCCTCTGCCTACCCACCAATTGCCGATCCTCATGGGTAGCCTCTTCACACTAAGCCCTGGGGTGTCCCATTACCAGGCAATACCAACACTTGACGAGGATTAGTACCAGGTTCCCCGCACCAAACCTTGCAGCTTGCAGCAGTGGGGAGGACAGGAGAACGTGCCAGGTTACCAGCGTTGTGGTGCACAGCCCCAACAGATACCATCAGCAAAGAACCTTGATGTGTGTGCACCTGCCAATAGTGCTTAAACAAATCTGCCTCAGAAGGCAGTGGAGGCCAATTCTCTGAATGCATTCAAGAGAGAGCTAGATAGAGCTCTTAAGGATAGCGGAGTCAGGGGGTATGGGGAGAAGGCAGGAACGGGGTACTGATTGAGAATAATCAGCCATGATCACATTGAATGGTGGTGCTGGCTCGAAGGGCCGAATGGCCTCCTCCTGCACCTATTGTCTATTGTCTAAATCAGCGCCCTATGACGTAGCATCCAGTGGGATATCAGTTCAGTCGTTTGTAATCTCTCCAACCTTGGGCTTTGTGGTAGCAACCCTTTCATCAAGGTGACGGACTCTGAATTCATGAGGCAAAGGTCTGACAGACGGTCAGAATGTTAATCCCAGGATGCTAATGTCAAAGACCAAAAGGCAGAGCTTTAAAGTCAGAAGCAATTTTTAAAGGAGACTAGACCAAACATCGTCCATCCGTCCCCCTCCCCTTCCCTCCCCTCTCCACCCCTTCCCCCCCCCTCCCTCCCCCCGTCCCCTCCCCCCCTCCCCTTCCCTCCCCTCTCCACCCCTTCCCCCCCCCCTCCCTCCCCCCGTCCCCTCCCCCCCTCCCCTCCCTCGACCCACCCTCTGTAGTTCAGGAACAAACAAACAAACAAATGAGAGTTTTAGTATATAGATTTAGGGTGGCCCAGTGGTGCAGCTGATGGAGCCACTGCCTCACGGCTCCAGACAGCCGGCCTCGCTCCTGACCGTTGGTGCTCTCTGTGTGTGCTGGTTGCACGTCCTCCCTGTGACCACGTGCGTTTCCTCCGGCTGCCCCGGAATCCTCCCACATGCCAAAGATGTGTGGGTTTGTAGGTTAATTGGCCTCTGTAAATTGCCCCTAGTGTGTCGAGAGTGGGTGAGAAGGTGGGATAGCGTCGGACCTGCGTGAACGGAATGGACTTGGTGGGCCGAAGGGCCTGTTTCCACGCTGTATCTCTCAGAGATGTGCAGGGCGAGTTTGATACACAGAAGTATTTATTCACAAAATGCTGGAGTAACTCAGCAGGTCAGGCAGCATCTCAGGAGAGAAGGAATGGACGACGTCTCAACCCGAAACGTCGCCCATTCCTTCTCTCCCGAGATGCTGCCTGACCTGCTGAGTTACTCCAGCATTTTGTGAATAAATACCTTCGATTTGTACCAGCATCTGCAGTTATTTTCTTGATACACAGTGATCGATGGGTGCCTGGAACACACTGCCAGGGTTGGTGGTGGAAGCAGACACGATCGTGGCATCTAAGAGACTTTTAGATAAGCGCGTGAATGTGCAGGAAATGGAGGGATATCGATCACCTAGAGGCAGAGGAATTTATTTCAACTTGGCATCAAGTTCGGCACAGCCATTGGAGGCTGAAAGGCCCGCTTCTGCATTCTTCTGTTTTACCTCCTATAAGTGTAAAGTAATGTTACCGACAACTGTTCTTTGGGTTATATAGCAGCAGTTCAATTTGCCAGTTTTAGTTCTTTGCCTTCTTCAAAGACAAGCAGGAACTCTGGTCAGCAATGTTTCTGCAACTAACACTCTCAAAAACAGATTTAATTGTATTTATCTCCCAATTGCTTTGAGGATATTTTTATGAGCAAAATGGTTGCCCACCGAACTATAGTCATGGAACCACAAGTGCAGAATCCATTCAGGCCTCCCCAGTTGTCTGGGTAGACAATAGACAATAGGTGCAGGAGGAGGCCATTCGGCCCTTCGAGCCAGCACCACCATTCAATGTGATCATGGCTGATCATTCTCAATCAGTACCCCGTTCCTGCCTTCTCCCCATACCCCCTGACTCTGCTATCCTTAAGAGCTCTGTCTAGCTCTCTCTTGAATGCATTCAGAGAATTGGCCTCCACTGCCTTCTGAGGTTCGATCCTGACTACGGGTGCTGTCTATACAGAGTTTGCACGTTCTCCCTGTGACCGTGTGGGTTTTCCACGGGTGCTCCAGTTTTCTTCCACACTCCAAAGATGTGCAAGTTTATAGCTTCATTGGCTTTGGTAAGATTGTAAATGGTCCCTAGTGTGCAGGATAGTCCTGGTGTATGGAGTGATTGCTGGTGGGCATGGACTCGGTGGGCTGAAGGGCCTGTTTCCTCACTGCATCTCTAAAGTCTAAAATATAAAGAGTGACACCATCATTCTCAATCAGTACCCCTGATTACTGAAGGTAGTAACTTCTTAAATGGAGTTTTTGTACTTTTATCCAATTTCACTGTTTTTCCATATATCTATCTTGTTTTTTTTCCCAATTACCCTTCCAATTGTATTACATTTATTGGCTCAGTTGTTGTTTGTACAAATGCCTACCATAATAGCTGAGTACATGCAAGATATTGTCACAGCTAGCACCTTGTTTGCAATGACAATCCAATTCGTAAGGGTGGGAATAGATGTGAAATATTTGCCTCCTTGGAGCGTTTCATAAATTTGAAAACATATTATGTCCCTTGTTCCCTTGGAAAAATAAAGACCATTTCTCAAGCCTATCTTTTCATTGGGACCGCAGCATTTCTTCCACTCTCATTAATCTTTTTCTCTCTCTGGGTGCTCAAGAACTCTAACTGTGACCCAATTAATGTCTTGTACAAATTCATCATCACTTTTGTGCTTTTACAGCCAGCGTCTCATTTGCATATTTATGGTCTTTTCCATCTTCAATTATCCAGGTAGGTTTATGCTGCTCATAAAATGTGCCGTTGCATTTCCCTGCTTCTGCCAGCTCGCATTCCGCCAAGCTCGCTGGGTTCCTTTCTGATGCGTGATTTATGTTGCCTTGTAATTTAACGACATTGCACCACCTGTCCCAGCACACGCTCTTGATATTCTCACTAGCTGAAATAATCCTATTGATTGGAAATAGAGAGATAGTGAATGGCTTCTTGGTTGAATATGATGGAAGTTCAGTTTCCATTCAGTTTAGTTTATTGTCACGTGTACCAAGGTGCAGTGAAAAGCTTTTGTTGCCTGCGAGCCAGTCAGCAGAAAGACTACATAAGGTCATAAGGAATAGGAGTAGAATTGGACCATTCGGCCCATCAAGTCTACTCCGCCATTCAATCATTGCTGGTCTACCTCCTAACCCCATTCGCCTGCCTTCTCCCCTTAACCTCTGACACCCGTACTAATCAAGAAACCTGATTACAATCGAAGGGAAGTGTTCAAGCAAGTTCTCCTAAAGACTTTGCTGTGAAGTTAATATTTATTAATGTGCATTGGGCCCAATTGCGTCATTTTCAGATGTGACATAAAACGTGCAAATGTAGGATAGTAAGAGATTTGAAGAAGATTTGAACAAGGGAGATAGGTGGCAGATGTACATTAGTGCTGAGAAATGAAGAGTGTTGCATTTTGGAAAGTAGAATGTGGAGGGACAATATAAACCAAAGTGCATAATACTAAATAGGGCACAAGTACAGAGATGCAGGCCAAGAAAATGGATAGTTAATTGAAATGAGAATGGCAGGGAAAATTGGCAAAGTAGTTCAAAAGACACATGGATTTTATATAAACATAGCACAAAAAGTAAGGAAATTTGTGTTTGGTAGATTATTTCTTTGTTGTAACAATGCTTCTTGGCAATAAATCTTATACCGTTGGAAAGCCTGTTTATTTCCCTTTTAAATGGTGCCACATTTGTAAGGAACATGCATTTGTGGGATGAGCAGCAGAGCTGAGTGGGTTGCGCCCATGAAAAATCTGCCAAATCTCTGCCAATGCCAAACAGCTTATTCTGCCATTGACTCTTGTTCGGTTGTTTGGTGGATTGGATGATTGAAGTCTGAAGAAACAAGACATATTGGCAATTTAACAATTTATTCATTGAATAAACAGGAGCCTCAGTAGCGTGTGGAAGAACCATACACAGCCACAACAGCCTGGCACCTCCTCCTCATGCTGGTCACCAGCCTGGTCACACATTGTTGTGGGATGGCATCCCATTCTTCAACCAGCATTTGTCGCAAGTCAGCCAACGTGGTTGTGTTGGCCACTCTGGCACGAACAGCATGCCCAAGCTGATCCCACAAGTGTTCAATGGGGTTGAGGTCAGGACTGCTGGCAGGCCATTCCATCCTCTCCACTCCCAAATTCTGGAGGTAGTCTCTGAGAAACCCTGCTCTGTGGGGGTGAGCATTGTCATCTTGGAGGATAGAGTTCGGTCCCAGACTGTGGAGATATGGGATTGCCACTGGTTGCAGAATCTCATCTCGATATCTGTCTGCATTGAGATTGCCTCCAATGATGACAAGCCTTGTTTTTCCAGTGAGGGAGATGCCACCCCACACCATCACACTGCCTCCACCAAAAGATGTTACTCTATCGGTGCAGCAATCAGCATAGCGTTCTCCGCGTCTTCTCCACACTTTGACCCTATGATCCAACTGCCGTAGGCAGAATCTGGACTCATCGCTGAACATAACGTTCCTCCACATGTTCAGGTTCCAGTGCACGTGTTGCCGACACCAGCGCAAATGGGCCTGACGGTGAAGGGCAGTCATCGCAGGCCTCCTGGCAGCCCTATTTGACCGGAGATTGGCTGCGTGCAGTCTGTTCCGAATTGTTTGGGCAGAGAGCCGTCGGCCATATCGTCCTGCAAACCTTGACTGCAAATCTGTAGAAGACAGCCTACGGTTCCTAAGTGCTGACAGGGTGAGGAAACGGTCTTCTTCGGGTGTCGTCTTCTTGGGACGCCCACTTCGCGGCCTGTCTCTGACATCCCCCGTTATATGGAACTTGGCCTTCACTTTGGAGATGGTACTAGGGCTCACTCCAAATAATGCTGCAACTTGGTTTTGCGGAACACCAGCTTGAAGTTGCCCTATCGCACGAGCCCTATCCAGATCAGTCAAACGTGGCATGCCGATTCTTGGAGAAGACACCTACTGACCACTGTAGCAGGGCCCATGCTCACAGATGCTGCCAATCAGGTGCCAATCAGGCACCTGATTGTCAGCACCTGGGGGTACCAGAAGCTCAAAACAAGAGTCAATAGCAACAGCAGAATAAGCTGTTTGGCATTGGCAGAGAAGATTTGGCAAATTTTTCATGGGCGCAACCCATATACTCAGCTCTGCTGCTCATCCCACAAATGCATGTTCCTTACAAATGTGGCACCATTTAAAAGGGAAATAAACAGGCTTTCCAACGGTATAAGATTTATTGCCAAGAAGCATTGTTACAACAAAGAAATAATCTACCAAACACAAATTTCCTTACTTTTTGTGCTATGTTTATATATATATATATATATATATATATATATATATATATATGCATACACACACATGCCCTAAATGGACATCCCCCCCCCCCCCCTACATCAAAAATCTTCTAACCCACCTCTCTAACTCCAGGTCCCTCAGGTCGGCCGACTTGGGGCTACTCACTATCCCGCGGTCTAGGCTTAAGCTTTTGCGGTTGCAGCTCCTAGACTGTTGAACAGCATCCCTCTCCCCATCAGAACTGCCCCCTCCATCGACTCCTTTAAGTCCAGGCTCAAAACCTATTTCTACTCCCTAGCGTTTGAGGCTGATTGAGGAGGCGCTGTGAACTGTTTTGTATGTGCTGTTATGTTTGTGTGCTACTGTATGTTTCATTTTTTCCTTAGTACCTAATCAGATGTACAGCACTTTGGTCAACGTGGGTTGTTTTTAAATGTGCTATACAAATAAAATTGACTTGACTTGACTTGACTTGACACATAGTGGCAAAGTATATAGGAGCAAGGAAGTATATAGGAGCTGACGTGTACCCTTGTTAGGGCTAACTATGCAGTCAACTGTTAAAGGTACGTATCAAAATACCAAATGGGACCTTTGGGTTGTTTTGTGCATTTAGTGCATTCATGATGGACATGACGGATTGCTCCGAGTGATGTGTAGCGGGTAGTCATCAATCCCTCCCATGATATGGGTGCTTTGAATCCTTCTTGCAGCCTGTCCTCGTAAAATGACTTGGTCCAAGATGTGCCATTGTTTTTGAATACTGGTGTTGCCGCGTTGTTTCAACTGAAGACATTCTTGCCATAGAGGGAGTACAGAGAAGGTTCACCAGATTGATTCCTGTGATGGCAGGACTTTCATATGAAGAAAGACTGGATAGACTCGGCTTGTACTCGCTGGAATTTAGAAGATTGAGAGGGGATCTTATAGAAACTTACAAAATTCTTAAGGGGTTGGACAGGCTAGATGCAGGAAGATTGTTCCCGATGTTGGGGAAGTCCAGAACAAGGGGTCACAGTTTAAGGATAAGGGGGAAGTCTTTTAGGACCGAGATGAGAACGTTTTTTTTCACACAGAGTGGTGAATCTGTGGAATTCTCTGCCACAGAAGGTAGTTGAGGCCAGTTCATTGGCTACATTTAAGAGGGAGTTAGATGTGGCCCTTGTGGTTAAAGGGATCAGGGGGTATGGAGAGAAGGCAGGTACGGGATACTGAGTTGGATGATCAGCCATGATCATATTGAATGGCGCTGCAGGCTCGAAGGGCCGAATGGCCTACTCCTGCACCTATTTTCTATGTTTGTATGTTTCTATAAAGACTGCATTCACATTAGCGTTTAAGAAACTTTGGGATAGAATACCATTAAAACTGTTCTCGATTGTGCCTTCCTTCCCAATGGTGCTAGGCATATATATTTTTTAAAAGACACATAGTGCTGGAGTAACTCAGCAAGTCAGGCAGCGTCTCTGGAGAACAAGGGTAGGTGACATTTCAGGTCGGGACCCTTCTTCAGACTGATTGGGAGGGGGATGCCTGGCAGCTAATAAGTTGATACAAGGGGGGTGCAGAGGGGGGGAGGGGGTTAAAAGGCAGATTGTTAGACAAAGCACAGAGATGATAAATCAGAAAGGGGCATGAGATAAACAGATTGAAGAGTTCTGAATTGTGAAGCCGGCAGAAGGAATGTAGCTGGAAGGATGCTGGCGGTCTCGGGTTTATTCTGGTAGCTCAGCAGGGGAGTTGAAGAGGCAGCGGGTGGCGGTCTCTGGGTGTCCTGGCAGCTCAGTCTTTGCTTCTATATGTGAGGCAGGAAGAGGCAGTGGCATCTCAGGTCTGCACCCGTCTACGCTAGTCTTGGCTTCAACAGATGCGCTGGCTGTCTGGGGCTTCTGAATTTTGGTTTTCGCCATTTGCAAATTCTGGATTATTGATGGAGCCCAAAAGCTGGTTTTCACCGTGGCATTCGTGAGGAAAAAGTGCACTACTACGATCATCTGAAAATCTTCAGTCTTCTCCATCGACTGAGATATTACCCCGATTATTTAAATGGCTTAATTTTGTTTTGTTAAAATCCATGATTAGAATTTGGAACTTTTGCATAGAACCAATGCACAAGACTCTTGTGGCACTGTGGTGGTAGAACTGCTGCTTCACAGAGCTAGAGTCCCAGGTTCGATCCTAACCTCGGGTGCTGTCTGTGTGGAGTTTGCACTTTCTCCCAGTGACCGCATGGCTTTCCTTCGGGTGCTCCGACTTCTTGTCACTTCTCTGTGATGTGTGAGGATGTGGGTTTTCTTTTAGAGGTGCGGGGCGAAAACAGGATCTTCATCCCATCCAGTCCGTGCCGACCAGCGATCACCCCGTACACTGACACTACCTTACACACTCGGGACAGTTTACAATGTTCTACCAAAGCCAATTAACCTAACAAATCTGTACATCTTTGGAGTGTGGGAGGAAACCGAAGCACCCGGAGAAAACCCATGCGGTCACAAGGAGAACGTACAAACTTCATGCAGACAGCACCCGTAGTCAGGATTGAACCCGGGTCTATGGCGCAGTGAGGCAGCAAATCTACCACTGCGTCATTGTGTTCATTGTTTTTTGTACATTGCTCCTGGTGTGTCGGGAGTGGAAGAGAAAGAGGCATAACGTAGCAGTGACCACTTGTTGGCATGGAAGGTATCACAAAATGCTGGAGTAACTCAGCGGGTCAGGCAGCATCTCTGGAGAGAAGGAATGGGTGACGTTTCGGGTCGAAACGTCACCCATTCCTTCTCTCCAGAGATGCTGCCTGACCCGCTGAATCACTCCAGCATTTTGTGATACCTTCGATTTGTACCAGCATCTGCAGTTATTTTCCTGCACCATTTGTTGGCATGGATTCAGTAGGCCGTAGAGCCTGTTTCCCTGCTGTATCTCTCCACAAAATCCAAATCCTCTGACTGCATGGAATATAGAAATAGTTGAAAATCCACATCAAATCCGCAATTATGTGGAAAAGAGAAAGGACAGGTTAACATCCCTGGTAGAATCAATTCACACAAAACCAGGTTAACTTGCCTTTTTTCCTTCGCTCTCTCTAACGATCTACGCAACTACATTTCCGACTTTTTGCACAGTTCTTTGCAGCCTTTTTCCTTCTGTTTGGCTGTCTCGAATGTCTGGGAACTAATTGGGCATTAGGTCCTCCAGCGCACAGTAAATGAGAGGCCTTCACCCTTTATAAAGTACATAGAATTAAAAGAGGAAATGTTGTTTTTGAAGACGGTATCAAATATTCATGAAGAAAGCCTCTAGTACTCTGGCATGAGCCAACCAATCGGATGCCAAGAAGGCTTCATGCTGTTCTGTCCTCCATTACCTGCAAGCAAGTTAAATAAACAGGAAACATGAGGAATAAGCAGCATTATTTGTACTTTAGCTTGGAGTTTCATACAATAGAACAGCAATTAAAATACCGATCTGCGACATGATATAAATGGGATTAAGGGATTATAACATGCTTTGATACAAGAAAAGGCACAGGGTTAGCATTGGTGGTCCTATTTAGTATTCAGTCACAGTGTACATGCAACTGGGACAACGTTTGTGTTGGAGGCTGCCTTGTGAAATCTTTTGTTCCGACTTTTGCTTAGATCTAACTTCTGCCAGTTTTCGTTCAGATTCTCTCAATATGAATCAGACCGAAAGTGAACCCCTTATTTATAGATGTATGTATGTACAGACAGACAGACAGACAGACAGACAGACAGACAGACAGACAGACAGACAGACAGACAGACAGACAGACAGACAGACAGACAGACAGACAGACAGACAGACAGGCAGGCAGACAGACAGACAGACAGACAGACAGATGTGACAAATTGGATGTATCAGTTTGGTGCAGTAAAAGACAATCTTCTGAAGGAGAAAGAACGATGCTGAGATTGAACGAAAGGAGGTTTCAATCTGCTTTCCAACATAGGAACACTTGCTGGTACCCAAGAAGATGGGGAGGGGCTGTTCCCTAGGGCTGTTCACCACTTGGTATAACCGGACAAGCTAACATAGTTTTATGTAGAGTAAATTCAATTTGACCAGTTTGTTGTTCTTTGAAGAAGTACCTCTGTGCTTTGGACCAAGAGGAGAGGGTGGATGTACTGTGCATAGACGTACAGAAGTTATTTGATAGTTCAGTCCAGTTTCGTTTATGGTCACGTGTACCGAGGTACAGTGAAAAGCTTTTGTTGCGTGCTAACCAGCCAACGGAAAGACAATACATGATTACCACCGAGCCATTCACATTGTGCAGATACACGATAAGGGAAAAGGGTTATGCGGGTTGGCAGGTTCATTGGCCATTGTGAATTGCCCCGAGTGTGATGCTCAGTGGCAGAATCAGAGAGGAGAAAATAAAAATATGAGATTCATGTAGAAATAGTGCAAATGGGTGGTTCATAGTTGGAGTGGACTCAGTAGATCGAAGAGGCTGTTTCCGTGCTAGATGTCTCAATGACTCTATTGGGACAGATTAAATGAAAAAGCAAAGATCTGGCAAATGTAGCAGAGTGTGGGAACATGTGAAACTGCTCATTTTGGGCGGGAAAGTACAGCACTTTGGCTAAATGGTGGGAGCGTGCTCAGCTCTGAGATGCAGAGGGAGTTCTTGTAAGCGATTCAACAAAGCTGAAAGCAGGCACAGGAAAGCGATGGCAAATTATGTCTTCTGCTGTGCGTTATAGTGGGAGAAATTGGATCAGTAAATTTGTCGTGAGTCATATGCAGTCAAACATTTGTGCCAATCTACATCCTCACTTTGTTCATTCCTTTTGCAGGAAAGTGAAAGTTCTCTATGGTGGAACGGACCTGTTTGACTATGAAGTGAGACGAACCTTTAAGAATGACATGTTTCTGGCTTTTATTAGCAGTGGATGTATAGTAGTCCTGGTGTATGTTCTCACCTCATTTTCAGGTTAGTGGTCACTCCCAATTTACACCATTGATACTTTTTCCTTGCGGTGTGCATTGTTATTATTCCCCTGTGTTTTATGTAATAAGTAACACTACAAGTGATTCATTGCTGCTGCTGGAGAGAGAACAGGATGATCTCAGCTCGAATTTTGCCCAGTTCCCTTTGCAAGTAAAACATTGTGGGACATTGCCCTGTCCAGGTGACGTGACACATGGCAGGGCATCAAAATCTGTATTTATCCAATTCCAGCCTCTTGGACACACAGATTTTGTCACTGCATCATTTTTATTTTGCTTTCTTTCACCCTCATCTGCTTCAAGAGTTTAAAATCGAGGCACTTTAATATGTGCAAGAGGACACAAAGTGTTGGAGTAACTCAGCAGGTCAGGCAGTATCTTTGGAGAACATGGATAGGTGACATTTTAGGTCGCAACCCTTCTTCAGAAACGTTGCCTGTCCATGTTCTCCAGCGAATATGCCTGACCTGCTGCGTTACTCCAGTACTTTGAAGTTATTTATTCTCAAAATGCTGGAGTAACTCAGCAGGTCAGGCAGCATCTCAGGAGAGAAGGAATGGGTGACGTTTCGGGTCGAGACCTTTCTCCAGTACTTTGAGTCCTTTTGTGTATTAACCGGTAAGGAGGTCCTACTGCAGTTGTACAGGGCCCTGGTGAGACCGCACCTGAAGTATTGTGTGCAATTCTGGTCTCCTAATTTGAGGAAGGACATTATTGCTATTGAGGGAGTGCAGCGTAAGTTATATAACCATATAACCATATAACAACTACAGCATGGAAACAGGCCTGTCCGGCCCTACCAGTCCACGCCGACCATTCTCCCTGACCTAGTCTCATCTACCTGCACTCAGACCATAACCCTCTAATCCCCTCCTATCCATATACCTATCCAATTTACTCTTAAATAATAAAATCGAGCCAGCCTCCACCACTTCCACCGGAAGCCCATTCCATACAGCCACCACCCTCTGAGTAAAGAAGTTCCCCCTCATGTTACCCCTAAACCTTTGTCCCTCAATTCTGAAGCTATGTCCCCTTGTTGGAATCTTCCCCACTCTCAAAGGGAAAAGCCTACCCACGTCAACTCTGTCCGTCCCTCTCAAAATTTAAAAAACCTCTATCAAGTCCCCCCTCAACCTTCTACGCTCATAAGAATAAAGACCCAACCTGTTCAACCTCTCTCTGTAGCCTAAGTGCTGAAACCCAGGCAACATTCTAGTAAATCTCCTCTGTACCCTCTCCATTTTGTCGACATCCTTCCTATAATTTGGCGACCAGAACTGCACACCATACTCCAGATTCGGCCTCACCAATGCCCTGTACAATTTTAACATTACATCCCAACTTCTATACTCGATGCTCTGATTTATAAAGGCAAGCATACCAAACGCCTTCTTCACCACCCTATCCACATGAGATTCCACCTTCAGGGAACAATGCACAGTTATTCCCAGATCCCTCTGTTCCACTGCATTCCTCAATTCCCTACCATTTACCCTGTACGTCCTATTTTGATTTGTCCTACCAAAATGCAGCACCTCACACTTATCAGCATTAAACTCCATCTGCCATCTTTCAGCCCACCCTTCCAAAAGGCCCAAGTCTCTCTGTAGACTTTGAAAATCTACCTCACTATCAACTACACCACCTATCTTAGTATCATCTGCATATTTACTAATCCAATTTGCCACACCATCATCCAGATCATTAATGTAAATGACAAACAACAGTGGACCCAACACAGATCCTTGGGGTACTCCACTAGACACTGGCCTCCAACCTGACATACAATTATCAACCGTTACCCTCTGGTATCTCCCATTCAGCCATTGTTGAATCCATCTTGCAACCTCACTATTAATACCCAACGATTTAACCTTCTTAATCAACCTTCCATGTGGAACCTTGTCAAATGCCTTACTGAAGTCCATATAGACAACATCCACAGCCTTGCCCTTATCAATTTCCCTGGTAACCTCTTCAAAAAATTCAAGAAGATTAGTCAAACATGACCTTCCAGGCACAAATCCATGTTGACTGTTTCTAATCAGGCCTTGTTTGTCCAAATAATTATATATATTGTCCCTAAGTATCTTTTCCATTAATTTTCCCACCACAGACGTCAAACTAATAGGTCTATAATTGCTAGGTTTACTTTTAGAACCTTTTTTAAACAAAGGCACCACATGCGCAATGCGCCAATCTTCCGGTTCACCTGGTTAATTCACAGGATGGCAGGAATGACGTATGATGAAAGAATGGGTCGACTGGACTTGTATCCGCTGGAATTTAGAAGGATGAGAGGGGATCTTATAGAAACATATAAGAGAAATTGGGTCAGTAAATTTGTTGTGAGTCATATGCAGTCAAACATTTGAGGATTGGACAGGGTAGATGCAGGAAAAATGTTCCCAATATTGAGGGAGTCCAGAACCAGGGGTCACAGTTTAAGAATAAGGGGTAGGCCATTTAGGACTGTGAAGAGGAAAAACCTTTTCACCCAGAGAGTTGTGAATCTGTGGAATTCTCTCCCCCAGAAGGCAGTGGAGGCCAATTCACTGGATGTTTTCAAGAGAGAGTTAGATTTAGCTCTTAGGGCTAAGGAAATCAGGGGACATGGGGAAAAAGCCAGATCGGGGTACTGATTTTGGATGATCAGCCATGAACATATTGAATGGCGGTGCTGGCTCGAAGGGCTGAATGGCTTACTCCTGCACCTGTTTTCTATGTAATAGGAGGCAAGCACATTTGTCAACTCTTGTCCCTGCCCATGGATTTGACTGGCCTGGGTTTACCTCCCGATATCAATTGGAAATTACAAGAGAGATTAATTTGGGGCAGTTGAATAATTCATAGGATAAATTAATAAAGTCTAATTCCAATGCAGCCAGGCAAGTGAATCCACCTTTTGCAGATTAACCTTTGTATGAAAGCCATTTATACTGTAGCTCATTTGGGTGCACTGCCTGCAAGCATGGGGTTGACTTATCAGAGACAGGCACACTGTTCAGACTAACATTCAGCTGACGTACTGAGAAAGTATTGCACTGTCAGAGGTGTAAAATGTTAAATTATCTTTATCTTCTTTTAATACTGCCATAATGCACAGAAAATCATGTACCCAAAATAATAATGGGACTCATTTTTAGAAAGATAAAAAGTGAAATTTAGTTTAACTTTAGTGATGCCATTCATAAGGGCTTTGTGTTTATGAAATGGGATTTCATATTTAATTTAGTTTAGAAATGCAGGACAGAAACAGAAACGGGCGGCACGGTGGCGCAGCGGTAGAGTTGCTGCCTTACAGCGAATGCAGCGCCGGAGACTCAGGTTCGATCCTGACTACGGGCGCCGTCTGTACGGAGTTTATACGTTCTCCCCGTGACCTGCGTGGGTTTTCTCCGAGATCTTCGGTTTCCTCCCACACTCCAAAGACGTGCAGGTTTGTAGGTTAATTGGCTGGGCAAATGTAAAAAATTGTCCCTAGTGGGTGTAGGATAGTGTTAGTGTGCGGGGATCGATGGGCGGCGCGGACCCGGTGGGCCGAAGGGCCTGTTTCTGCGCTGAATCTCTAAATCTAAAAAATCTAAATCTTCAGTCAAGTCAAGTCAAGTCAAATTTATTCAAGTCAAGTTTGAATGAATTTGACTTGACTTGACTTGACTGAAGATTTAGATTTTTTAGATTTAGAGATTCAGCGCAGAAACAGGCCCTTCGGCCCACCGTGTCTGGGTCGACCAGCGATACCTGCACACTAACCCTACCCTACACACACTAGGGACAATTTACAATTACACCAAGCCAATTAGCCGACAAACCTGTATGTCTTTGGAGAGTGGGAGGAAACCGGAGCTCCCGGAGAAAACCCACGCAGGTCATGATGAGAATGTACAAAGTCTGTACAAACAGCGCCCGTAGTCAGGATGGTACCCAGGGCTCTGGCGCTGTAAGGCAGCAAATCTACCGCTGCTCCGCCATGACACCCATGCCTCTAAATAAGTAAATGTCCAAACGTGATTACTCAAGGACACGGAGGGTCACAATTAGGTTACAAATGGTGCTAGTGTGCAGCAAAATAATTCACACAATCACAAATAGAATTCAGATATAAGAAACTCTTGTACACAACAACTGTGTTGAGTGATTTATTCACAAAATGCTGGAGTAACTCAGCAGGTCAGGCAGCATCTCGGGAGAGAAGGAATGGTGACGTTTCGGGTCGAGACCCTTCTTCAGACTGCCGGCCTGACATTAGCCGCCTCAAATTCTCCACTCCCCTGACGAACTCCAACCTCTCCCCTCCTGAACGTGCAGCCCTCCAATCACTCCGCACCAACCCGGACTTAATCATTAAACCCGCTGACAAGGGAGGGGCTGTGGTAGTCTGGCATGCTGACCTCTACCGGACCGAGGCCAGACGACAACTATCAGACACCTCTTCCTACCTATCCCTGGACCATGACCCCACCGACAAACACCAGACCTTTATCAGCAGCACCATCACGGACCTCATCATCTCCGACGATCTACCCCATTGTCTCTGCCTGCTCATGCCCCACCGAACTCATCTCTACCTACCTCGACTCCATCCTATCCCCCCTGGTTAAATCCCTCCCCACCTACGTCCAAGACACTTCACATGCTCTCCATCTCCTCGATAACTTCCGGTTCCCAGGCCCCCACTCCCTCATCTTCACCATGGAAAAAAAAACATTCCTTCTCTCCCGAGATGCTGCCTGACCTGCTGAGTTACTCCAGCATTTTGTGAATAAATCGATTTGTACCAGCATCTGCAGTTATTTTCTTACATAACTGTGTTGAGTGTACGTTTCAGTGGCACGATTCGGTGAAAGCAGAATCTATTTGTAATTTTTTTAATTGCTACCAAAAACATGAATATTGAACAGGAGAGTTGGATTGGACAAAGTGAAGAAAAGTAATATCTGAGACTTGCTTACTGAAACATTCTCTGATTTAAGTGGATGGTCAATGTATTCATTTATATTCACCACTTCTATATTGAGGGAACAAATCAAATTACCAGTAAAACCGAGAGCAGAATCCATGTCAGCACCATTTCAGGAACACTGGCAGCTACTGGAGACGAGTCGGTGTGTTTTTCCGTGAGTAACCATGCAGTACAGATGTTAGAATCCACATGACTTTACATTGAGTTCCTTGAAGTAAACACTCTGAGGAATCTCAGCTTCAATGGCCATAGAATTCACTGGAGACAGTACCAGAACACAAGAGGTGAACACTGGCAGTCCACAGCAAACCCTCCCCTGCTATTTTACCTACATGGGGTCTTTCCCCCAGGATAGGGAAGCCTTAAGCTGAAGGCCATATAGTTTAGTTTAAAGATACAGCGCGGAAACAGGCCCTTCCGCTCACTGAGTCCGCAACGACCAGTGATCCCCGCACACTAACACTATCCTACAAACACTAGGGGCAATTTCCATTTATACCAAACCAATTAACCTACGTCTTTGACGTGTGGGACGAATCTGAAGATATCAGAGAAAACCCCATGCAGGTCATAGGGAGAACGTACAAACTCTGTGCAGGCAGCAACCATAGTCAGGACCAAACCCGGGTCTCTGGCACTGCAAGGCAGTAGCTCAACCGCTGTGCCACTGTGCCGCCCTATATTTATGGTGAGAGGGGAAACATTTAATAGGAATCTGAGTGGCGTTTTTTTCACACTGATGGTGGTCAGTGGTAAGTTGCTGAGAAGGTGACAGGAGGGAGACAATGAGGATATCTGTGATGGGGACAATGAGGATATCTGTGACCCGGTCAAATGGGTTGATGTGTTGGGAAGTGTGGGACTGTGCGATGTGCCCAGCGAGCCAGGCTGTACTGACGGAGAGAGAGAGAAAAACTCTCGCAAATATCACAGGTGGGCGGCTGGCAGAAAGGGCAATTCTGACACTGATAGAAATGCAAAATGTGTGCAACATAAAGTTGGAGAATCAATTGTTGAACCCCCGAAGACGGCAACATGTCTACCAGATGCTTGCTTTGGGACTCATTGTAAAAGTATAGGAGACCGCAGATAAATAGGTCAGGGTGGGCATGGGATGAAGAATTAAAATGGCAGAAAAAGTAGAAGCTCAAGGTTGGTGCTGGGGACTGAACACGATGACCCAATGGGCATTGGATGGAGAGTAGAAGAACTCTGTCCTTGTTCTGACCGGGAGAAGAAGGGTTTTTGAGCAGAGGTGCATGAAATAGATGAGGTGAGCTCCCAGGCTCTGCCCACTGCAGTGGAAGGGAAGCCATGGTTCAGGAAAGACATCTTAAATATAGCTGTGCAGAAAGTCTCACTATTGGAGAAAATATGACAGAGATGGAGGATCAAGAAGAATGAAATGTAGGAAAAAAACTGCAGATGCTGGCTTAAATCGAAGGTAGACACAAAATGCTGGAGTAACTCAGCGGGTCAGGCAGCATCTCGGGACAGATGGAACGGGTGACGTTTCGGGTCGAGACCCTTCTTCAGACTGACTGGTGTCCTTACAGGAGACAGTGCGGGAGGAAGTCTAGTCAAAGCAGTGCCGTGCGTCTACAGGCTTGTAATGATGTTTGTAGCTAGGCTCACCAATGAGATGGAGATGCAGAGATCCAGAGGGAGAAAGAAAGAGTCAGAGATGGAACATGGGAACGATGTGGAAATTCACCGCAAAAGTGATGATATCTTCAAATTCTCATCTCTCCGCACTCTGGATGTGTTGCACCTCTATCCAGGAGACGTGCCATTGCTCTGGTCCTTGTCTACGACATTCTGGGTGGTGGGCTGCCGAGGTGAGGGCATGGTATCTTTCCATGAGAAGTTAGGGCACGTCTGATGGGAAGGCACTTCGGGGGCTGGGGTTAGCATTGAAATTGGCTTCAGGGAAATTTGGTGGCCATTTGAATGCTCTTGTGAATGCCAGCCCAGACTGAAGACGAACAGACAACTTGTCAAAAAAATCGTAAGAAGTGCCTTTTGCACTACCTTTTGCTTGATTGCCAAAGACTCTGGAATAGCCATAATAGACAATAGACAATAGGTGCAGGAGTAGGCCATTCGGCCCTTCGAGCCAGCACCACCATTCAATGTGATCATGGCTGATCATTCTCAATCAGTACCCCGTTCCTGCCTTCTCCCCATACCCCCTGACTCCACTATCCTTAAGAGCTCTATCTAGCTCTCTCTTGAATGCATTCAGAGAATTGGCCTCCACTGCCTTCTGAGGCAGAGAATTCCACAGATTTACAACTCTCTGACTGAAAAAGTTTTTCCTCATCTCTGTTCTAAATGGCCTACCCCTTATTCTTAAACTGTGGCCCCTGGTTCTGGACTCCCCCAACATCGGGAACATGTTTCCTGCCTCTAACGTGTCCAACCCCTTAATAATCTTATATGGTTCGATAAGATCCCCTCTCATCCTTCTAAATTCCAGTGTATACAATCACTGATGTAAGGAAAGACTGCAGCTGATTTGTATAAGCCAAAGTCTCATAAGCAGCATTCATAACAAGATAATTTTTTTTAATGTAGATATAAATACCAAGGGGGAGTATTCTCATTCCACTTTAGATAGGATTATAGGATTTTTTTAATCTATCTGAAAAGGTAGGTGGGGCATCAATTGGCATTATATCTCAATGCCACCCTGTTAGTGCATCATATGATCTGAAGGGCACTGCAGTGTTAGATTGGATTGTGCACTGGAGTGATGTTTGAATAGAAAGTTTTCTCCCAAATAAGAAAGTTACAATGAAATGATGTTTTTATCTTCTGATAATACAGGGAGAAATTCATTGAGGTTACAGTTACAGTTTAGTTTTTTAGATTTTAGATTTAGAGATACAGCGCGGAAACAGGCCCTTCCGCCCACCGAGTCTGCGCCGCCCAGCGATCCCCGCACATTAACACTATCCTACACACACTAGGGACAATTTTTACATTTACGTCTTTTGGAGTGTGGGAGGAAACTGAAGATCTCGGAGAAAACCCACGCAGGTCACGGGGAGAACGTACAAACTCCGTACAGACGGCGCCCGTAGTCAGGATCAAATGTGAGTCTCCGGCGCTGCATTCGCTGTAAGGCAGCAACTCTACCGCTCCGCCACCGTGCCGCCCGTGTACCGAGGTACATTGAAAAGCTTTTGTTGCGTGCTATCCAGTCAGTGGAAAGACAACACATGATTACATTCGAGCCTTTTACAGTGTATAGATACATGATAAGGGTATAATGTTCAGTGCAAGGTGAAATGTTGCTGCAGGAATAGAGATTTAAGAGTGTGGAGCGATTGTAATATGTGATTGTAGATCTACTTCTGTGGTGAGCACGCAAATAGTTGCCCGGGTTGGGCGCCATCTTGGTACTGAGTCTATCGGTCTTGATCTGTACAAAACATATTCTTCTGGGGGCAATTAAAAAATATAGAAACATAGAGAAATAGGTGCAGGAGTAGGCCATTCGGCCCTTCGAGCCAGCATTGCCAGTCAATATAATCATGGCTGATCATCTAAAATCAGTGCCCCGTTCCCACTTTCTCCCCATATCCCTTGATTCCTTTAGCCCCAAGAGCTAAGTCTAACTTGTAATATGTGGATGCTGGCTTTGATCCCTATAATTTTCCAGTGTATTGGCCAGTCTTGGAGAAGGGCTGGCCACACGCCAGTTAGCCATAAAGGTGGCAACAATAAACTTTGAGAAAACTGTGACTGGGCCAATGTGACAGAGTGTTGTGGCAGGAAATCAAATCTATCAGTTAACACATCAGTTGCAGTAGTTACAACACCTTCAATAGATGTCAGATTCTGAAGTGAATTTCATGACTGTGATGCTGAATATCTCTGTTGTTGTGCTCTTCACAAGAACAGGAACATTGTACAGGCAGAATTGAATAGATGTTCCTATTTTACACATGACAAGCCGAGCGTTTTCAAGTGAGGGCACTAAAATAGCACAGGGTTAGTTACATAGTGTGTCAGGCCGAATATAAATAGTTCTGAAGACCTGCTTCAATGGTTCCAGCAAAATATGACTACATCTTACATAATGAAAATATTTTGGTGTTTGAAGAATAAGTATTCAGGAAGGCGAATGTAATGCTAACATTTATTTCGAGAGGGCTAGAATACACAAACAAAGATGTAATGCTGAGGCTTTATTAGACACAGGTCAGACTGCATTTGGAGTATTGTGAGTACGTTTGGGCCCCATTTCTGAGGATGTGCTGGTGTTGGAGAGGGTTCAGAGGAGAATGATCCCAGGAATGATTGGGTTAACATATGATGAGCATTTGAAGGCACTGGCCCTGTTCTCTGCTGGAGTTTAGAAGGATGAAGGGGGCCCTCTCTGAAACTTACCGAATAGTGGAAGGCCTGGATAGAGTGAATGCAGGGATGATGTTTCCACCAGTGGGAGAGTCCGGGACCAGAGCCCGTAGCCTCAGAATAAAAGGATGTACCTTTAGAAAGGAGATGAGGAGGAAGAAGGGTCTCGACCCGAAACATCACCCATTCC
This sequence comes from Rhinoraja longicauda, assembly GCF_053455715.1. Classification (NCBI taxonomy): domain Eukaryota; kingdom Metazoa; phylum Chordata; class Chondrichthyes; order Rajiformes; family Arhynchobatidae; genus Rhinoraja; species Rhinoraja longicauda. The sequence continues at coordinate 16,707,601 of NC_135982.1, read as the reverse complement.
TTCTCTCCTGAGATGCTGCCTGTCCCGCTGAGTTACTCAAGCATTTTGTGTCTACCTTCGATTTGAACCAGCATCTGCAGTTATTTTCCTACATAGGAATTTCTTCAGTTGGAGAGTGGTGAATCTGTGGAATTCATTGTCACAGATGGCAGTGGAGGCCAACTCAATGGATATTTTTAAGGCAGAGATTGACAGATTATTGAATAGTAAAGGTGTCAGGAGTTATTGGGAGAAGGCAGGAGAATGGGGTTGAGAGGGAAAGATAGATCAGCCGTGATTGAATGGTGGAGTAGACTTGATGGGCCAGATGGCCTAGTTCTGCTCCGAGAACTAATGAACTTAGTAAACTGCAGTTAAATACTATATTGTTTACCAGTTTTGGAAACATGTTCATGGCGAAGCACCATGGACCAGGAGAATGAGATTGTAATCCCCTAGTTTGCGATGTGATCGTAGGTAGTTGAATCATCACCATGAGTTTATCTTGCTTTCAGCGAACAAAAATTCAGTGGTGCCATTTTGTTTTAAACGAAGAAACAAAACAAAAACAACCAAATCTGTCTCCTTTACCCAGTTTGGTCTATTCAGATGGCACAGACTCTAATGTTGTTGCTCCACAGCCCCAGTGACACGGGTTTACTTTTAATCTCTGATGTTGTCGTAGAGGCATAGAGTCTTACAGCGTGGAAACAGGCCCTTCGTCCCAACTTGCCCACCCCAGCCAACATGTTCCATCTACACCAATCCCACCTGCCTGCTCTTGCCCCATATCCCTCTAAACCTGTCCTATCCATGTACTTACCTAAATGTTTCTTGAACATTGCAATAGTACCTGCCTCAACTACCTCCTCTGGCAGCTCGTTCCGTCCACCTACCACCCTGTTGTGTGAAAATGTCACCCCTCAGGTTCCTGTTAAACCTTTCCCCCTTCACCTTAAACCTATGCCCTCTGCTTCTCGATTCCCCTACTCTGGGCCAGAGGTTGTGTGGGTCAATAGACAATAGACAATAGGTGCAGGAGTAGGCCATTCAGCCCTTCTAGCCAGCACCACCATTCAATGCGATCATGGCTGATCACTCTCAATCAGTACCCCGTTCCTGCCTTCTCCCCATACCCCCTCACTCCGCTATCCTTAAGAGCTCTATCCAGCTCTCTCTTGAAAGCATCCAACGAACTGGCCTCCACTGCCTTCTGAGGCAGAGAATTCCACACCTTCACCACTCTCTGACTGAAAAAGTTCTTCCTCATCTCCGATCTCTCATGAGATGTCCCTCTCATGATTTTACACACCTCTCCATATAAATATTGATTCCTCGGGAACACCATTGTATTACTCCTTACGGAATGAAATGCGTTCACTGAAACTCTCCTCCCTCTGACCCAAAATCCATCAGAATTCATGACGCTCCCAGACTGTGCAACCAAAGACGTAAAGCACAGCAGGGTAAAAGCACACTGCAGGGAAGGATGCCATTTGATCTGTTATACCTGTGGCATCGTTTTGAAAGAGCTATTTAATTAGTGACACCCCCCTGCACTTTGCCTGCAGCTGTACAAATATATCTACTTCAACCATCTATCCAATTAACGTGAAAGTTTCTCTTGAATTTCTTCTCCACCCTTTCAGACACCGCATTCTAGATCATAATAACTTGTTGCGTGACAATATATCTCACCTCTTTTCCATCCCCAACCCTCTAACTCCTTCATCGTCTGCTAGACCCGGGTATAATTTTCTTAATTATTTTGTGGCTATATCCAGAGACAATACTGTAGCTGGCCAGAATGGAGATGATTGGATAATTGAGTGGTGGGTGTATGGAACAAGCTGCCAGAGGAGGTGGTTGAGGCAGGGACTATCCCAATGTTTAAGAAACAGTTAGACAGGTACAGTACATGGATAGGACAAACGCGGGCAGGTGGGACTGGTGTAGCTGGGACATGTTGGCTGGTGTGGGCAAGAAGGGCCTGTTTCCACACTGTATCACTATATGACTCTATGACTCTAATTCCTCAGTCCACCAAACACAATGACTACACTGTTGCTAACTGTGATTTAGTTTATTGTCCAGCATTTATAGAGAGAAGCTGCTGTTGTTTTTCCGTCTTTATAAAAAAAACAATTCCAATTAAATTGTTCGCTGTGCAATAAAATGTTTGTTCTGTGTAGTATGCTCAACCCCTTCCTTTTCATTCCCAGTGTGATGCAGTGTTGCCATTGGTACTTTAGAGTCACTACTACACAGTACTGTAGGAAAAAAACTGCAGATGCTGGTATAAATCGAAGGTAGACAAAAATTGCTGGAGTAACTCAGCGGGTCAGGCAGCATCTCTGGAGAGAAGGAATGGGTGACGTTTCAGGTCGAGACCCTTCCTCAGACTGATAATCAATAGTCAAAAGTTCTAATAGAGTTAAGAGTGTTTTATTGTCATATGTCCCAGATAGAACAATGAAATTCTTTCTTGCGACGGCACAATAAAATTTGTAAACATCGTACTCTGTGACCAATAAATGAGAAAAGAAAAGTCATAAACATACAAACAAAACACTAATAGTGTAAAATTGCCCCCACGCCTATGTGGTTCAGAGCTTATTTGGAGGTTGATGGCTGATGGCTCTCTATCTATATCTATATCCTTTGGCTACTGGCCCTCGTCCTGTGGAAACATTACGTGTTAATACTCTATAATCAACATTATTTTTAAATAAGTGATTAATATTTTGTTTTTTTTAAATTTATTTTTGTATTTCTCTTTCAGAATGTAACTTTTCCCATAGTGTATGTCCAGCATTTCTGTTAAGTTTATGAATTGTTGATTTTTGGTTTTTATCTGTTTTGTCCTTTCCATAATTGAATGTATTGACCTGAAAGCAATGCTTTGGTAGAGGGGAAGATTGTTAATGATGTGCTTTTATTACTGATGACACTGATTTATTCCGCGATCCAACCGACATTTTTGATGAATTTAGTCTGACATTGCAAGGGAATTGGTCATTCAGCATTTTAAGGTTCTGGGGAGGAGCCAGGAGAATGGGGTTGAGCGGGAAAGATAGATCGGCCATGATTGAATGGACCTGATGGGCCGAATGGCCTAATTCTGTTCCTATAACTTATGAACTTATGAGCTTATCACATTATCCAGTACCAATAAACTAAGAAATATTGGCATGTGTTAATTTTGCCTTAAATTCGATTGTTTCGTCTACAGTTATTGATTCCACAGTCTCCCTATTCTTGTGAAATGTGTTTTGTGTCCTCTCTTCTTGTTGTTCAGCTGAATGGAGGTCTTGGCATCATTGGTACCTCTGAAACAATACAAATAATTTTGTGCATGTGCTGGATCCTTTTCCAACAGATATTCCTAGCAGAAAATGGCAGTGAATTAATGGTAATAAAATCAGGAAGATTATGAGCACAATCTCCCATTCTGCTTGGAAATAGCAAACGGCAGTCAATTTGTTTGGGTAGGAAGGAACTACAAAGTGCTGGAGTAACTCAATGGGTCAGGCAGCATCTCTGGAAGAAAGGAATTTTGAGTTTAGACCCTTCTTCAGACTGAGCCTGAAGAAGGGTCTCGACCTGAAACGTCACCTATTCCTTTTCTCCAGAGAGTTACTCCAGCATTTTGTGTCTATCATCAGTAAATTTGATCCCAATGTCTGCTTATGAAAATAAATTTGAAATAAGACTTGCTACATCATCAAGTATCAAACTAGCTTAAAGTTTTTAATTCTGAAAATTGAACTCACATTTTCTGCTTTGAAGACATTCCTTCTCCGTTCTCACACACACACACACTTTGGCACAAGGAGCATTCTAATTGTCCTTTTGTATTTCACCAGCTTTCCTGACCTTCTTTGGAATTGCCAGTATTGGTTTGAGCTGTTTGGTTGCCCTATTTCTATACCATGTGGTATTCGGTACCCAATACCTGGGCATCTTAAATGGAGTGGCTGCCTTTGTTATCGTGGGTATTGGTGAGTATCATTCCAATAATCTACTTTCCTGTGACCTTACAAACGTTTTCGTTTTTATCTCTCTGCCAACATGCGTTTTCATTTACAGTTTTAAACCAGTAAATCGGTGTCAAGAGAGAGTTAGATTTAGCTCTTGGGGCCAAAGGAATGGGGGAAAAAGCAAGAACGGGGTATTGATTTTAGATGAACAGCCATGATCATATTGAATCACAGTGCTGGTTCGAAGGGCCAAATGGCCTACTCCTGCACCTATTTTCCTATGTTCCTAAGAAATACATAGAAAGAATTTAAAATTCGAGTGCAAGTGAATATGTACACACATATTCCAATACAGGATCAGGCCATTCAGCCCATTGTGTGTACAACTATCAGCAATTCCTTCAATCCCATTCCACCACTTACATCCTATTCCTCCCGCATGCCCATTGACTTTCCCAACTCCCCCTCCTCTCTACTCTGCTATGAACAGCCTACACGGAGGGTTATTTTTACAATAACCAATTAACCGACCAACCATCGCATCTTTGAGGTTTAGAAGGAGGGTGGAAAACCACATGTTTACAGGAAGAACATGCAAACACCACACAGGGAGCATCTGAGGTCAATATCGACCCTTGGATGCTGGAGTTCTGAGGAAGTCGTGCCGACCACTGTGCTATTGTGCCGCTCCACAATTCAAAATAAGCTTTTAAAAAATCTTATTTAATCACTGTTTCTCTTTCACGTGCATTAAAGCGAGGACTATTCATGTTAGAGAAATGTGTCTTGTTTCAACATCAAGCATACTGATGCAGATACAACTTGTAAACTCTGAGCTGCTATGCAGCCCAATCTCAGGTGAAATCTTCACTATAACAGAAAAACCCCCATTCCAAGCTGACAATTTATAGCCTCTCTGGGTCAGATCAACAAGACTTTGTAAATTGGAGGCTATATGTCCACTAACACTGAAGATGGCAGACCAACCCATTATACAGGGGCCATCCTCACACCCACAGCTATTTTCCTTACATCGCATTAAAAGATAGATAACAGAAGTGAAAAGAGAGTACTGCCGAACATTGCAGTCAATATATTTAACTCCATCTCCTTATATCGCTGCACCATCTGATGTTGAACCAAATCAAACATCATTCAACGGCAACTGCTCTACATTTTACAGACGAGTGCCACAGTATTGGATCTATAAGAGAATAACTGCAGATGCTGGTACAAATCGAAGGTATTTATTCACAAACTGCTGGAGTAACTCAGCAGGTCAGGCAGCATCTCGGGAGAGAAGGAATGGGTGACGTTTCGGGTCGAGACCCTTCTTCAGACTCAGTACTGGATCTGATCTTTGGAGACCCTCTTGGATAATTTTTATTGATAGTAATCTGTGCACTAGGAAGGGAAGATGCTGATAGATCTGTATTTCCTGAAATATCGCTTTAGAAGATTAGGGTGGCATGGAGGCATAGCAGTAGAGTTGCAGCCTTACAGCGCCAGAGATCCGGGTTCAATCCTGATTATCGTTTCCTCTCCTGAACGTACGGATTCTGTACATTCTCCTTGTAACCACATGGGTTTTCTCCGGGTGCTCTGGTTTACTCCCGCATTCCAAAGACGTACAGGTTTGTAGTTTAATTGGGTGGATATAAATGTATAAATTTAAAATTTTCCCTAGCATGTTTAGATTTTAGATTTAGATTCTACAGCGCGGAATCAGGCCCTTACGGCCCACCAAGTCCGCGCCGCCCAGTGATCCCCGCACATTAACACCATCCTACACACACCAGGGACAATTTTTACATTTACCCAGTCAATTAACCTACAAACCTGCTCGTCTTTGGAGTGTGGGAGGAAACCGAAGATCTCGGAGAAAACCCACGCAGGTCACGGGGAGAACGTACAAACTCCATACAGACGGCGCCCGTAGTCAGGATCGAACCTGAGTCTCCGGCGCTGCATTCGCTGTAAGGCAGCAACTCTACCGCTGCGCCACCGTGCCGCTCAATGTGTCGGGTTGTGTTAAGGTGCGGGGGTTGGTGGTTGGTGCCAAAGTGCCTGTTTCCGGGCCGTATCTCTAAACTAAACTAAAAAAATGACCAGCTACATAGACACTTCTGTGATGATATGCTGCAGGGTCATTTAACACTTGATTGTGTGACCACGAGATGGCCGCGGGTGAACCAAAGAAAGGGGATGAAAAGAGAATCAATCTCTGCTTAAAAAGTTAGTAAATGTGAAACTGAAGCAGAATAAATGGAGCAAGGCAAAGGCACCTGAGGAACGTGTGTGGGGTCAATTATCATCAGAAATCTTATTCCAGGTCAGGTCCGATGGGCACTTATATTAATTCAGCTGTTCACATGAAAGATCGACCTTTTTAACCACTTCTTTTTGCTTTAAACCAAAACTAATTATAGAACCGAAGTAGTAAATTTGCAATTACGCTTTATTTATTTGAATAAGATAATTAAATGTTCTGCGATATTTGCACCTCATCTGGATACGTCTGTTTTGTAATTTGTTTCTGGACATTAAAAAATAATTATTGTTCTCGCACAAGACATTTGTATATATATCAATAATGGGCTCGGTTATAAAGAGCTAATGAACTAGGACACCAGTGACTTTGGTTTCCAGCTCAGCAACTTCCTCTAACAGCCTCTTCACTGAATTTGGAAACCAAACATTTAGTTGCACAGCATATCTAACTAAGTCTTAATCTCCCATTAATCTCCCATTAAGACATTATAACCCTCGCCAAAGTAAAGCAAAGTGCAGATTTTTATTCATTCGATTCCATGTCTTTTAATCAAATATTCCTGTTCCAATGTTAAAACCTACAACTGACGATTGAAAGTCTACTTTATTTCCTGATTATAGACAATAGACAATAGACAATAGGTGCAGGAGTAGGTCATTCGGCCCTTCGAGCCAGCACCGCCATTCAATGGCTGATCATTCTCAATCAGTACCCCGTTCCTGCTTTCTCCCCATACCCCCTGACTCCGCTATCCTTAAGAGCTCTATCTAGCTCTCTCTTGAATGCATTCAGAGAATTGGCCTCCACTGCCTTCTCAGGCAGAGAATTCCACAGATTCACAACTCTCTGACTGAAAAGGTTTTTCCTCATCTCCGTTCTAAATGGCCTACCCCTTATTCTTAAACTGTGGCCCCTGGTTCTGGACTCCCCCAACATTGGGAACATGTTTCCTGCCTCTAACGTGTCCAACCCCTTAATAATCTTATACGTTTCGATAAGATCCCCTCTCATTCTTCTAAATTCCAGTGTATACAAGCCTAGTCGCTCCAGTCTTTCAACATATGACAGTCCCGCCATTCCGGGAATTAACCTAGTAAACCTACGCCGCACGCCCTCAATAGCAAGAATATCCTTCCTCAAATTTGGAGACCAAAAGTGCACACAGTACTCCAGGTGCGGTCTCACTAGGGCCCTGTACAACTGCAGAAGGACCTCTTTGCTCCTACACTCAACTCCTCTTGTTATGAAGGCCAACATTCCATTGGCTTTCTTCAATCTGCCGGTTGTACCTGCATGCTTCCTTTCAGTGACAGATGCACTAGGACACCCAGATCTCGTAGTACGTCCCCTTTTCATAACTTGACACCATTCAGATAATAATCTGCCTTCCTATTCTTACTACCAAAGTGGATAGCCTCACACTTATCCACATTAAACTGCATCTGCCGTGCATCCGCCTACTCACACAACCTGTCCAAGTCACCCACACAACCTGTCCAAGTCACCCTGCACCCTGCATATTTTGAGTTCAGTTTATATAATGGGCAGCATGGTGGCGCAGCGGTAGAGTTGCTGCCTTACAGCGCCCGAGACCCAGGTTCAATCCTGACTCTGGGTGCTGACTGTAGGAGGTGTTAATTGGCTTGGCTTAAAAAAATATATTGTAAATTGTTCATCGTGTTAGTGTGATGGCGATAGTGTTAGTGTGCAGGGATCGCTGGTCAGCGCAGATTTGATGGGCCGAACGGCCTGTTTCCGCCATTTATCTCTAAACTAACCTAAACTAAAAATGACTAGAGTAGTTCAGTACTGAAGGCAATCGCATCACTCATTTAGGATTCCGGTCTTCCCGAGATAGATTTCTAGCATTTAGATTGTAAAATCATTAGATGAGCCACAGCTTTGTACATCAGCATTTGGGTTGGTGTGCAAATTATGTTATCAGCTTTTGCAAATTGAATTTACGAGTGACAATCTGGGAAGTGGCTCAGAATCTAAACACTAATAAAAAATGGCTCTTATTCTGTGCCTGATCTAACTAAGTACCTGCGAATTACTCTGATCCAGCATTCTCAATGTAAAAATGTCTCTGATTTTCTTCCCCCTTAATGAGTTACGAGTGGCTGATTTGACTGAAGTTTGTTTTTTAATCGAATCTGTGATTTTTAATTGAATCTGCATCACCATGGTGCAAGCCAGTAGAACAACTGCCTTAGCTCCAGGGATCCAGGTTCGACCCTGGCCTCAGGCGCTGCTCGTGAGGAGTTTACACATTCTCCCTGTGACCACATGGGTTTCTTCAAGATGCTCTCCGGTTTCGTCCCACATACCCAAAAACGTAGAGACAAAGAGCGATCCAATGTACGAGACCTCGTACAACAAGGGCGGAACAGGGGGACGAAGTTATCTTGAACTCAACGGCTATGAAGGCTGCAACGGATCTATCAGCTCCAATCGTCTTGGTTCCCTTGCCATTGATTGATTTGTGAAGGACTGTGTGCTTCTTAGAGTGCAACATCAAGTACATGGTAAACAAACACACGCACAGGCGTCTTCGTTCTGACATTGGAAAGTAGACCATCATCCTCGACCTCGAGGGACAGCCACAACGACAGGATAGCAGGTTTGGAGATACAGCACAGATGCAGGTCCTTTGGCCCACCGAGTCACGCCAACCCATTGGTCACCTGTACACCAGTTCCACGTTATCCCCCTTTCAATAGACAATAGACAATAGGTGCAGGAGGAGGCCATTCGGCCCTTCGAGCCAGCACCGCCATTCAATGTGATCATGGCTGATCATTCTCAGTACCCCGTTCCTGCCTTCTCCCCATACCCCCTGACTCCGCTATCCTTAAGAGCTCTATCCAGCTCTCTCGAATGCATTCAGAGAATTGGCCTCCACTGCCTTCTGAGGCAGAGAATTCCACAGATTCACAACTCTCTGACTGAAAAAGTTTTTCCTCATCTCAGTTCTAAATGGCCTACCCCTTATTCTTAAACTATGGCCCTTTGTTCTGGACTCCCCCAACATTGGGAACATGTTTCATGCCTCTAACGTGTCCAACCCCTTAATAATCTTATACGTTTCAATAAGATCCCCTCTCATCCTTCTAAATTCCAGTGTATCTGATTTCACATCCTACACACTCAGGGCAAACTACAGAAGCCAATTAACCTACAAACCTGCACATCTTAGAAATGTGGGGGAAATCCAGAGCACCTGGGGAAAACCCACGTGGTCACAGGGAGAATGTACACACTGCTCAGACTGCAGCCATAGTCAGGTTCAAACTCAGGCCTCTTTCGCTGTGAGACAGGAGCTTTACCATTGCACCATTGTGCGTTAATTAACTTTTATAGATTAACCCCGGTGCCTGGTAGAATATAAACTGCAGTTTCTAGAAATATGGGGAGAATAAAATTAATTAGGATATGATAAGTATAAATGGGTACATGACGTGCACAGACTCAGTGGGCGGTCGGGCCTGTTTCTGTGCTGTTTCACTCCAAGTCTCAGTCAAGCTCATACTGTATTTATTCACAAAATGCTGGAGTAACTCAGCAGGACAGGCAGCGTCTCAGGAGAGAAGGAATGGGTGGCGTTTCGGGTCGAGACCCTTCTTCAGACTGATGTCAGGGGGGGCGGGACAAAGGAAGGATATAGGTGGAGACAGGAAGATAGAGGGAGAACTGGGAAAGGGGAGGGGAAGAGAGGGTCAGAGGAACGATCTAAAGTTGGAGAAGTCAATGTTCATACCGCTGGGCTGCAAGATGCCCAAGCGAAATATGAGGTGCTGTTCCTCCAATTTCCGATGGGCCTCACTATGGCACTGGAGGGGGCCCATGACAGAAAAGTCAGACTGGAACTGGTAAGGATACAAATTTCATGGCACTTGTGGTTGGCAATTTGACATACCGTCTGTACAGTGATACTTGGCTAAAAATCAACCTGCGTTGGACACTAAACTGGCAATAGTCAGGATGATTTATTGGCGAGGAGGTTTCTCAAATTTTTCCAGAGTTTTTAAAATCTCTGCTAATCTAAAATTGGATAACGAGTAGTTTGTGCAGGCATTGGAGGGATCACGGTTTGAATAATCTTTATTCACTGACATCCATAATCACCAAACTCCACAAATCCACAATTAAGTGGTTGGACATATGAACTATCGTTTCCTCTCTGCGGAAATCGTAGCAAGATATGTTCACAAGGGCCACGCATGCAAATAAACTCCCCAATGGGTTTTTTTTACATTGTAGAAGCTTCAGAATGGCAACTCAGGATGGCAACTTCAAGTGCTGAGACCTGACCATGGGCGGGCTTTTTAATGTTGCCGAGCTTGTGCTAAAGGGCCTTGGTGAGACCGCACCTGGAGTATTGTGTGCAGTTTTGGTCTCCTAACCTGAGGAAAGACGTTCTTGCCTTAGAGGGAGTACAGAGAAGGTTCACCAGATTGATCCCTGGGATGGCGGGACTTACATATGAGGAAAGACTAGATAGACTGGGCTTGGACTCGCTGGAATTTAGAAGACTGAGGGGGGATCTTATAGAAACATATAAAATTCTTAAGGGGTTGGAGAGGCTAGATGCGGGAAGATTGTTCCCGATGTTGGGGGAGTCCAGAACCAGGGGTCACAGCTTAAGGATAAGGGGGAAGTCTTTTAGGACCGAGATGAGAAAACATTTCTTCACACAGAGAGTGGTGAGTCTGTGGAATTCTCTGCCACAGAAGGTAGTTGAGGCCAGTTCATTGGCTATATTTAAGAGGGAGTTAGATGTGGCCCTTTTTGCTAAAGGGATCAGGGGGTATGGAGAGAAGGCAGGTACAGGCTACTGAGCTGGATGATCAGCCATGATCATATTGAATGGCGGTGCAGGCTCGAAGGGCCGAATGGCCTACTCCTGCACCTATTTTCTATGTTTCTATGTTTCTAACCTGGAACCTTGCTGCAGTGTCCCAGTTATTGTACTGGGACTCAAAGCTCGACCCGGTGTTGTCTCTTAGCGTTCCTGGTGGCTTTGCAGAGATCGTAGCGAGCTTTCAAGTACCGCTCGGGATCGTTGGACTTGTACACAGCTGTGTTGGCCATGTATCTCACGGTTTATCCATGGTTTCCGGTTCAGGAATACTCGGATTGTCTTCTTCGGCACGCACTACTCTACGAAGTTGCCGACTAAGTCAGTCACAGCAGTGGTGTATTCATTCAGGTCGGCTGCAGAATTCCTCAACATAGACCAGAACTCTGACTCAAAGTAATTGCGTAGGATGTCATCAGACCAGCACTGAACAACTTTCTGTGCCGGATCTTCCCCGCTTCAGTTTTTGTTTGTAGGCAGGGAGTAAAAGCACAGCTAGATGATCAGATTTCCCAGAATGTAGCTTGAGACTGGAGCGGCAAACGATTTTTATGGATTGGTAGCAATATTCAAGGGTGGGTTTTGTTTAGTTTAGATGTACAGCGTGGAAAGAGGCCCTTCTGTCCACCGAGTTTGTGCCAACCATCGATCCTCGATCACTTACACTATCCTGCACACACTAGGGACAATTCTACAATTATAGCAAGCCAACAAACCTGTATGTCTTTGGAGAGTGGGAGGAAACTGGAGAACCCGGAGAAAATCCAAGCAGGTCACGGGGAGAACGTACAAACTCCGTACGGACATGCACTAGGATAGTCAGGATCGAACCCAGGTCTCTGTTGCTGTAAGGCAGCAACTCTACCACTGTGCCACTGTGCCATGTTGTGGCCCCTGGTGGGAACAAGAGGCGTGCTGATAGCATTTTGGTAGGACGCTCTTGAGATTGGCTGGGTTGAAGTCCCAGCTATAATGACCATGGCTCCGGGGAATATTTGACTATTGGTAGCGGAGTACAGCTCATTCAGAACAGGCTTGGAATCTGCATGTTAGGTAAGCTGGCAATTTCATGTACTTCAGTAAATTTATTGCAACTTCTGTGCTTTAGCACTCTTATTATGTGCTTAAGCACTCTTAATTATCTTCCAAAACTACTGAGTGCCCTAGCGTAATACCGGTTTGATCTGTTTTTAAAAACTAATTGAAACTGCCCAGTTCCCTGCCTCTCCTGCTTACATTTGAGACAGCCTTGTGGCACTAAATGCAAGTTATGATCCGTATGGATACCTACTTAAGGAAAGCAAAGCTTGATCTGGATATAATTAACATCATGCGATCGCTGTTTGCAGAGTCAATAAAACCATTTGGGCTGGCCCATTCTCCTTTTCAAACAAGATTTGAGATCATTGATCTTGCATCTTCAAACCTGGGACTATTTGGATAGACAATTCGTTGAATACAGTGGGCTAATCATGTTTGCATGCAGTTATCGACTAACGCACTGGTGACTCTTAATGGGGCTGATATCTCTTTCTTTTACTTGATAATAGATCTGTATGAAATATCTTTTCTTGATATTTGAAAGGAAGCTTTTTGACTCACTTAAAATAACCTTTAGTTAAAGCACTGGGCACAGTAATGTTGTCAAAGCGTATTGACAAACTGTGATAGCTCAACAGGCCAGGCAGCATCTCCGGAGAGAAGGAATGGGTGACGTTTTGGGTCTGAAGAAGGGTCTCAACCCGAAACACCAGCCATTCCTTCTCTCCAGAGATGTCGCCTGTTACTCCAGCAATTTCTGTCTATCTTCGGTTTAAACCGGCATCTGAGGTTCCTTCCTACGCACTTGACATACTGTGATGACTGTCAACCTTTTAGATCTCGAGGAAAGGAAATGCCATGTGTTTATTTCTTCTTTTCAGCAATTAACTTTCTATTTTCAGGGGTGGATGATGTCTTTGTTTTCATTAACACTTTTCGACAAGCAAGCCACCTCCTTAGCCCACAGGAGAGGATGATTCACACCATCAAAACAGCGGGGAGAGCCACCTTCTTCACCTCCTTCACCACGGCTGCCGCCTATGCAGCCAATATATTTTCCCAGGTTGGTTAATTATAAAGACCCGATGCTGTGCAGCCGGCTAATTTATTTCATTTGCGTGATCGACAGACTTTCCAATTTTCCTTCTGCTGGGAATTTTATTTTTAAACCATCGTTTCTCTCTCCTCGCCGGCTCGCTCAGGCTCCGAAGAACGAGGCGTTCTGTAAAACATGGTAATTAAACGAGGCAGATTGTTGGTGCTGGATGGAGTTCCACATTCAGAGCCGCCGTGCAGATGGCAGTCGGTGGGCAGAAATGCAGCGTGCATATCAAGTAGTGCCGAGGGCAGAGGTTTAGAGGGTTCAAGGGAGCTTGAACGTGGACTGCCAAAGTGGTGAAGGTTTTCGAGAGTGGAGAAATTGGCCCTGTTAACAAGGAAGGCAGGTCAAAAGATACGACGCTCATTAAAACGTCGGAGAGATTGAGGTTGTTTTTAATGGAGTGCGTTGCTATAATTTGGACTGCACCGCCTGCAGAGGAGGTAGAACTGGGTTCAGTAGTTAATCCCAACGAGGGGATTAGATAAATGCTCGAGGGGAGTGTGAGGGAAGAGAAGGGCGACTCCTAGAATAACTCATTCAGAAAACATTTTTGTTTTAACTTTTTTTTTTCCCGGTCAATACAATACAACAGATTGACCATACAGTTGTGAAAGTTAAACAGTACGAAATCATTGTATCAAAAATAAAACAATATAATCACACATGATATTTTCTGACCGGGATAAAAAAAGGTGTAAGTAGAAGCCAAAGCTTAGATAGATAGATAGATAGATAGATAGATAGCTTTATTTGTCATCCAATATTGGACGAAATTCGGTCACCCACAGTCCAACAATAAAAGCATTAAATAGGCATTCAAATTACACAACCCCAAAACCCCCAAAACACAGTCCAACAATAAAAGCATTAAATAGGCATTAAAATTACCCAACCCCAAAAACACACAAATACTTTAATTATAGCCTACCCTTAATACTTAATACTTAACAAAATATAATTAAGAAAACACAACATCATAAGTCAGAAGCAGGGTAGAACGGGCTACATGGCAGCCTTTGTGTGTGCAATTTTATTACAAAGGGTTGCTCTACATTTATTTGCAGAGAATGGTGGATTGACTGAAGGCATTGGAAAATAGTCTGGCAAGGAGAGGTTAAGCAGATTGGGCCTGCGTTGTCAAGTGTTTAAAAGAATGAAAGAGAGGTAGTCTAAGAAAATAACTGCAGATGCTGGTACAAATCGACGGTATTTATTCACAAAATGCTGGAGTAACTCAGCAGGTCAGGCAGCATCTCAGGAGAGAAGGCATGGGTGACGTTTCAGGTCGAGACCCTTCAGACTGATGTCAGGGGGGCGGGACAAAGGAAGGATATAGGTGGAGACAGGAAGATAGAGTGAGATCTGGGAAGGAGGAGGGGAAGGGAGGGACAGAGGAACTATCCCTTGAAGTGGCCGAGCACTTCAACTCCCCCTCCCACTCCCAGTCTGACCTTTCTGTCATGGGCCTCCTCCATTGCCATTGTGAGACCCACCAGAAATTGGAGGAACAGCACCTCATATTTCGCCTGGGCAGTTTGCAGCCCAGCGGTATGAACATCGACTTCTCCAACTTTAGATAGTCCCTCTGTCCCTCTCTTCCCCTCCCCCTTCCCAGTTCTCCCTCTATCTTCCTGTCTCCACCTATATCCTTCCTTTGTCTCGCCCCCCTGACATCAGTCTGAAGAAGGGTCTCGACCCGAAACGCCACCCATTCCTTCTCTCCCGAGATGCTGCCTGACCTGCTGAGTTACTCCAGCATTTTGTGAATAAAGAGAGGTAGTCTCATTGAAATGTGCAAAGTCTTTGCAAGGTTTGAAAGGGCAATGGAGGGATGACGATTCCCCTAACTGATGAGTCCAGAGAAAGGGGTCAGCTCTTCGGGACTGAAAATAGAAAAAAGATTCCTTCACGTGGAGCCACAATGGATCGTTGGAATTCTCTGCTTAATAAGATTACGGCGTGTCAGTTTCTGAGTATATTCAAGACGGAAGATCGATAGATATTTAGATATCAAGGGGATCAAGGGATTATGGGGTAAGTGCAGGAAAGTGGTGCTGGGCTAAAACATCAGCATTGATCAGAGCAGGCATGAAGGATCAAATGACCCTTTTTATCTGCACTTTCTGTACAACTGTAACACTGCATTGTGCACTTTATTTTCTCCTTTGCATTACCCCTTGTACTCAATATATGGTTCAATAGCAGTGATACAAGCTATGATCTGTCTGGATAGCACACAAAATGAAATTTCCAACTGTAAGTACACATGACAAACCAATACTAATACCAATATCAAATGCCATAATTTTCTTGCTGATATCCATTCAAGTAAGGCCATTTGATAGTCCGGTTGCAGCTGTAAATGTTAAAGTGACAGTGTTAAAGTGTTCCTTTCAGAATTTATAGGATTAGCTGCCCAGCTAAGATCTGAATATTCTATCAGTGTAAGAAAACATATCTGCTTGCATTGATTAAAGAGACCGTTATCCTGAATTGATGTCCTTTAGAAAGAGAATCTTCATCGCTGGCAGTAACTACTCTCCAAGATATCCAAACAAATCGCGCAGTTATAAAAACCTGCCAATAGTTCACCAAGACAACTTTACATTAGAAAAAATCTGAAAGTGATTCCCAAATGCCAATTGAAAATTTAAAAAACATTAAATCATTTTACAGCTATGATTATGGGCACTATTTTAAGGCAGAGATCCACAATCCTTGACCACATTTTGTGATTTGTTAGGATGTCAGGGGTGAAAAGGGAGAAGGCAGGAGAATGGGGTTGAGAGGGAAAGATAGATCAGTCATGATTGAATGGCGGAGTCGACTTGATGGGCCGAATGGCCTAATTCTACTCCTCGAACTTATGAGCAATTTAGACATGTGCTGATAGCAGTAAGCCATGCAAGTGGGGGGCAATACCCATCTCTGATATGAGGAAGATTTAGCCATCTAATCCGTGGCATAATCATTCTTGAGTCTCTCAATATCGATGCACTGCAAGTCACCATGGGCCAGAACCACAATGGGTGCACCCTGAGAAATACAGTGGCTACAGGAATAAGCAAGATGCTGTATATTCTGGGCTGAGTGCCTGGCCTCCTAAAATCCATATCCTTTCCCACCATCTACAAATACAAGCCAGGAGTGCGGTGACATAATTAAGGACCATTCACTCGTCCGCCCTTGTCCATCAGACTGGAAGATGCAGGAACTAATCAGCAATCAGGCGGCATCTGTGGTAGGAGAATGCAGTGTTAATATTTCAGGTTGAAGGCCCTTTGTTAGAGACCCTTCCATGTAATCCCAATTTGGTCCCTACATCTTCATTGGTATGCTGTACCTTATTCCCATTATTTGTCACACTTCGGCTACAGTGAATAACCTGGCAACTTACTCCTAACTTGTAATCAGTACGTGTACACTCCCCAGCGAGTGCAACATGGCTGTTGTGAATACACTTCAATCCAAACCTTTACTGCCAGGGGTGTAGGAAAGCAGCTGTATACGAATCATGTCAATTGTGCCCCTTAATGCCTAAATCGTTGATTGATTTTCTCTGCCCAATTGCTGTGTGAGATAGTTAGCAACAATCCTGTTTTATTCCCACCAGATCCCAGCTGTCCATGACTTTGGACTCTTCATGTCTTTGATCGTGGCCTGCTGCTGGGTAGCTGTTCTATTTCTTATGCCAGCTGCCCTCTGCATTTGGAGTCAGTACATCTCGCCTCTGGAGATCTCCTGCTGCTCCAGGTAGGAACAAGCGTCTTTATCTTCTTCTGCATTTATCAAAGTGGAAAGTGACTTTGCTGAAGAACACCGGCTTAGCACTGGGAATACTGTCAGAAGTCATTACATGTTGCAACATTATTATCAGTGTTAAGCTCGGTTATCATATGAATCCACGACAAATATTTGTTCTATTTACCAAACAACTCAACAGGGCGACACAAACAAGGTTGTCTCAGGATTCATTCACTAATGGGCATATAATCTTTTTTTTAAATACACACTAATTATGCTCATCTGCTCACCCCATGTTCACTTCCATTAACTTTAAAAGCAGGTCTATCACCTTCTGGGTCCGAATGCAATCCTGACCATTTTCACTCTTCCTGAGGTTGCACGTGTGACAAAAAAGCACCATTGAACCATTGGCTGTCAATGGTTCTTCATTGTCACCTGCGCACAACAGTGCAATTCTCTTGCACAACCCCTAAATGCACACTCACCACATTTTGGCACTGTTTACAAAGGGAAAAAAAAGCAGTCCAAAGTCCGGTCTGCATGTTGGAAGTACTGGAGCGCCCGCAATGCAGGTAAACCTCGCCCGGGCTGCTGCAGGTCCACGACCACCGCGGTGTCCCTCTCCCCTGCCGACCGCCTCAGTGTCCCGGGTGGTGCCTCCTGCAGCCGACCTCGAAGGTACCGGAGGCAATACTCTCTCCTGCTTGCGCCTCGACTCCCCGGCCTTTCTGGGCCTCCGGGCAACAGTTGGACGGACCCTGCATTGTACAGAAGCAAGGTCGGCAGCATCCCGATTCGTGACCGCGATTCGGCCACCCGAGCCGTTAACGTGCACACTGGCACAAGAAGCATCGAAGAGGGGGATCGGTGAGCTCCCTGCAGTGGTGCAGGGAGATGCAGCCCAGCTACCTCCAAACGTCACCTCCAATGATACAAGAAAAGTGGAGGAGAAAAATAAAGTCCGATCCTCTCACACAAAAATAAAACACCTCCTAGCTAGGATTAGATTGGACCACAGCGGGTGCCCGAAACCATGATCACATTTAGCGCTGACTCGCTTCACACTCTGCCGATTCTACAGCGTCGCAAATGAGGGTTTGTCCTGAAAAGCAGATCCTTAAAGCAGCGACTCAGCTAGGTCTACTGTGGAGGTAACAGAGATTGCAATAGAGAAAGAGGGTACTCCCTGAGGAATATGCCAGGAGAGATGTACCGTGCGTTCGTGAGGCCAGAGGATGCATTGGGACTTCCAGTAGAAGAGTCTGGTGCAAGGCAGCTCACACGGAACATGCATGTACACCACAGAGATGCACATGTGTGCATGCACATGCATGAACTGAACACGCCCATATGGGTTTGTGTGCATGTACACAGGAACAGATGTATGTACACACAGACACACACATAGATGTAGACCATGCACATTCACCCAGCCATATCCACGCATACAGACAGAAATATACTCCCATATGCACACATGCTAATGTACCCAAAGTAGATAGAGACATACACACTTAGATGCACATACATATACACAGATGATATGCAAGATGTGTACACACACTTTCTGCTGCACTATTCTCACCTGCCATTAATGTTCTACCATGTTGCTCCCCATGCAGGGGTCAAGTCTTCACATACTGGGAAATAGTTTATCTCGATGTGCAGAGTGAAGTTAGCAAACTGTTGGATGCTGGCAGACTGTACTTCCTGCGAAGCTTCACCTTATGGTTTTATTGATGTTTGAATGTTTGGTCTCCTGGCTTGAATATCAACCATGGTTGCCACAGAATAGATTCCCTTCCAGCCTCACCACATCAGAGCATTTGATTGTGGATTAATTTAGTGAATACCATAGCTGGCATTGACTACAAAGCAAAGTTAATTCCTGTCTCAGGAATCTTTCTCCCTTCTTGTTCTGCTTTTGCACAATAAGAGCTTTATGTGTAACTGCTTAACATGGCAAACTGTGAGGAAGGGTCTCCTAATGGGGGTCAAGGAATATAGGTGATGATCCAACAGCTCGCATGCATTGTCAGAGTCCCCTCAGTGTGGGATTATTAACAGTAGCAGGAATAGGTGAGAGAATTATTCACAAAATGCTGGAGTAACTCAGCAGGTCAGGCAGCATCTCGGGAGAGAAGGAATGGGTGACGTCTCGACCCGAAACGTCACCCATTCCTTCTCTCCCGAGATGCTGCCTGACCTGCTGAGTTACTCCAGCATTTTGTGAATAAATCGATTTGTACCAGCATCTGCAGTTATTTTCTTATACTATATATAGGTGAGAGAATGCCCGTCAATAGTGGTTGCTAGTTCAAGAATGCCCAGCACTACAATAGTCTACATTTATTGTGAACAGAATGAAGCACTGCTTCTTTCTTCTCCAACTTTGCTTTCCTCCCACACTCCAAAGACGTACAGGTTTTTCAATTAATTGGCTTGGTATCAATGTAAAATTGTCCCTCGTGTGTGTAGGGTTGTGTTAGTGATCGGGGATTGCTGATCATCTGCATAGACTCGGTGAGCCGAAGGACCTGTTTCCGTGCTGCATCTCTAAACTAAACTAAATAATAATTCAATAACCTGTTTCGTAAAATTGGCCCTAGTGTGTGTAGGGTGGTGTTAGTCAGCGGGGATCGCTGATCTGCATAGACTCGCTGAGCCGAAGAATCTGTTTCCTCGCTATATCTCTAAGACTAAACCAAATAAAGATCCAATAACCTGTTTAGAATGTACAAATGCACCATGGATGCAGGAAATCTGAAATGAAAAAGGCTCTTCTTTGAAACTATGCCGTGAGGGGTCTATTGTATTAATCCGAGAGGGAAGAGAAGGGGCTTTTTTGCCGCTGTATCTATAAGCTAAAAAACTAAACTAAACTAGACTCAACTCACTAATTACAATGCGAGAGGAGGATATTGGCCCCTTGTGTCCATGCTAACTAGCTTCCAGCAGAACAGTCCCGGGTACCATGACCCCATTTATTTCCCTGTAGCCCTGCAATGTATTCTCTCTCACAAGTCCGTCAACTACCATTGGTTCTCCATTTCCTTTGCTGCCAGAGGAGATGGAATCAGATACAAGAATAATCTTGTTTAAGAAGCATTTAGACAGCCACTTAAAGGATGGGGTTCGAATGCAAGCAAATGGGATTGGTGTGGATAGGAAAAAAAGTTGGCGTTAATGTGGTGAGTTAAAAGGCCTGGTTCTTTGCTGTATGACTGTATGATCAATGCTGGTGGATCTGCCGAGCATCTTGTGTGGGATTGTTGTGCATCAACTGGAATCCATTGCCTGATTATTGGTATGGTATGCTATTGGCAATAATTGGAGTGTGAAGACAGTCCCTTGATTTGCCTCGGGGGACGAGAATTTTGCAGTCTCCACATGAGAAGCAGCCCTCATAAGAGACTCACTTCCAACCCATGGAGACAGTGGCTGCCTCCTTGGCTCAGCTGGAAGCCTGTGGTTGTACTGAGCAGGACTTGCCATCTTACTCCTCCTGTTCTGTTTCACCCCTGTTTCACGTGGTAAAGCTCCAGGTCTCTCTCCAGGCCGCAAGAAGACCTGATCAGGGGCGGCACGGTGGCACAGCGGTAGAGTTGCTGCCTTACAGTTCCAGAGACCCGGGATCGAACCTGACTATGGGTGCTTGCCTGTACGGAGTTTGTACATTCTCCCCGTGACCTGCGTGGGTTTTCCCTGGGAGCTCCGGTTTCCTCCCACGCTCCAAAGACGTGCGGGTTTGTAGGTTAATTGGCTTTGGTAAAATTATAAATTGTCCCTCGTGTGTGTAGGATAGTGTTCGTGCGCGGGGATCACTGGTCGGCATGGACTCGGTAGGCTGAAGGTGGCCTGTTTCCGCGCATTATCTCTAAACTAAACCACACTAAACTGAAGAAGGTCCTGAACCCAAAACCTCACCTGTCCATGAGCTGCAGCCTGACCCGCTGAGTTGCTCCAGCACTTTGTGTCTTATTTTCTCTGGGTTATCACAATGTGTAGCGTGTGATGTGGATTCACCAGCAGGAGGTAATTTTTAATTTCCCAAGTGCAAAAGTGCCAGGACATTCTTTGTGAAGGATTTCAATTACCTGAGCATAACCTGGGAGACAACACGTGCAAAAGATACAGAGCGCTCAGAAATTCTAAATTGCATTCAGGAGAATTTTATTTTAAGCCAAGCGTAATGAGAACGAGAAGGGTAAAGCTGGGGGGGGGGGGGGGGGGGGGGTATTTTTAATTTACATTCAGGGAATGAAGCTGGATATTGGAAGGAGAATCAGTGGGAAAACATTTGTGTTAATGATCGTTTTTTCATTTACATATCGTGTAAGAAATGGAAGGAAGAGTCATCTGTTCAAATGCTCTTTCCCTCAACCCCATTCAACCAGATAGTGTTAAACCCCCTATCCCTGTGCTACATTTCTGTGATCACCCCATATTCCTTGTTTCAACTGATAACTAGTTTAATTTAATTTAGTTTGGAGACACAGCATGGAAACAGCCCACTGAGTCCATGCTGACCATCAATCATCAGTATACATTAGTACTATGTGATCCCACTTTCTCATTCACTCCCTGCACACCAGGGGCAATTTTCAGAGACCATTTAACCTACAAAACACGCACGTATATGGGATGTGGGAGACAATAGACAATAGGTGCATGAGTAGGCCATTCGGCCCTTTGAGCCAGTAGCGCCATTCAATGTGATCATGGCTGATCATTCACAATCAGTACCCCGTTTCTGCCTTCTCCTCATACCCCCTGACTCTGCTATCATTTAGAGATCTATTTAGCTCTCTCTTGAAAGCATCCAGAGAATGCTTCTGAGGCAGAGAATTCCACAGATTTACAACTCTCTGAGTGCAAAACTTTTTCCTCATCTCCGTTCTAAATGGCCTACCCCTTATTCTTAAACTGTGGCCCCTGGTTCTGGAGTCCCCCAACATCGGGAACATGTTTCCTGCCTCTAGCGTGTCCAACCCCTTAATAATCTTATATGTTTCGACGTGAGGAAACCGGAGCACCCAGAGAAAAGCCAGATGGTCATAGGGTGAACGTGCAAATTCCACGCACACAGGGTGAAACCCGGGTCTCTGGCGCTGTGAGGCAGCAGGTCTACCAGCTGCACTGTGCCGTTCTAAAAATCTACCAAGTTCTGCCGTGAAAATACTCGGCAACTGAGTCCTCCTGGGAGGAGAATTTTTATAACTTAATTATCCTGTCAGCGGGGAGATTTCTACTCGTCTCTCTCGTGAATGGCTAACCCTTTATACTGTGACCGTGACACTGCAGTCAGGGGAAATATCACTCTTGCATCTATGATGTCAAAGCCCCGAGTGGACCTTCTGTATTTCAGAGAGATTGCTTCTCATTCCTCAGTCTGCTTAATCTGGCCTCGTGCGGCCACTGCTCCGGAAATTGACAGAGATAAAGCAGGAATGACGGTCTTGTCTGCCCGACTGAGAAAGAGACTTAGCTGAAGTGAAACCGAGCGTCAACAAGTCGTGGAACATGAGGATTAAAAAATATATATTTGCAAGGATCTGAAGTGAAAGCAGACAATGTTGAAAAACGCTCGGTAACTCCAAACGCTTCGTGGAGATAGAAAGGAGAGTTAACACTTTAGTTCACAGCCCCTTCATCAGAACCAGGATGGTGAGAAGACAGAGGTGGTTTAAGTTGCAAAGGGGGTGGAGGAAGCTACGGGAATCAAATATTGCTAATTTTGGATCAAATATTGCTGATTTTCAGAATAGGTCATCTATGACTAAACAGAAATTAACAATTGAATATAAAGCACATTCACAAAAAAGGCTGGTCATCTGCTTCATACCTATATGGTAGAGTGGAAACCAAGGTTGCCACAATGCTTATAGACTTTAGACTTTAGAGACACAGAGTGGAAACTGGCCCTTCGACCCACCAAATCCGTGGCGACCTGCATTCACCCCGTACGCTAACACTATTCCTGCATGCGAGAGACAATTTTACAACTTACCGAAGCCAATTAACCTACAAACCTGTACAACCTTAGGAAAATGGGAGAAGACCGGAGTAACCTGGAGAAAACCCGCACGGTCACGGGGAGAACGCACGAACTCCGTGCGGACAGTGCCCGCTGTTAGGATTGAAGCCAGGTCTCTGGTGCTGTAAGGGCAGCAACTCTAACATTGCGCCTTTCGAAGCTCTCAGTTAACCAGATGAATGAGGGCAGTTGAGGAGAGAGGAAGTAAAGCAAAGCTCAAAGGGACACATGGAACTGAGGGATGCAGGACATGGCTGTTGGTGGAAATGTGAAGCAGAAGAGGATGGTAGAAATATCAAGTAATACCGGCAGCATGTTTATCTGAAGCTAGGCCAAGTGGACCCGTTGGGCCCAAACCTCTCCTGCATTGGTGCAGCACCTTCTCCTCCCCCCCTCCCCTCTTCCCCCCTCTATCCCCCTCACCACCTCCCCACTCCTCCACCTCCTCTTTCCTCCCCCTCCCCCCCACTCCATGCCCCTCAACCCCCCCCCCCCTTATCATCCCCCCTCCCTCCCTCCTCCGGTTCTCTGGCGCTGTAAATCAGCAACTCTGCCGCTGTGCAAACGTGCCGCCCCAGAGTGCAGAGGAGATTGATGAAGATCTTGCCAGGTCTGGGAAATTGTAGCTGTGAGGAAAATCTGGCCGAGATAGCCTTGGTTTCTTTGCAACAGAAGAGACTGACGGGAGACTTCACTGAGGTGTAGGGAAATGACGAGGGGCCTCGACAATTCAAGTAGGATGTATCTCTGACCAGAGGGGCGAAACATCACCCTTATTACAGGGAGCATAGATTTAATGACAGACTGGATTAGAGAGAAGGTGAGGAAGGAATTTTCACCTGGACCCGAGGATTCTGGAACTCACTACCTGACACGGTTTAGAGACAAATCTCCCCGTCACATTTAACAAGCTGGACACAAACCTTGAAAGGTGTGACTTGGAGCACCACTGACCAAGTGCTGGAAGATAGAATTAGACTTCTTTGCCGACTGCTAAAGATGTAATAGGCCAAATGAACATCTGTGTCACAAACTTCCCATGATTCTGTTTATCTCTGGCACAGATTGCAATTCTTAATTTGCAAGGTTGAGCAACATCGCAAGGCATCCCAAGTGGAGGTATCTAATTTTATCTCATCATCAGGAGACCCACGTTGTTTTCTATATTATCCTGGTACTTCAACGGTTCTCATTATGTCTGCACTCAGCTGTTGCGGTCAGAGAGTGTTTTTAGTTGTTAGTTTTAGAGATACAGCGCGGAAACGGGCCCTTCGGACCACCAAGTCTGTGCTGGCCAGCGATCCCCGCACATTTCCACTATCCTACACACACTGGGGACAATTTACACACACACCAAGCCGATTAACCTATATACCTGTACGTCTTTGGAGTGTGGGAGGAAACCGGAGATCTCGGAGAAAACCCATGCGGTCACGGGAGATCGTACAAACTCCGTGCAGACGGCGCCCGTAGTCGGGATCGAACCTGGGTCTCCGGCGCTGCAAGCGCTGTAAGGCAGCAACTCTACCGCAGCGCCGTCATGCCACCCATACGCCAGTAGCCATAGGACTAGGAGTAGCCCCTTGTGCCCACTCTCCATCAATCAAGGCATTAGCAACCTCAGAAAATGTCCAAAAGTGAAGGAGTCATGAGTGTTTTCTGGAAATTACTCTTCAGGTAAATTTCCTTGTGAGCCGTAACTACTTGCACACTGCAGGAGTTGTGAAAGTGAACCAGTATGGGCACAATGGCTGCCGGCCCCTGTGGGGACACAGCAGTATTGGCAACATGGCGGCACAATAGACAATAGACAATAGGTGCAGGAGGAGGCCATTCGGCCCTTCGAGCCAGCACCGCCATTCAATGTGATCATGGCTGATTATTCTCAATTAGTACCCCGTTCCCGCCTTCTCCCCATACTCCCTGACTCCGCTATCCTTAAGAGCTCTATCCAGCTCTCTCTTGAATGCATTCAGAGAATTGGCCTTCACTGCCTTCTGAGGCAGAGAATTCCACAGATTCACAAATCTCTGACTGAAAAGGTTTTTCCTCATCTCAGTTCTAAATGGCCTACCCCTTATTCTTAAACTGTGGCCCCTTGTTCTGGACTCCCCCAACATTGGGAACATGTTTCCTGCCTCTAACGTGTCCATCCCCTTAATAATCTTATACGTTTCGCCGGTGGTGCCTTCCAGCGCCAGAGAATGTAGAGTTCGATCCTGACTACAGGTGCTGTCTGTGCGCAGTTTGTACATTCTTCCCTGTGGTTGCGTAGGTTTTCTCCGGATGCTCCGGTTTCCTCCCACACTCTAAAGACGTACAGGTTTGTAGGTTAATTTGGCTTCTGTAATTGTAAATTGTCCCCAGTGTGTGGGATGGTGATAGCGCTAGTGTAAGGGGGGATCGCTGGTCGGCGCGGACTCGGTGGGCAGAAGATCCTGTCTCCGCGCTATATCTCTCCAGTCTAAAGTTAAGACTAAAGTCCCACTGCACAAGATGGAGCTTTCTCTTCACTGAAACCTGAGGAGATGAAATCATTCCTTTGTGAGCGCAAGCCTGGATAACCTCTCCGGTGGTAGATTGAACACCAAAGTGTGGAAACGGACAGAGATCTGCTACAGCCATGTGGAATGATTCTGGTGTGAGGAAGACCAGAATCATTCATCATGACCACTGCACATGACAGTAGACCATTGAAAGTCTTTCTTGGTCATTCCTCATATACATTCAAAAGTTCATAAGTGATAGGAGCTGAATTAGGCCATTCGGCCCATCAAGTCTACTCCTCCATTCAACCAATAGACAATAGACAATAGGTGCAGGAGGAGGCCATTCGGCTCTTCGTGCCAGCACCGCATTCAATGTGATCATGGCTGATCATTCTCGATCAGTACCCCGTTCCTGCCTTCTCCCCATACCCCCTGACTCCACAATCCTTAAGAGCTCTATCTAGCTCTCTCTTGAATGCATTCAGAGAATTGGCCTCCACTGCCTTCTGAGGCAGTGCATTCCACAGATTTACAACTCTCTGACTGAAAAAGTTTTTCCTCATCTCAGTTCTAAATGGCCTACCCCTTATTCTTAAATTGTGGCCCCTAGTTCTGGACTTCCACAACATTGGGAACATGTTTCCTGCCTCTAACGTGTCCAACCCCTTAATAATCTTATACGTTTCGATAAGATCTCCTCTCATCCTTCTAAATTCCAGTGTATACAAGCCTAGTCGATCCAGTCTTTCAACATACGACAGTCCCGCCATTCCGGGAATTAACCTAGTAAACCTAGGCTGCACGCCATGGCCGATCTATCTTTCCCGCTTAACCCCATTCTCCTGCCTTCTCCCCATAACCCCTGACACCCGTACTAATCAAGAATCTATCTATCTCTGCCGTAAAAATATCCATTGACTTGGCCTCCTCAGCTCTATCTCTGCAGTGCCAGCCTGAGATAAATAACAGACTATGGAGAATGCGTTGTTCATCAGATAGGTCCAGGTAGGATATGACGTCATTGAAAACTCTCTGGCGCTTGACCCTTTGGTTTTTGGCATGTCCTCACTGCCTACCCCGAGGTCTCTTGGCACCCCTTGTGCCCAGCCATGGGCGTAACGATGCCCAGACCCATCGAGTACTCCCAACTACACAACCATGTAAGCACTTGTGGTGTCCTAAATGATGGAGAAAGAAGATCACCATTCACTGCAGCGCATTCCCCAGACTTTGGGAGGTGGGCAAGCAGTTCTGAAAGGCGGCGCAGCGGTAGAGTTGCTGCCTTATAGCGAATGCAGCGCCGGAGACTCAGGTTCGATCCTGACTACGGGCGCCGTCTGTACGGAGTTTGTACGTTCTCCCCTTGACCTGCGTGGGTTTTCTCCGAGATCTTCGGTTTCCTCCCACATTCCAAAGACGTACAGGTATGTAGGTTAATTGACTGGGTAAATGTAAAAATTGTCCCTAGTGTGTGTAGGATAGTGTTAATGTGCGGGGATCGCTGGGCGGCGCGGACCCGGTGGGCCGAACAGCCTGTTTCCGCACTGTATCGCTAAATCTAAAATCTAAAAAAAAAATCTAAATCTGAAGGTGGCCAGCCAAGTCCGCCAGTATCTATAGAGGGTCCCTTCAAGTAAAAGGAAAAGCAAGCCACAGGCACAACCTGGTTATAGTAAGACCATTCCACAATGATTGTAGTTTGGAGTTTTGAGTTCCAATATACATTCGAACAAATGAAAGTGACGGCTGAGAATTTTAATGTCACTCCCCCACCCTAGTCATCTTGGCCGTTTCATTTGTGTCTACAAAATGATGGAGTAACTCAGCAGTCAGGCAGCATCTCTGGATAGAAGGAATGGCTGACGTTTCGGGTCGAGACCCTTCTTCAGACATCCATCTGCTCATTTCATTGTTTGTATCCCTTTGTTGACATCTCCTCCACAGCCAACAATGGACCATTGTGGGCTCCTGGGGACATCGATGCCGCCTCTGATTTGTTCTGTACCCCCCCTGACTCCGAGTCTGGTGAAGAGTCTGGACCCAAAACGTCACCTATTATTTTTCTTACCGGCCTGAGCCGCTGAGTTACTCCATCATTTTGTGTCTATCCTTAAGTGTAAGTCTGATTCCAGGGAATATCAAACCGTATTGGCTTGCATTGAGACTCGATGAACGTGATCGATCCAATGTGAACTGCAAATAATATTTGGGTCGGATGCTGCTAATTTTTATCCAACTCCGTGGGGCCGAAGGGCCTGTTTCCGCGCTGTATCTCTAAATCTAAATCCGTCCCTCACATTTTCTTAATAGCATGCTCATTTAGAGCTGGTTAGCACCTAGAAAATGTGCAATGCTTTGAGTGTTAATCTCCCTTGAGCTCAACCATCTCTTAACATAACATTACCCTGAAAAAATATTTGTAATAGGCCTCCATGAAATAATTTCCCT
This sequence comes from Rhinoraja longicauda, assembly GCF_053455715.1. Taxonomy (NCBI): domain Eukaryota; kingdom Metazoa; phylum Chordata; class Chondrichthyes; order Rajiformes; family Arhynchobatidae; genus Rhinoraja; species Rhinoraja longicauda. Next base: position 16,679,645 of record NC_135982.1, on the reverse strand, counting down.
TCATTCAACATTATTAAGGCTGGCACTTGAACTGCGTGATATTTTTTACAGAATTTCCCTAATCTATTACATTTTCACAGAGAAGCTATTTAAATAGCCCAGATGACTTACAGCATTTCCAAGTGCTTCACGAAGAATTAATTGCTTTTAATTGCACAGTTAAACAGGCAAATGCATTTCCCATTTTGTGCACAGCTGGATTTTAAAATCAGCAATCTAATGAATGAGCAATTACTTTTTTTTTAAAAATGCTACTGGAAGGAAACTGAGAAACAGCTTCCTCTTTTATAAATATCTGTAATGCCCACATTGCAAAATGAAGGGTCGTTAATGATGTGCCTTGTATCATTGATGTCTCCAGAGATGCAGCCTGACCCGCTGAGTTACTCCAACATGTTGTGTCGACCTTTGGTGTAAACCAGCATCTGCAGTTCCTTCCTGCACAATTGTACATACAAGTTAGTCATGGTACTGCCAGAAGTGGGAACAGTTGTCTATGTTTCTATGCTGTGCTCATCCTTTATGTGAAAACTGTACTGCAAAGCTGAGATCAATGGAACCTTTACACAACAACACATTTGGGGGGGGGGGGGGGGGGAAACAACCTTTATTTGTAGAAAAGAAGGAAAAACTGCAGAGGCTGAAAGTCTGAATTAAGACCTGAAATCTACTCAGCGGGTCAGGCAGCATCTGAGAAGAAAGGTCATCAAAACTAGGAAGGTGAGAAAGCTGGTTAGTTTTAGATTGAGGAGAGGGTGACAGAGACAAGGAATGGGACAAGAAAATATCTCTGGAAGGGTGAGGGCTGAGTTGCCAAGATGATTCCAACATTCACAGGGCCATCTGATTAAGAAGCTGCTGAGGGAAGATAGAGAGAGACAACGAAAGTCAGACTTGTGAAATTGTGGTCAGAACAGTTGCTGAACCAGAAACCCGCTGTAACCTTTCAACACCTTGCTCTTTGGTCAGAGGGCGGTGAATCTGTGGAATACGTTGTCACAGAAGGCTGTGGCAGCCACGCAAATGGATATTTTTAAGGCAGAGATAGATAGATTCTTGATTAGTACGGGTGTCAGGGATTATGGGGAGAAGGCAGGAGAATGGGGTGAGGAGAGATAAATCAGCCATGATTGAATGTCCAAGTAGACTTAATGGGCCGAATGGCCTAATTGTGCTCCTATCCATTATGAACTTAGCAAGAGGCTATTTACCTCTGCCTGAAAAAATATTCAAAGACTCTGATTGCACTCGTCTTTGAGGGAGATACATTCAAATATTTCATCCAAAGGGAATGAGAATGTCATTGCTAGGAGTTATAGTGAGGAGGTCATAGCTAAGTGACCACCAGCAAAGGGAGTAAACAAAGAGTGCATGAACCCCCTGTGGACTTTCCCCTCCAGGACAAGTATAAGCTTTTGAGATACTTTTTTGAGGGGACGGGTGGGGAAATGACCTGTGTTAGAGGAGAGTAGCAGCAGCAGAGTGCTGGAAATGCTCAGCGGGTCAGGCAGCATCTGTGGAGGGAAGACGCAGGTGAAGTTTGTGGAAAGACTTGGGGGGGTTTCTGATCTGCTTTTGCAGCCTCTTTACACACTTCAGTAAAGCTTTTAGTCAATGGTGATCACTACAGGATGTTTATGGCAGGGAACCTACAATAGGTTGGGCAGCATGGTGGCACAGTGGTAGAGTTGCTGCCTTTCAGTGCTTGCAGCGCCAGAGACCCGGGTTCGATCCTGACTATGGGTGTTGTCTATGGTTGACTATGGGAGTTTGTACGTTCTTCCCGTGACCGCATGGGTTTGCTCCGAGATCTTTGGTTTTCTCACACATTCCAAAGGTGTGTAGGTTAATTGGCTTGGTATTAGTGCGAATTGTCCCTAGTGTGTGTAGGGACAACGTGTGGGGGGTCAGATTGGACTCGGTGGGCCGATGGGCTTGATTCCACTCTCTATCCCTAAAACTAAAAACTAAACTTAAAAAATAGTGATGCCATTCATTGTGCTCTAATTCTCACTTGAAGATGATCATTGCAATCATTGTTACACAACTGCTCTTTGTCGAGCATCAGCCCATTCCAGAATGTTACACATCGTTTCAGTGTGCACAAATGGACTGTACAATGCTCTGAGGAGTTGTGAATAGCATAGAAACATTAATGACTGTTCCCACTTCGGGTAGTACCATGACTAACTTATACATCATTCTGCAGTTGTACAGGGCCCTAGTGAGACCACACCTGGAGTACTGTGTGCAGTTTTGGTCTCCAAATTTGAGGAAGGATATTCTTGCTATTGAGAGCGTGCAGCGTAGGTTTACTAGGTTAATTCCCGGATTGGCGGGACTGTCGTGTGTTGAAAGACTGGAGCGGCTAGGCTTGTATACAATGGAATTTAGAAGGATGAGAGGGGATCTTATCGAAACATATAAGATTATTAAGGGGTTGGACACGTTAGAGGCAGGAAACATGTTCCCAGTGTTGGGGGAGTCCAGAACCAGGGGCCACAGTTTAAAAATAAGGGGTAGGCCATTTAGAACGGAGATGAGGAAAAACCTTTTCAGTCAGAGAGTTGTAAATCTGTGGAATTCACTGCCTCAGAAGGCAGTGGAGGCCAAGTCTCTGAATGCATTCAAGAGAGAACTAGATAGAGCTCTTAAGGATAGCGGAGTCAGGGGGTACGGGGAGAAGGCAGGAACGGGGTACTGATTGAGAATGATCAGTCATGATCACATTGAATGGTGGTGCTGGCTCGAAGGGCCGAATGGCCTACTCCTGCACCTATTGTCTATCATCTATGGCCATGTGACCTGTACAAAAGGCTTTGAGACAGTATTTAGAGAGATTGAATCTACTTGAGGAAGAACAAGAGGTTTGGTGTATGTTTGGTTTAGTTTAGTTTAGAGATACGGCGAGAAAACAGGCCCTTCGGCCCACCGAGTCCGTGCCGAACAGCGATCCCTGTACATTGACTCTATTCTACACACACTAGGGACAGTTTTACATTTATACCAAGCCAATTAACCTTCAAACCAGTACGTCTTTGGAGTGTGGGAGGAAACCGAAGATCTCGGAGAAAGCCCACGCGGTCATGGGGAGAACGTGCAAACTTCTTGCAGACAGCACCCGTAGTCGGAATCGAACCCGAGTCTCTGCGCTATAATGCAGCAACTCTACCCGCTGCGCCACCATGCCTGCCGCCTTGTGTTGGTGTCTGTGTGACATGTCTGGTTCATTCAGACTTTCTGCGATGCTAACCCTTCATTTGCTTATCTAACTCCATCTTTAATACATATTAATCAAGGGCCCCCATCCAGGGCCTGTGATCAGGAGATTTAAATTCTGAAGAACAAAGTTTCATTTTAATTATTTGAGTTCTTGATGACTGACTCACACAAACCTCTTGTCCCTCCCCAAGTTGTTTTCACTCTCCCTGACGAATGCTGTATCAAAGCCTTTCCTATTTGTGGCACGCAGCAGATAAGAGACTCAGCTTAGATGCCCACTGTTAAATGGTAGAGCTTTTTAATTCTACAATGTTTTCGAGAAGTCAGTTTTGCACTCCCTATCATTCTTCAATATCCCTTTTATAATAAGACGTGCAGAATGGTACTGAGCATAACCTGAAAGATTGCAATACGATTGAAACTAATGGCGTCAGACATATTCAGAACATTTATGTTTCTTTTTGAGAATATTTGAAGTTATTAGCATAAATATCAGTCCCTTTTCCTCATACAATTATTTATCCATTAAACCTTCAGTCACAGAAAGCTTGGAGGATCGGGGGGGGGGGGGGGGGGGGTGGGAGGGGGTAGTGGACATCCTTTATCTGCTGTCTTCTATGAAAAGTAATAGAGAAGAATTGTACCATTTTCCACAGCAGACTCATTTTCTTCCCAGCAGTTTTCGTAAATGGTGTTATCTTTTTCAATTATGTAGGACTATGCTAAATGTCTTTTCAAAATGCCATTCTGCATAGACCTGAATTGAAAACCTTGGTATCAGTGATGTGAATAAAATCCATTTGCTGGTATTTTCACATGTACTCTTTCCTTATCACTCATTTCTAAGGCGGTGTGAACGCAGAGAAACAGAGAAGATAAAATGGTGTTTAGTGCATTCTGGACATTGACCTGCATTTAAAAAGAAAGATGATGTTTGCGATTTTGGAGCAATGGTCACTCGCCCTTCAATTGCTGGTCAATTGGATGTGCATTTTTATCACTTCTGCATTTTTAGTTTAGTTCAGAGATACAGTGCGGAAACAGGCCCTTCGGCCCACCGAGTCAGCACCGACCAATGATCCCCGCACACTAACACTGTCCCACACACACTGGGGACAATTTTACATTTGCACATTTATACCAAGCCGATTAACCTGCAAACATGTACGCCTTTGGAGTGTGGGAGGAAACCGAAGATCCCAGAGAAACGAGGAGAATGTACTAACTCCGTACAGACAAGTACCCATTGTCAAGATCGAACCCGGGTCATTGGCACCTGTAAGGCAGTAGCTGTACTACTTCGCCACAGTGTTGCCCAGGTTTAATTCAATTTTGATTATTACATATGGGTTTTTTTGTGGGAAAGGACATTTTTGGGAATAACCCTTGCAATGCTCATGTGGAAAATTGCAATCCCTTGTGGGTCGTATGTATCTCAAGTAGAAAGTGTTGGAAACACTCTGGTCAGGTAGCATCAGCTGAAAGTGGAGTGTTTGTGATCGCTCAGTTGCCAATGACTAAAGAGACATTATTTATTGACTAATTTGGCAATGTTTGGCTGAACTCTCCATGGTCAAAAGACTGCCGCGGCACGTCCCGGAGACCAATTTAGCTATAAATAATTTAATAGAAATGAAAAGTTATAAAGAAAGGGCTTTGCAGAAACATACCACCTTCCATGACCTGAACACTATAGTGTTCAGAAAATAGTGTTGTCACTGTAATGGGCAACATTGAAATAGGACAGTACTGCTGTTTGAATAGGGATCAGTATTACATAGGATGCTTGGAGAACACTTCCGTTCTTTAAATAATGCCAAGAAATATTTTGCCTGTGGGGGCAGACAGTGGAATAATTTTAAAAAGCAAAACAATATCTAGCCTAAATACTTTGCAGGCCAGGCATCATAGTTAGAGAAGCAAACAGTGTTGATGTTTCAGGTCAGTCACCTTTCATCAGAGCGATGCTGTGCCGAGTATTTCCAGTTTATCTGCTCCATTTCAATTTGCCTGACTGAAATGATTTAAGCTCTACTCTGAAAGGCGGAACCTTGGAGACATGTCATGAGGGAAGGGCGGGAGAACAAAGGAGGACCCGGCATGGGGGGGACTGCCATGTGGGGGGGTGGGATAGAACAAAGGAGAACCCCAGTTGGGGGAGACCGCCGGCAGAGAGGGGGGGGCAGATCAAAGGAGGACCCGGCGTGGGGGGGGACCGCCATGTGGGGGGGTGGGGTAGAACAAAGGAGAACCCCGGTTGGGGGGGACCACGGGGAGAGAGGGGGAGGATGGGAGAACAAAGGGGGACCTGGGTTGGGTGGACTGCCGGGAGAGAGGGAGAGGGGGGGAGAACAAAGGAGGACCTGGTGTGGGATACTTTGTAAATTTGTCGGTGCCCTTTATGTGGTGTCTCTTTGCATACCTTGGGTACGCAAAACAAAGAATTTCACTGTGCCTTGTCACTTGTGACAATAAAGTATTCATTCATTTATTCATTCATTCATTCATTCATTCATTCATTCAGGGTGGAGCACTCTCCCAGGGGCCGCCGACGTGGTCAGGCCTCACAAGTGGGTCTTCCACTTCGCAAACCCGTGCAAGGGGTAATGTGCAGCCTAAATCAAATGTTATTGATACCACTGGGGTTAAGTCAAGTTTATCGGAGATCAGACCCGGGTAGCTTTAATTTCAATTTAAGGGAATGAGGTGGGAAGTAGATTACGTGATATTAGCGGATAACTGTTTAGCATGCTTGAATGATATTCATTATTTCAGGAACGGCAGAAATCCATATAAAATAAAAGAGTAACTGCTTCCATTAGTACAGGAGATAGAAAAGGTAACATAAGCTTGTTAAATGCACATCAGCTGTTATCACTAACAGTCATTTCTAAGCATTCGTGAAATTAAGGAAGCTTGCACCGCATTTTAATGTCACCGTGAAAAGTGATTCTTGCAGTTATTCACTGACTTCCTTGTACAAGAGAAGCAAAGAAGCAGTCAGTAGTATCAGTGACATTCTATCTGTGTCACATGTAAAATTCATGATTGATTTTCAGTAAGCATGCAAAGAATAAACCACATGAACCGTAGATTGATAATGATAAAACATTTCTCCGGTATAAAAGCTTTTACCTGCGTGAACTATTCTAAGATTAGTGATTTAAGCTCTACATGCTGGGAGAGTCTAGGACCAGAGGCCATAGCCTCAGAATAAAAGGACATACCTTTAGAAAGAACATGAGGAAGAATTAATTTAGTCAGAGGGCAGTGAATCTGCGGAATTCATTGCCACAGAAGACTGTGGAGGCCAAGTCAATTGATATTTTTAAAATGGAGGTTGATAGGTTCTTGATTAGTAAGGATGTCAGGGGTTATGGGGAGAAGGCAGGAGAATGGTGTTGAGAAGGAAAGTTAGATCAGCCACGAATGAATGGCGGAGTAGACCTGATGGGCTGAATGGTCTAATTGTGCTCCTATAACTTATGATCTTATGAATGTTCTACCACCATTGTTCCTGTATAACATGATCCCCCTGCAAAATTAGATGATCTTCATTCATTAATGGCACCCAAATTGCCTAACAGCAAGAAAAAAGTTGTCATATTCTTAAAAACACAAAATATGGCCAGAACATTAAAGAGCAAGCTTAAAATAAGGTTGGAGTAAAATAGATTTCATTTCGCAGCAAGAGTAATTCTCGACTAGGAAAGACTACTTATACATTTCACTCAAGAAGGCCAATTGTATTATTCATTTTCTTGTGGGTGTGGCTGCGTAATATTCCTGAAGCCTGAAATAACTTGTTGAATCGAACATAACAGATTAAAAATGGCCAATATGTTTTGCGTCAAGATGTTTCGTTTTGTTTAGTTTAGAGATACATCGCGGATACACGACCTTCGGCCCACCGAGTCCGCACCAACCAGTGATCCCCGCCCACTAACACTAACCCACACTCACTGGGGACAATTTACATTTATACCAAGCCAATTAACCTACAAACCTGGATGCTTTTGGAGTGTGGAAGGATATCGAAGATCTCAGAGAAAACCCATGCAGATCACGGGAAGAGCGTACAAACTCCATACAGACAAGCTCACATACTCAGGATTGAACCCAGGTCTCTGTCGCTGTAAGGCAGTAGCTCTACCGCTGCGCCACCGTGCGAATCACTTTGTCACTTATTCCCATAAATGATTAAATCTTCAAACTGGTCGCCCTCCTGAGACCGAAATGTACGATTTACCACCAACCTGCATGTCTATGCGATGTGGGAGGAAATCAGGGTATCCGGGGAAATGTGCAAACTCCACACAAGACAATTCTCAAAGTCAGGTCAACGAAGCTGTGACGCATACAACTCTACTGAGCGCATCACTATAATACATTTAGACCAACATTTTGAACAACGTTCCAATTTCTTTAAACATGGAAAGGGGGGGAAAAAACGGAAATAATGGATCAGGATGTAAACGGTTGAGAGAGCTATTTTTACTGTTGTAAACCTAGTGTTTATGTTGGTTTGATCAGTGTAATATTAGTAGCTGTTGCTGCTATAAATGAATGAACTAAAAGCTTGTTTTTTTTAATGAGAAATCAAGGGAGTCTGAACTTCCCTGCTGGCAATCCGAGGAATAAAGTAATTGTATTTAAAGCCTACTTTACTTTCCTTATTTATTTCAAATATATTTGTGTTAACAATGCCCTTTGAGAGATAAAGGAGTCCCTTTTGTTTCATTCTAAAGCAAAATCAAAGTCTAGCATAACAAAGAAACACATAATTTCACTGTAAATTATACATAGTGAAACGACTGAAACAAAAACACAGTTAATCATTGATTAATGTCAGTGCTTATGAATATTTGAACAATGTTTGGAAAGCATTGAATTTAGATCTACAGAGAGCGAACACGCCTTCCATGTAGATGCATTGCTGATTTGATGGCACTGCCGTTTTACTTAAATCTATATACTAAAACTCTCGTTTGTTTGTTTGTTTGTTCCTGAACTACAGCCAAAACGGTACACGATATCGCGACAATTTTAGGCACACCTTACTCACCGTCGTCCCTTTGGTTCCTAATGGAAGAAGTTTAATTGAAATCGGTGTTATATTTTTAAAGTTATTCACATTTTAGAGTTTAAATCCATCTCCTAGGGAGAGAGGGGGGAGGGAGGGAGGGAGGGGGTGGAGGATGGGAGGGAAGGGAGGGGGACGAGGGAGGATAAGGGGGACGAGGGAGGATAAGGGGGTTTGAGGGGGATGGGGTGGGGGAGGGGAGGAGGGAGGGTGGAGACCCAGAGAGGGGAGGGATGGGAGGGGGGGAATGGGGAGGGGGAGTGGGAGAGGAGAGGGTGCTGCACCAATGCAGGAGAGGTTTGGGCCCAACGGGTCCACTTGGTCTAGTTGTACTTAAATTCCAGCGTTGCAAGTGTACTGCTTTGTGAAGGCACCTGTGTCTAGAAAATGAATTCTATCACATCTGTTCTCAATGCCATGCAATTCAAAATGAACTTTTCCACGAGTTCACAGTGATATCAACGATTTTAGATCGACTTCACGTGTGGAATATCAGAGCCGCCGAGTCAATCCAGCATTTTGTGTCCATCTTCGGTATTTCACGATGCGAGACGACTTGAAAGAAAAATGAAAATGCTGGCAATACTTGTCAGGTCAGGCAGCCTCCATAAAGAGAGAAAAACAGGGTTAACCTTCAGATCGATTGTCATGGTGTGATCTCTATCAAAGTTCTCCGCATTCTTGTCTGCACTATTTGTTCGTTCCCATGTGAATGATGCAATCAGTATGGGGGAAGACCCCAGAACCTCATAAATAACAGTTCTGAGGTGATCCCAGTTGAGGAAGATGGCCTTGGCTTAGGCTCCCTATCCATTCCTAAAAGTTGCCCCACATTTGTGATCTCCAGAATATAGTGGCTTCTGGTCCTCCCTTCACCCATTCTTTGTTCCATTCTTCTCAGCCTTGCAATCTCCTCAGATGGAACAAGAACAAATCAAAGTAACCCAACAGCAGTAAGGGAAAAAATACTATTGAAAATTCCACTCCAACCCTCTGGGGCAATCAAAACTAAACCAGGTAATTGCAGGGAGCAGATGTTATTTGTGAAACAGCAGCTGTGTCGAATTTGGCGTTACCATTTTCAAGTACCTGGAATCAGACTAGGTCAGCAGTCACTGTAATCTCCCTCCTCATTCCATTGAGTTTTTATTGAGTTTAATCATACTATCTCCAACACGACCCTTCCCCCTCCACCCTTCCCCCAAGAACCATCTGAAACCATTACAATCTTTAAGACCTGAAAATAATGTTCTCTTCAGCATTTAATTATGCAATTTTATTTAAATTTCAGCTTGCCTTCGTTAAAAACAAAGGAATATCAATTAATTAATTAATTCGTTGATTGATGTCTTTGCAAAACTAGGAAATTGTGATTCCCAGCACTCACTTTGGATTTGGATTTCTACGGTTATGTCGATGAACTTTATTCAACAACTTCCTTGTAGATGATAAGAGTGTGACTATGTTCTGGTGACGAATGAAGAATGAATGATCAATGCTGGCTCATTTCCATGGTATCTTCTTAGGTTTTGAATATTAGCTTCAGGCAACGACATTGGCTCTGTTTCTTTGTCAACAGATACTGCTCGGTTTGCTGAGTATTTCCAGCATTTTCTATTTTTAATTGCATGTATGTCATGCCTTGTACATCCTCATAATGCTTAAGATAGACACGAAATCCGGAGTAACTCTGCGGATCAGGCAGCTTCTCTGGAGAAAAGGGGAAAAGGAATGGGTGGCGTTTCGGGTCGAGACCCTTCATCGAGGTTTTATTTTAAGTACCTGTAATCAGACTAGGTCAGCAGAACCTCAAAGTGGTTAAGTTCTTCACAAGCCAGTGATATGGTTTTGAAGAACAGTCAATGGTTCAATGGTACTTCATTGTCACATGTACCAAAGTACAGTGAAATTCACTTTTGCACACAGTTCAGTACAAGTATCACTATATTACAGTGAGCAAATTTGGGCCTTATATCTGAGGAAGGATGTGCTGGCTCTGGAGAGGGTCCAGAGGAGGTTTACAAGAATGATTCCAGGAATGAGTGGTTAGCATATGATGAGCTTTTGACCGCACTGGGCCTCTACTCGCTGGAGTTTAGAAGATTGAAGGAGGACCTCATTGAAACTTACAGAATAATGAAAGGCATAGATAGAGTAGATGTTTCCACTGGTGGGAGAGTCTAGGGCCAGAGGTCATAGCCTCAGAATTATAGGGCGCTCTTTTAGAAAGGAGGTGAGAAGGAACTTCTTTTGTCAGAGAGTGGTGAATCTGTGGAATTCTTTGCCACAGAAGGCTATGGAGGCCAAGTCAGTGGATATTCTTAAGGCAGAGATAGACAGATTCTTGATTAGAATGGTTAGTGTCAAGGGTTATGGGGAGAAGACAGGAAATTGGAATTAGGAGGCAGAGAACAGCCATGATTGAATGACGGAGTAGACTCGATGGGCCAAATGGCCTAATTCCACTGCTATAACCTGTGAACGTGAACTATACCTAAGCACTTAGAGACATTTTAGATGCAATGTCACAATGTATGAAAACATGGCTGCCTTCTCCTGCTCTCCATGTGGATGTTTTACATGCAGGAAAGGGTCAACAAGGCTTTAATTTAATGTTCTAAAAGAAGGCAGGGCTGCCCACCTTCAATAGACAATTGAAACAGTACAGATTGAAACAGAAATGCAACAGTGGTGCATAATTCTCTCAAATACAGCTTGAACTCGTGATCTAATGACTCTGGAATCTAGACAGTGCTTTTACAGAGCTCAACAAGACCGAGGCAGGGATGATATTTCCTCTGGTGTCGAGAACCAGGGATCGGTCTTTCAGGATTGATGTAAAAAGAAACATCAGAGATGGTAGATTGAAATCATTGAAATCCCCTACCCAGGGAGCAGTGAAATCTCAGTCGCTGTATATGTGGGACAGTGGTAGATAGATGATTGAATATCTGGAGGAGTCAAGAGATATGTGGTTGGTGCAGAAAAGCGATGTTGGGATAAGAGCCATGATCTCGTTGGCCTTTGTCATTAACGACATTATTGCTGAATAGAGCAGGTCTGAGAGAGTAGACTGCCTACTCCAGCTCCTATTCCTTACGTTCAAGTGAGAGCTGGCCTCTGAAGACCCCAGCAAATAAAATTCTACTCATGCTGCAAAGTATTCCCAGCCCCAGATGGAGATAAATTAGCTCTTTATGCAGAGCCTTAAATCCTCACGGAGCTACGGATGGCAATTTAAAGGCCGGTGCCCGAAGCAGAAGTGCGTACTTTTCTTTAACGTGAACGCAGTTGCAGCTTCATGGGTCGGTCACACAATTAAAACTTCAGACTTTAGAGATGCAGCGCGGAAACAGGCCCTTCTGCCCAACGAGTCCGTGCGACCAGCTAGCACTATCCTCCACACTAGGGACAGTTAACAATTTTACCTGGCACTCGGAAAAAATCCACGCGGTCACAGGGAACGTGTGCAAACTCCGTGCAGACAGCACCCACGGTCAGGATCAAACCCAGGTCTCTGGCACTGTAAGGCAACAACTCTACTGCTGCGCCCCAGTGCCAGCCCGAGTGGAGTGAAAGCGGAATCAATGAAAATAGATGAATAAATATTGTTTGATTTTTGATACATAGATGTAGGAAAGATAGTCCTACATTAATGCAGCTCCTGAAATGTCCTAGACTGCTTTATAGTTGAAATATACTTGTGAAGTATACACTGTGGCGCAGTGGTAGAGTTGCTGCCTTACAGCGCCAGAGACCTGGGTTTGATCATGACTGCGGATGTTGTCTGTACGGCGTTTGTACGTTCACCCCGTGACCACGTGGATTTTCTCCGAGATCTTCAGTTTCCTCCCACACTTCAGAGGTGCACAGATGCAGGCGGGGGAGGGTCTAAGTTCAGATGGAATGGACTTTGGGCTTTTTATGTGTTGTCAACTGGCCAGTTGGTAACGTGACTCTCAAGGCCAATCTGAACTAGAGTCTTTGAAAATACATCCTGTCAATGTCTGTAAATTAGACGTTCCATTTTTCATATCTTTTGAATGAAGCCTGCTGTCATTTATTCGCTGTGATCTCATTAAATGGGTGTATTTCATTATATCAGTGCAAAGCTGAAGGGAAATAGAAATTGAAATGCCATCTTGCATGGTGAAATTGACAAAACTATTTCAAAATGTTAATGACAAGGATTTATAAATGTTTCAATCTCAATTGCATTTTGGGTCTTTTGATGAAGAATGTATTTCTCCAAGGAAAATCTATAAAAATAACGCAATTAGGTTCTTCTTCAAATACATTGAAATTCAGTATCTGACGAACCTCAAAAGCTAAAAGAAATAGCTCCAGAGAAAAGAGTAAAGAATCTTATTGAACAGTAGGTATGCACACTGATTAGTTCCTGTACAGGCTGGATTCATGTCAGGAGGACAGATGGACAATCTTGCGGCACAGCGGTGGAGTTGCTGCCTTACAGCGCCAGAGACCCGGGTTCGTTCCTGACTACGGATGCTGTCTGTACGTAGTTTGTACGTTCTCCCCGTGACCACGTGGGTTTTCTCCAAGATCTTCGATTTCCTCCCACACTCCAAAGACGTACAGTTTTGTAGGTTATTTGGCTTTGTGTAAGTGTAAATTGTCCCTAGTGCGTGCAGGATAGTATTAGTGTACGGGGTCGTTGGTGGGTGCGGACTCGGTGGACCAAAGGACATGTTTCCGCGCTGTACCTCTAAACTAAAGTCAAACTAAACTAAAGCTAATCATACTGATTACCGAGTGGCCTTATCCTGCTCTCTTTTCCTGGTGTTCTTGACCAAATATAAAACAGGGAATTTATTTAGACCAGAGGTTGCAAATGATGCAGTAAATTGAATCTTGCATGTTTTGCCATTGTTGATATTAGTTGGGAGCTGTTTATGCCAGAAAGAAAGAAAGAAAAGTACGGTGGTGCAGCGGTAGAGTTGCTGCCTTACAGCGCCAGGGACCCGGGTTTGATCCTGACAATGGGTGCTTTCTGTACGGAGTTTGTACGTTCTCCCCGTAACCTTAGTGTCTCCTCTCTGAGACCTTCAATTTCCTCCCACACTCCAAAGACGTACAGGTTTGTAAGTTAATTGGCTTGGTAGAAATGTAAATTGTCCTTAGTGTGTGTAGGATAGTGTTAGTATGCGGGTATCGCTGGTCGGTGCAGACTCGGTGGGCAGAAGGGCCTGTTTCCATGCTGTATCTCTAAATTAAACTAAATCAAAAGTGGTAGGACAACAAATAAATCAACCTGAGATGTCAGGAGTTGAATTACCCAAGGTATGTAAAAGCACCAAGGAACAGATCTGTTCTGGGTAAAGTTGATTCATGCCTAGACAGCACCATTTAATGTGGCATTTGCCAAAGGAGTTTCAAGGCCCACCTCTTATTCAGGACATTTATTGTGCCAACAAACATTAAGGTTGCGAATCCCTGCCAAGTATTAGCGTAATGTTAAGCAGCCATACAATTAATGTCAACAAGATGGCATGGAAACAAAAATGTGTTTATGTGAGCTCCTTTTCCTTATGAACCTCCAACTCCAATTGACTGTGAATTATCTTTTTAGATGAAATCTTTTCGTTTTAGTTTTTAATTTTTCTGGTTTTAGAGATGCAGCGCACAATCAAGCCCTTCGGCCCACCGGGTCCGCACCGAACAGCGATCCCCGCACATTAACACTATCCTACACACGCCAGGGACAATTTACACATACACCAAACCAATTAACCTACATACCCGTACGCCTTTGGAGTGTGGGATGAAACTGAAGATCCCGGAGAAAATCCACGGGGAGAACGTACAAACTCCATACAGACAGCGCCCGTAGTCAGGATTGAACCCGGGTCACTGCGCTGTGTAAGCACTGCAAGGCAGCAACTCTACCGCAGTGCCACTGTGCTGCCCTTTTTATTAAAGGCAACTCAGTTAACATTTTGGAAATTGACTTACCCATTTAGTTTGCTGCATTGGTCAACATCAGAGACATGTTCGAGGTAATATTTACGGTTAAAATGACTACAAGAAATTAAATCAACTCTGTAAATTTCTGTGTCTTTCTTGTTAAGTGTGATTTGCAGAGATGTGTCAAGTCTTTAGCCAAAATCCACATGTCTCGGTCCAAGGGAATTGATCCGCATTAGTGATGCTGTTTACTAAACAAACTCATGAAGTGAATTAAACAAGATGGTAAATACTGGGGAGGCTGGAGCTCTGGAACTGAAGCAGGGCTACGTGCCTGGATTGCAGGCCTTTGGGCATTCAACCCCTCATAACTCCACCATTTCTGCAGATGCTACCCGATCTTTCGCCCCAGCACCAATTCCTCTTCACTATCCCTTTATCCACAGTTAGTGGCATCCGTCCATCTGCGGGAGATGATGGTGCGGCTTGGCGTTGTCCTGCTGGCAGAGGGGGATTTTTCATCTGCGGTTACATCTCACTGTGACCAGCAAGGATGAAGTGTCCTCTCCATTTGATTTGGCCGCTGAGCCTGGGCAGGTAAATGGGAATACAAACTTGCCCAGTATTTGCATTCCCCTCTCGACCCGGTAGACTGATTCCAGAGGAACGGCGTGGCTGCCACGTCTGAGGCCTACTCGGTTGTAGGAGTTGCCGGAAGGCGGGCACATGAGGGATCAGCCGACCGTCTCTAGGGACTCCAACTCCAGTGCCTTTGCCTCACAAGGCAGCGAGGTGCTATTTAACCCAAATTTGGGACCTGGTTGATGGACGTCAGGACGTGTCCACACGCCGATGGGCCTGCAGGTCGCACCTCTGCGGGCCAGAGCTCCTCTGAGATCCCCGCGCAGTTTAGCCTGGGACTGAAGGTGGCCCCAGTTACCATGTGTCACCATGAGGAGGCACTGTGAGAGTCTTGATGATGCAGAGGTTACGTACTGTCAGGGGGAGACTTACGCACGCCACTCCCTTTTTCGCAAAAATGCTAGCCAGTGGCATCTGGATTTATACCAGGGCACTAGACACATGCAACACCCTGTGGCTCGCGCCACCAACACATAATCCTTTACCCACAATTCCCTTAATACCTAAACATCACTCTATCTCTGTCTTAACTCTCTGTCACTAAGCTTCTACAATGCTCTTGTGTTGCAGATTTCAAAGGTCCATTACCCTCCAGATGAAAATAAGTACCTTATCTCAGTCCTGAATGGCCATCCCTTATTTTAAGACAAACACCTTGGTTCTAGGCCCCCCAGCCGAGGGTAACACCAATTCCACATCTACCTTGTCAAGCCCCGTAATAATTTTCAACATTTCAATGTGATCATTTCTCATTTTCCAGACTTTTGAGCTTATAGTGTCAGTCTACTTTATTTTACCTCATTCTCAGGCCCACTGCTCAGGGATCAACCAGGTGAACCCTCACAGCCTTTCCTCTATGCAGGTGTGTCGTTCCTGAGATCGAGAGACCACACCTGTACACAATATTCCAAGTGCAGTCTCATCAGTGTCTTATGCAATTGTAACAAGACATATTTCCAAAATGTCTTACAATAAAGGCCAACATATCGCGTGCCTGCATAATGGCTTGCTGTATCCACACATTAACATTCAGTGATACATGTGTGGAGGTTGCATGTTCTGTCTGTGACTGCAGGCGGTTCCACCACATGCTCCAGTTTCCTCCCACGATTCAAAGACATGCTGGTAATAATTGGTCGTTCTAACTTGCCTCCAGGCAAGGACATAGACCAGCGGGGAAGTTGGGCAGAGCAGTGGCATGGGGAATTTAATACAGTCAAGTGGATTTTGGGTCGTCAAATACTGGACTTATGCAGTAAATGCAGACACCATCGGACTGCCGGTGTACAGAGAGAACTTGGGGTGCAGGTTCACCCTTCCTTGAAAATGGTGATGCAGATGATAGGCTAGTGAAGAAGGCACATGGAGTGAGTACAAGAAATGGGACATCATGCAGCCGCTGTACAAAACATTCGTTCGGCCGTACTTGAAATATCAAGCACTGTTCTGATCACCAAAGAACAGGCAGATGTACTAGTATTAGAAAGGGAGTAAAGGAAATTCATTAGGATGTTACCTAGAATGGAGGGCTTTAGTTCCAAGGAAAGACTGGACTAACTCGGTTTGTTCTTACTGAAGAGTAGGAGTTCCTTATGGTACTTGAGCAAACGTGACATTTGCTTCTCAGCCAGTGATTGATGTTCTTGGCGAGTTGGGCCAAAAGGGCACATTTATGTGCACTACAGCTCCAAATGAAACGATACGATGCGATACGATAGAACTTTACTTATCCCAGGAGGGAAATTGATCTGCCTACAGTCATAAAACGCAAGATACAGGAAACATGAAATTAAACTATGATTCCATGTTCAATGGCAAAGATGATCTCAATGCACACAATCCAAGAAAATCTTCCAAGTATTTACTCAATCAATGCATCAAATTCTATGCTAAACGAAAACAGCTTTGTGAACAATATTTGCTCCTCTGTGACTCTGAAGAAATTTTGAAAGATTTTTGAAGAACAATCACTCACACAATTTGTAATATTTGCTTCATGATGGATGCCAATGATGGAATCCATTGTCTTTTTCTGAGCCTATTTGTCCTTAACTGTAAAAGCCTGTTCTTTTTTTTTTAAATGCTTCATTCTGTTTGGTATTTTAGATATATATTGCTTCAGATTTTCTTCCCCTGAAATATTTCTCAGGGGTCAGAGGATATTTTGGACTGCAAAAATGAGGCAGTTCACTTGAACAATGAAAATTAATATCAGCATGCCTGTGCCTGCATCAAATCATAGAACTATACAGCCCACCTAGTCCATGCAAACTAAGTTGGCATATTGGGCTTGCCCATAGCACTCTAAACCCTTGCCATCCACATATCTGTTCAAATGTCCATTTGGGATGTCCAAAATGGCTGTCCATATCAAGGCTCAACCAGAAAAGATTTGGTCAGAACAATGATGAGAACATAGAAATTTAAGTATGCATTTGATGGAGCAAAGGACCTTTACTTTAAAGTCTCCAGAGGGCATGGCTCTGCTGGGGCAGTAATCCTCTGTTGTTGCACTGAAATACAAGACCTGGTTACATGTTCTACTATGACTTTCTTGTTCAATGGCAAAGATGATCTCAATGTCCCGGTGTAGACTGCTCGATTATGTCTCTCTATTCCTTATGGTACTTGAGCAAACTTGACGTTTGCTTCTTAGCTAGTGATTGATGTTCTTGGCCTGACCAACTTCTGCCTGGTGTACATCTTGTAGAGCAAAATACATCTTGTAGAGCAAGTAAAGTCACAGGAATCAGTTAAGGGGAAAAATAGCTTGCCATTATGCAGTGCAGCACAGAAACACATCCATTAACTCTAGTCTTGAAGTGAATTTGGCATATGTTTACTTGCACCACATCGCAAAAGAACATATCTGCTCAAAGTTTTTACAGCAACAGGCTATATTATAGTCAAACAAAACAGGTAGACTTCATATTACATAACCAACACCTTAGGAAATAAGCTGGTCATCCATCTAGAGAAAGCTCAGAATTGTTCTGTCGGAAATAAATTATTCTGCATTGGCCTTTTCTTATCAAAATGATAAATATTTCGGAACATTCTAATGCTAAAATAAATATGATAAAAAGGAACTGCAGATGCTGGTTTTATACCAAAATGCTGGAGTAACTCAACGGGTCAGGCAGCATCTCTGGAGAAAATGGAGAGGTGGCAGTTTGAGTCGGGACTTTTCTTCAGACATGGTCTGTGTATTTTTCTTCATTGAGCAATACAGCTACTCGTTGTGCTTTGGATAAATGGCTTCTTGTGACAGAAAAAGAGTAACATCATGGGTTTAAGTTGTACATTCACTCTGGCTGTTGGCCAGAAAATTCCTAATAATGAATTCCTTGAGGGTTTTCTTGTCCAATGCCCATGGTGAAGGAAACCCCACCTCTGCCAATGAAGAACTCTTTAAATCAATAGCCACTCATTGATTTCAGCTCCAACAGTGGTGTAATTGCATTTTAACCTGTTCGACAGTGCCATCAGGTTAACTTCTCCTCTAAAGGACAATTACTCGTATCATGGTCAAACCTGGCTCAGCAACAAATAACATCAGATTTCTGTGGGAGTCTTATGGTGGCATCTGAGAGGTGAAAAGGCAGATGAAACCTTGCAGTGCAATTTAAGGCCTTTGTAATTCCCATGTTCCAGAAAAACGGAGTTCTTTTTAAGCTGAGTTTAGAGAATACAGAGAGCATTAAAAAAAAAAAACAATTTGAAAACTTGCTGATAATGGATATAAAGTAATTATAATGGAGAATTGATAAAAACAAGTAATTTGTAAATCGCTGGAGAAAGCCTTCTTCTCCCTTAGTATTCTCCATTTATTTATTTTCTCCAATAGTTGTTAAAAAAAAAAGAATGTCATTTATTTTTGGTATGTCTGAAGAAGGGTTCCGATCCAAAACCTCACTGATTCCTTTTCTCCAGAGATACTGCCTTGACCCACTGACTTACTCCAGCATTTTGTGCCTCACTTCAGTATAAACCAGCATTTGCAGTACCTTCCTATTTGATTTATAAATCTGTTTTGGAAACAGTATAGTATCATTTGAAACATAGAAACATAGAACATAAAAACATAGAAAAATAGGTGCAGGAGTAGGCCATTCGGTCCTTTGAGCCAATACCGCCATTCAATATGATCATGGCTGATCATCTAAAATCAGTACCCCATTCCGGCTTTTTCCCCATATCCCTTGATTCCTTTAGCCCTAAGAGCTAAATCGAACTCCCTCTTGAAAACATCCAGTGAATTGGCCTCCACTGCCTTCTGTGGCAGAGAATTCCACAGGCTCGCAACTCTTTGGGTGAAAATGTTTTTCCTCATGCTGTTAAAAGGATATGAGGTCCTTGGTCAAGTCAACATTAGATAACTTTGTGGAGTATGTAGTGATAATCCAAAAGTATTATTTCACAGAAGACAAAATAATAGTACAGAAAAATAAAATGTTTTTCTTGATGCAGATTAAATGCTTGTACATTAGCTTAAATTTCAACAGTTTTTTGTCTTCCCCTCGTGTCTGTGATTAAATTGTTTTGAGGAGGGTAGGACATGCAACTAATAAGTAATAGCACTGCCAAAGGATCACACAGATTCTAACTCGATGTTTGGAGTGAGAAGAGTCAGTTTGAAATGTAATTGTCTGAGGAGCGTTTTAAAATAATAAGTTGTTCTTTTCTCCCTTAGTTGTTAAAAAAATAGAATGTCATTTATTTTTGGTAGAGTGGGGTAATTTTATATCGCTCCTGTAATCTCTAGTAAATAATTACTGCATCCTAGCATTTCATTCATTGTGCAGATAATTAGAAATGTCCTTAATTGATGTTTTCATTTCTTAAAGGAAAACACTATTATGGGAATGTACAGTAGTTTCAAAGAATATAGTACCAATTTTTAATGTTTGCCATTGATACGCTGCTGCAACAGAAAGCAATCTTTACTGGTTCCTTTGACTAGGAATCAGCACAAACCACTGGTTTCCAAAATGGGATTTGTCGACTCTGGAGTCTGATAGTGCTGCACTCCCAAGAGTATTCTCTCATCAGCTTTCTTTCCTCCTTTCCCCACGATAGACGCCCATTGAAATCCATTCATTTTTTTGGTTTTGTATTTATTTGCATGTAATTCTGTTGCTGTTTAAACAATGAACACAAATCTGGATAGGTATCACAAAATGCTGGAGTAACTCAGCAGGTCAGGCAGCATCTCTGGAGAGAAGGAATGGGTGACGTTTCGGGTCGAGACCGTCTGAAGAAGGGTCTCAACCCGAAAAGTCACCCATTCCTTCTCTCCCGAGATGCTGCCTGACCTGCTGAGTTACGCCAGTATTTTGTGATACCTTCGATTTGTACCAGCATCTGCAGTTATTTTCCTACATAAATCTGGATAGACACAAAATGCTGGAGTAACTCAGCGGGACAGGCAGCATCTCTGGAGATAAGGAAAGGGTGATGTTTGAGGTAGAGACCCTTCTTCAGACTGATGTCAGGGGAGTGGGCGGTACAGAGATAAACGTAGTCGGAGACAGTAAGACTGGTGGGAGAACTGGGAAGGGCGAAGGGGTGGAGAGAGAGGGAAAGCAAGGGCTACTTGAAGTTAGAGAAGTCAATGTTCATACTGCTGGGGTGCAAGTTAAGAAAATAAATCTGGTATGCTCATTCTTGAATCTTGATAACCTATGGAACATGTTAGTACAGAGGATTGACCGGTGGCATGAAGCCTTGGGCTTGCATTTTGAACGCTGCTGCACCAGAATTTTTCAAAGAGGCTAACTGTACTCACCATTGTAATGGGGAGAATATGCATGCAACTACCTCAATACCCAGTATGTAGGAAGGGACTGCTGGTTTATATCAAAGATAGATACAAAATGCTGGATTAACTCAGCGGGTCGGGCAGCATCTCTAGAGAAAAGGAATAGGTGACGTTTTGGGCCGGAACCCTTTTTCAGGTCTGACCCCAAAATGTTATCTATTCCTTTTCTCCAGAGATGCTGCCCGACCGGCTGAGATATTCCAGCATTTTGTATGTCTGCCTTAATATTCACATGCACAGATAAAATACAGAACTGTAGAAGCTATTGTCTGTGATTACTTGTTCATCCAAAACCTTCATTATTGCAAACATTTCCACTGCAAACAGTGAAATGATGTGAAATTGAACCACAAAGTATTTTTGGTGAAAGGGCAAAACTTAACTGGACTTTAATGCTTTTAGTTTTTAGTTATTAGAGATATAGCGCGGAAACAGGCCCTTCGGCCGACCGAGTCCGCCCCGACCAGTGATCCCCTTTGGAGTGTGGGAGGAAACCAAAGACCTTGGAGAAAACCCACGCAGGTCATGGGGAGAACGTACAAACTCCGTACAGACATGCACCCGTAGTCAGGATCAAACCCGGACCTCTGGCGCTGTAAGGCAGTAGCTCTACCGCTACACCACCATGCCGTCCTATGCAATGACCTAATGACTATTGTGGTGGCCAATCTAGCAATCATTCATCGGCCACATTGCTCATTGTTTCACCACAACTGCACCATAACCTCAATGGTGTGTGTGAATGTTCAGGTAAATATGCCTTGAAAGTGGAAGGGCCAACCATGCAACGGAGATCTTCCAGCATCTGCAAAGTCCACCATGTGCAGATACTTGTGCCTCAGCAGAGACCTGTTTTCATTTGCTGGCGTGAGCTGACTTACCACACGATTACGAGCGGCACTGTAAATGTAATTTCCAATTACGGTCCCTTGAAGTTTGTATCGGGAGGCTTTAATTGCTAAACTTCAGTTTCAGCTGCCAACCTACATGTAAAAGGAAAAACAGCAACGCAACACAGATTTCAGCAGAATGTGATGATTCGCTGCTGATCACGGACCTGGGTTCAGCGTTGGTCGGTGGGAGCCTCCAGTATCTGGATGATGACATTCCTCTGCTGTCAGTTGAGGAAGAAGCAGGTGAAAAACCTTGTGAAAAATATTTGTTCTTCCGACTAAACACAGAAACATAGAAAATAGGTGCAGGAGTAGGCCATTCTACCTTAGAGCCAGCACCGCCATTCAATATGATCATGGCTGATCATCCAAAATCAGTAACCCAATCCTGCTTTCTCCCCATGTCCTTGGTTCCATTGCCTTAAGAGCTATATATAACTCTCTATTGAATACATCCAGTGAATTGGCCTCCACTGCCTTCTGTGTGTGGCAGAGAATTCCACAGATTCACAACTCTCTGGGTGAAAAAGTTTTTCCTCGTCCCAGTCCTAAATGGCCTACCCCTTGTTCTTAAACTGTGACCCCTGGTTCTGGACTCCCCCAACATCGGGAACATTTTTCCTGCATCTAGCCTGTCTAATCCCTTAAGAATTTTACATGTTTTTATTTTTATGAATTTTATATATTTTAAACTAATGTTTAATGGGATATTAAATTTCACTATGTGCACATATGATTAAAGTATAGCATCATTCAACATTGAGACTTCTTCAAGTGCTTCCCCTCAGTGAAGTATTATGGTGTGTGGTAACGATTCTGTCGGGAAATGCAGTAATGACAAAATCATTGCCAGATCCATTGGAATAATGGATCCATAAGGAGATTTAGACAATAGACAATAGACAATAGGTGCAGGAGGAGGCCATTCGGCCCTTCGAGCCAGCACCGCCATTCAATGTGATCATGGCTGATCATTCTCAATCAGTACCCCGTTCCTGCCTTCTCCCCATACCCCCTGACTCCGCTATCCTTAAGAGCTCTATCCAGCTCTCTCTTGAATGCATTCAGAGAATTGGCCTCCACTGCCTTCTGAGGCAGAGAATTCCACAGATTCACAACTCTCTGACTGAAAAAGTTTTTCCTCATCTCAGTTCTAAATGGCCTACCCCTTATTCTTCAACTGTGGCCCCTTGTTCTGGACTCCCCCAACATTGGGAACATGTTTCCTGCCTCTAACGTGTCCAACCCCTTAATAATCTTATACATTTCGATAAGATCTCCTCTCATCCTTCTAAATTCCAGTGTATACAAGCCTAGTCGCTTTCAGTCTTTCAACATATGATAGTCCCGCCATTCCGGGAATTAACCTCGTTTAGTTTGGAGATACAGCATGGAAATAAGCCATTCGGCCCACCGCGCCGACCAGCGGTCCCCGCACACTAACATTATCCTACACACACACACACACACACACTCACACACACACAATTTTACCGAAGCCAATTAACCAGCAGGCCTGTACGTCTTTGGAGTGTGGAAGGAAACCGGAGCACCTGGAGAAAACCCGCGCATGTCACGGGGAGAGCGTACAAATTCCGTATAGACAGCACCCATAGTCAGGATCGAACCCGGGTCTCTGAGGCTGTAAGGTAGCAACTCTACTGCTGCACCACAGTGCCACAAATTCCTAGCCAGTAAATCTAGGTAGGAATTACTTTGATCCTGCTGGTTAAAGCTGAATAAATCACCGGCCAACGCTCTGTGATTTTCTCCACTACAGCATCTTAAGTAAGTAGCAAGTTCCTGGAGATATTTTAGGAAACTATAATGTCAGACAATTGCCACTTTTCACAAGCCTTTGTTAAGACAGTGGGATAATTTCACTGGTCTCTCACTCCCATTTGAATCCAAGTCCGTGGTAAGATTTCAGCAATGTAGCACATTTTCTCATCCCTGACCACACTTAAAAGTTGGCCCTGAAGAAACCAGCTAATATTGACTTAATTTGGTGAAAATATATTTGAAAAGGCTGATAGAAAATATACTAGGCAAACCTATTTATTTAGGTGAGTTACGAAAATTGTACATCATTTCAGGGTGGCAAGGTGTGAGATAGTTGGTGATGCTGCCTTGCAGCTCCAGAGTCCCAGGTTTGGTCCTGACCTTGGTCACTGTCTGTGTGGACACTACATGCTCTCCCTGTGACCACGTGGGTTTTATGCCATTTGCTACAGTTTTCTTCCACATCCCCAAGATATGCTTTTGGGTTCATTGGTAGGCTGCTGGCAGGGCAAAGGGAATCAAAGTGGCGTTGATGGGTGTGCGTGAGAGAGAATAAGTTGCATGAGTACAGGGAAATAAGGAGAGGGGGAATGGGGCTGATACGATGCCAGCCAGCATGGGCTGAATGTCTTTATAAGATTTACAGCATTCTCAATCCAGTGAACTGAGCGGCTTTTGTTGTAGGACCCCTTTGCAGTCCGTATAGCAAGGAAACAGGCCCTTCAGCCCAACCCATCCATGCCAACAGTTGCCTAACTGATCTTGTCCCATTTGCTTGCTCCTGCCCATATCTGTCCATACCTTTCCTATCCATGCACCTGTCCAAGTGTCTTTTAAATGTTGGAGTTGGACCCCCGTGTAGCATATGACATTTGTTCCATCTTCCCAATATATCGCCCAGGAGAAAGATTATTCACTTCAACTAGATTCTTTCCATTATTCTTGCATGCTTGCAAATGATCTCTTTTTTTTCAAAAAAAAAAAGACAGGTTGCCAAATAGGATTGTGCAAAGGTATATCTCTTTAAATAGAAGGTATTTATTCACAAAATGCTGGAGTAACTCAGCAGGTCAGGCAGCATCTCAGAAGAGAAGGAATGGGTGACGTTTCGGGTGAAGACTGAAGAAGGGTCTCGACCCGAAACGTCACCCATTTCTTCTCTCCTGAGATGCTGCCTGACCTGCTGAGTTACTCCAGCATTTTGTGAATAAATACCTTCCATTTGTACCAGCATCTGCAGTTATTTTCTTATATATCTCTTCAAATAGATCTTTTTTTCTCTACAGCCTCCTTGGACAATGGAGAATTACCCTTGGTTTCGCTGGCACCAGAAGCACAGCCACCTAAACATGGGATGCACCACCCAGGACGGCTGATCACATGGCTACAGGATGCACTCTACTATTTTATTGCACTCCCCGCAGTGAAGTGCAAATGGATAATCTTAGGTAAGAATTAAATAGTTTATTGTTGATCCGTGGAGGGAAACCTCATCTTGTCTTGATGGACTTTGAACATAGAACAGTGCAGCACTGGTATGGGCCCCACCGCCCACAATGTTTAGTTTTAGAGATGCAGCGTGGAAACAGGCCATTCGGCCCACCGGGTCCACGCCGACCAGCGATCCCCACACTATCCGACACACAATAGGGACAATTTTTACAACTACCAAGCCAATTTACCTACATACCTGTACGTCTTTGGAGAGTGGGAGGAAACCGAAGATCTCGGAGAAAGCCCACGCAGGTCACGCGGAGAACGTACAAACTCCGCGCAGACAGCACCCGTAGTCGGGATCGAACCTGCGTCTCCAGCGCTGCATTCGCTGTAACGCAGCAACTCTACCGTTGCGCCACCGTGCCGCTCAGTGTTTGTGCTGAGCATGAAGCCAAGTTGAACTGATCTCAAAGATGGACACAAAGTGCTGGATTATCTCAGCAGGTCAGACAGCATCTCTGGAGAAAAAGGATGGGTGATGTTTCAGGTCGGGACCCTTCTTCAGAAACATCCAACCCAAAACATCACCCAACCTTTTTCTCCCAAGAGGCTGCCTGACCCGTTGAGTTACTCCAGCACTTTGTGTCGATCTTTGGTATAAACCGGCATCTGCAGTTCCTTTCTGCACTTCAACTGATCTCATCTGCCGGTACTTGATCCATATCCCTCTATTCCCTGCAACTCCATGTGCCTATCCAAAAGCCTCTGAAATGCTACTATGTTATCTGCCTCAACCACCACCCTTGGCAGTGTATTCTAAGCCGCCAGCACTCTATTGTAAAAAAAATCGCCACACACATCTCCATTAAATGTTTCCCCTCTCACCTTGTCGCTATGCCCTCTAGTGTTGGACGTTTCCACCCCGGGGAACAAAAGATTCTGCCTGTCTGACTGAAGATTAATGTGTATCTCATACAATCGGAGATGTTATCAGCCTTGAATCTTTTAAATATGGATTTGGATCACGATCCTGAGCTGAGTTTCCATTCTGGCTTTGCAACATTCCTCATCTCAGTTCTAAATGGCCTACCACTTATTCTTAAACTGTGGCCCCTTGTTCTGGACTCCCCCAACATAGGGAACATGTTTCCTGCCTCTAACGTGTCCAACCCCTTAATAATCTTATATGTTTCGATAAGATCTCCTCTCATCCTTCTAAATTCCAGTGTATACAAGCCTAGTCGCTCCAGTCTTTCAACATATGACAGTCCCGCCATTCCGGGAATTAACCTAGTAAACCTACGCTGCACGCCCTCAATAGCAAGAATATCCTTCCTCAAATTTGGAGACCAATACTGCACACAGTACTCCAGGTGCGGTCTCACTAGGGCCCTGTACAATTGCAGAAGGACCTCTTTGCTCCTATAAGCAACTCCTCTTGTTATGAAGGCTTTCTTCACTGCCTGCTTTACCTGCATGCTTCCTTTCAGTGACTGATGCACTAGGCCACCCAGATCTCGTTGTACGTTCCCTTTTCCTAACTTGACATCATTCAGATAATACTCTGCCTTCCTATTCTCACCACCAAAGTGGATAACCTCACACTTATCCACATTAAACTGCATCTGCCATGCATCCGCCCACTCACACAACCTGTCCAAGTCACCCTGCAACCTCATAGCATCTTCCTCACAGTTCACACTACCACCCAGCTTTGTATCATCTGCAAATTTGCTAATGGTACTTTTAATCCTTTCATCCAAGCTAATGGTACTTTTCATCCCTTCATCCAAGCTAATGGTACCTAAGGTAGCTGAGGTAACTAAGCTGAAGGTACCACAGATGCAACCTGATCTACTGAGTATTTCCATCAATTTTGTTGTATTGTTCAGTAGCTGGTGTTCTCTGTTCCATAGTTCCAACTATTTATTTACTTTTCTCTCCAGCTATCCCATACTATCTGCCATTGTTTACATACCACACGGATCAATTTTGATTGCCCCCCATCCCCTCCCCTATTTGGCAACCACGGGTGATTGTCTCATCTGGACAGCCTTGGTCTCAACCTATTTTAGACATTTTCCTGTGTAGGAAGGAACCGCAGATGCTGGTTTAAATCGAAGACAGGCACAAAATGTTGGCGTTACGCAGCATCTCTGGAGAGAAGGCATGGGTGAGGTGACGTTTTGGGTCAAGACCCTTCAGTCTGAAGAAGACCCATGCCTTCTCTCCTGAGATGCTGCCCGTCCCACTGGGTTACTCCAGCATTTTGTGTCAATAGACATTTTCCTTGTTCTTTCCATCACGTTAGAAGATCCATTGAAGGGCTATCTCTGTTACCCTCTGCACAAATGCTGCCTGACCTGAGTCATTCTCTGTTCTTTTTTTTTTTTCACACATTTTTTCTATGTGTCAAAACATCCTCATAATGAGTTGAGTTGAGTTTATTTTGTTTAGTGTATTGTCACGCGTTTTAATTTCTTGCTTGTTTGCTCGCTCATTCCACGTCCCCCGCTTATTAATGTATTGAATCTCTGCTGAATTCTGAAATGTTTCCAAACCTACAGGATTACTGCTCTTACTGCCGATATTTTCTTTGATGGGAGCAAAAGAGCAGCAAGTAAACCATTGAGCCCCTCAGGCCTGCTGTGCTTTTCAGTACAATCTAGTCCTCTTTCGCAAAACCACGTTCCTGTTCTCCATCCCAAACCCCTGTCTTGACATCTGTTAATGTCCTCCATCAATATATACAGTGATTTGTTCTTCGCTGCCAGTTACATAGAAACATAGAAACATAAAAAATAGATGCAGGAGTAGGCCATTTGGCCCTTCGAGCCAGCACCGCCATTCAATGTGATCATGGCTGATCATCCAAAATCAGTACCTCGTTCCTGCTTTCTACCCATAATCCCTTGATTCTGTTAGCCCTCGGAGCTATATCTAACTCTCTCTTAAATACATCAGTGAATTG
This sequence comes from Rhinoraja longicauda, assembly GCF_053455715.1. Lineage (NCBI taxonomy): Eukaryota > Metazoa > Chordata > Chondrichthyes > Rajiformes > Arhynchobatidae > Rhinoraja > Rhinoraja longicauda. The sequence continues at coordinate 16,651,869 of NC_135982.1, read as the reverse complement.
GCCTCCAGTGCCTTCTGTGGCAGAGAATTCCACAGATTCATAACTGTGCTACAGAGTAAAACAGAAATTCTTCTTCATCAAAGTCCTAAATTTCTACTCTGCATCTTGAGAGCTTGACCTCTGATTCTAGGCACACCCGCCAGCCAGGGAAAACCTCCCCCTGCATCCAAACTGTTACAGAATAACACGGCACAGAAACGTGTCCTTTGGCCACCGAGTCTGAGTCCAGCATCCATTTACATTAATCCCATTTTATTCTCCCAACAGTCTGATCAAATCCCCAGATTCAACTGCATGTGCACCAGGGGAAATTTACAATGGCAATTACCCTACCAAACTGTACATCCTTCGGATGAGGGAGGAAACCAGAGCACCTGGAGGAGCCCTGCACAGTCGCATGATCGTGCAAACTACACACACTGACAGGCACACGCGCACACACAGACACTATTGAGGGCGTGCAGCGTAGGTTCACTAGGTTAATTCCCAGAATGGCGGGACTGTCGTATGTTGAAAGGCTGGAGCAATTAGGCTTGTATATACTGGAATTTAGAAGGATGAGGGGGGATCTTATTGAAACATATAAGATAATTAGGGGATTGGACACATTAGAGGCAGGAAACATGTTCCCAATGTTGGGGGAGCCCAGAACAAGGGGCCACAGTTTAAGAATAAGGGGTAGGCCATTTAGAACGGAGATGAGGAAGAACTTTTTCAGTCAGAGAGTGGTGAAGGTGTGGAATTCTCTGCCTCAGAAGGCAGTGGAGGCCAATTCGTTGGATGCTTTCAAGAGAGAGCTGGATAGAGCTCTTAAGGATAGCGGAGTGAGGGGGTATGGGGAGAAGGCAGGAACGGGGTACTGATTGAGAGTGATCAGCCATGATCGCATTGAATGGCGGTGCTGGCTCGAAGGGCTGAATGGCCTACTCCTGCACCTATTGTCTATTGTCTATTATCTATTGACACACACACACTGAAACACTGAAACACATGCACACACAGACACACGCACACGCACAGACACACACACACTGACACCCATTCACACAGACAGACACACACACACACACACACCGACAGATGCACACAGGCACAGGCAGACAATATACAGACACTTGAGACGAGTGACAGAATCAAGCTGAGGACTGGAACTGTGAGGTAGCAGCTCCATTAGTTTGCCGCTGTGTTGCTGAGCCCTGTTGTAATATTGTCCTGATATTGTCAATAATACCGTTATTAATTTCTCTTGTTAGCTGACCACTTTGCTCGGATTCTGTTTTTTAAAGATATAGCTCTTTGTTGCTAATTTTAATTCCCCCCCACCCCCAGTTGAGATCCTGTTGGAATCTCCTTCCAAGTTCCTTCCAAATAACAGTCTTAAAAAAACAGGATCCTATTTCATGAGAAAAATATGTATTTCATCGATCTGCTTGTGTTTTATCCTTTCAGGTCTTTACATCATTACCCTGGTGATGTCCATTGGATTCACAACGCAACTGCGCCCTGCAAGCCGAGCCCCATTGCTCTTCAGTCCTGACACCAACATTCAGGTGCTTCTCGACCTCAAGTATAACCTCAGTGCAGAGGGCATCTCGTGCATTACCTGCTCAGGTGAGGTCATTGTGAACTGCCGCTTACCACCTGGAGAATGGTCACAAGGGTAGAGACGTGTGCATCCCTTAGCACGTTAAAGGATTGCTTTGCTAAGCAGACTGACCTGATAGCAGTATTGGCTTCATGGAAGGAAGCAGAGGGGTGGTGGTAGAAGATTATTTTTTCGTACTGGAGGCCTGTGACTAGTGGCGTGCCTCAGGGATGAGTGCTGGACCCATTGTTGCTGTTTGTGGTTCACATCAACGATTTGGAATGGAATGTGCAAGGCATGATTAGTAAGCTTGCAGATGACACTAATGTAGGTGGTATCATAGAGTGAAGATGGATATTCAAAATTGCAGTAGGATATTGAACAGGTGGGCAAGTGGGCTCAAGAATGGCTAATAGAATTGAAAGCAGATAAATGTGCATTTTGGGAAGTCAAACCAGGTCAGGTTCTTCACAGTGAATGGTAGGAACCTGGGGAGTATTGTGGAGTAGAGGTATCTAGGAGTACAAGTACAGGGTTCTCTGAAAGTGGTGTCACAGGTAGATAGGGTGGTGGAGAAAAGGAATAGGTGACGTTTTGGGTCGAGATCTTTCTTCAGACTGAGTCTGAAGACGAGGCTCGATGGGAAGGATATAACTGTAATGGAGGGGTGTAGAACGCTGCCTAGGATAGAATGTTTCAAGTATGAGAAGAGACTGGATGGACTATGTTGTTTCCCTTGGAGCAGTGGAGACTAAGGCGGGTCTGGTAGAGTTATGTAAAATGGTGAGAGGCCTAGACAGGGTGATGAGTAAGAAACTTTTCCACATGGCAGAGGGCATATGATGGGGCTAAGGGGGTAAAAGGTTGAGAAGGGAATGTATGCCCCTCCAGGGTTGATGAGATGGGCACGGATGTGTGCTTGATCAGATGGACTTGTTGGACACAAGGGTTTTTTTGATGTTTTTTTAGATTTTAGAGATACAGCGCAGAAACAGGCCCTTCAGCCCACCGGGTCCGCGCCGCCCAGCGATCCCCGCACATTAACACTCACCCACTAGGGACAATTTTTACATTTGCCCAGCCAATTAACCTACATGCCTGTACGTCTTTGGAGTGTGGGAGGAAACCGAAGATCTCAGAGAAAACCCACGCAGGTCGCGGGGAGAACGTACAAACTCCGTACAGACGGCGCCCGTAGTCAGGATCGAACCTGAGTGTCCGGCGCTGCATTCGCTGTAAGGCAGCAACTCTACCGCTGCGCCACCGTGCCGCACGATACGGGGGTTGTTCCCGAGCTGTAAGACTCTACGGCTCACATCATTGTTGGCCTTAACGGTGCTTATGATGGCCCCGCATTGTGGAGCTTCATGTGGTGGTCCCTGCAGAGTGATGACCCCATGCATCTTAGGGACCTGCACCCTCCAACAGCACGAGGGCACAGATTTCACTGTCAGTCATGAATGAATGGATGAATAAATGAATGATACTTTATTGCCACACGTGACAGTCATGATGAGAGCATGGCAAAGGCGCGCACACACACACACACACACACACACACACACACACACACACACACACACACACACACACAATGAGAACGCGTGCATGCACATCCCTCCCCTTTGCTCCCACACCTCTGGGCAGCCTGCTGTTCGGCTGTAATGTGGCTGCAATGGAGAACGTTTGCTGACGGCTTCCTATGATTCCAACCTGACGAGAAGTGCCAGGTAGGCTATCTGCACACAGCTGCCATTGGCTATCTGCACACAGCAACCATGCAACGTTCATTTTAATGCCGCGATCAGGCCAAAGTTTCCACAGTTCTGCCATATATTTGCACGCCCACAACCGGGCATTAGCGCTGAATGCAGCGCCATTGTAGGGAACCAAGTGCGGGTGAACTGCCTTTTCTGGCATTTGTCAGTCCTACTTCAAATAGTTCATGAGATACGAGCAGAATTAAGCCATTCGGCCCATCAAGTCTACTCCGCCATTCGCCCATGGCTGATCTATCTCTCCCTCCTAACCCCATTCTCCTGCCTTCTTCCTATAACCCCTGGTGCCACCCCTCAAATAGATACCAACCACAAGAAGAAAGCGGTCATGTTCTGTTTACTTTCCTGACCTTTGGGAGATGGAAAGTGTTCACCGCTACCTGGTGTTCTCCAGGGGATGCTGGATGAGGCTCAGAGGATTTATTCTGTAATTGAGTTATACATATGAGCCATCTTCCAGCAGAAACCTCCCACATCTTCAAGCACCACCCTGAAAGTATAATAATACTTGGCTATTACATGACAATCTTGTCCTGCCCATGCAAAACCAAACAACCCAGCATGAGAACAGCGTACACGAATGCCTGTTTAAATCTGCTTCACATTTCCATATACCACTTATCAATCTTTGTGCAGAGTGAATATTAACATTGCTGTTTCAGCCAGCGAGCCAGTGGCAGGTTTTAATTTACTGAGTCTTTATAATCACGATTGGAACCGCAGCAGAGTCTCCTGAGTCCAGCAGGATTTATTTCCCAGCAAAATGCAGTGAGTCGAACATCATTACTATAATGCCAACTATTTGAATAAAACCAGTCACCACAATGCAGCCTGCAGATGGAAATATGCCCAGACTTTGCAACCATTTTCTTATAAAGCCAAATGCACACGACCAGGTCTCTTGAGGAAGGAGCTGCAGGTGTTGGTTCAAACCGAAGAAGGGTCTCGACCCGAAACCTCACCTTTTCCTTTTCTCCGGAGATGCTGCCTGACCCGCTGAGTTACTCCAGCTTTTTGTGTCTGTCTAACAGGTCTGTTTACAGGATTGGAGATTGAAGCAGGGCTGGCAGCATGTACAGAAAATCCTGTAAGGGTCCCGTTCTTACGAATTGTGTGTGAACCAATTTCCCTGTAATTCCGAGAATGGACACAAAGTGCTGGAGTAACTCAGCGGGTCAGGCAGCATCTCTGGAGAAAGAGCGTGGGTGACGTTTTGGCTCGGAACCCTTCTTCAGACTGGCCTTGAAATAGCAAATACCTCTGATTCTGAGCCATTCTGCTCACTCTGAGCACATGGCTCATTCTGAGCCTCTGGTTCCAGGTTAATCCCTGGGATGGAGAGACTGACATATGATGAAAGAATGGACCGAAATGGCTTATAGTCATTGGAATTTAGAAGGATCTGAGGGGATCTCATAGAAACATATCAAATTCTTAAACGATTGGACAGGCTAGATGCAGGAAAAATGTTCCCAATGTTGGGGGCGTCCAGAACCAGGGGTCACAGTTTAAGTATAAGGGGTAGGCCATTTAGGACTGAGGTGAGGAAAACTTTTTCACCCAGAGAGTTGTGAATCTGTGGAATTCTCTGCCATAGAAGGCAGTGGAGGCCAATTCACTGGATGTATTCAAGAGAGAGTTAGATATAGCTCTTAAGGCTAACGGAATCAAGGAATATGGCCGGAAAGCAGGAACAAGGTACTGATTCTGGATGATCAACCATGATCATATTGGATGGCAGTGCTGGCTCGAAGTCCCGAATGGCCGACTCCTGCACCTATTTTCTATGTTTCTATGCCATACGATGACTGTAACCTGTAATCAAAGCTTCTCATCTTTAAAATGGCCCAGGCTGAGAGTTAAGTTTATATTTTAGCAAAACTCTATGTCGTCATTACCACATAATCAAGGCTTCTGTTGAACCCAATCCAGAGGCTGAAAGTTGAGAAATCACAGGACTTAGCAACGTTTGTTGTCCGCTGCACACGTTCAAAAAAGATCTGCAGAAAGAATTATGCTGAACATGAGTTATCTATAAACCTCCCATTTCCCAAAAGCAAAACTCAGGTTAATAAAGTAAGGATGGAATCGAAAAATGCGAGTCCCATTCTGTTTTTTCCTGCCCCCTCGATTGTTTTGCATGGACAGGCCCATTTAAAAGTGTTTCAAAGCCTTTACTGTTAACCCCAAATTGAGTTTTTAACCTTACAACACAATTGCAGTCAATGTACCAAAGTGGCACAGGTCAAAATCAACCAGCTGTGAAATTGGATTTCACCCTGAAATTCAGAAATTGCTGCTTTTACTTGTAGGAGATAGATGATACATGACAACGCATTACCGAATGTGTCATCTGCAGAAATATTAATACGTATCTAAATAATAGTAAATGTTTTATCACCGTCAGGGAATTGAGAAAGAGAGAACAAAGTTGTCACCCCACAGGTTGGGACTGATCATCTCTGGTCAAGGTCAAATGCACACACATTGCTGATAATCCCACGAGCTTGAGCATACAGTCTTAGAAAACAACATGGTTGTAACCTTGGAATAGATTAGCCGACACGCTTCTTTGAGTTGAGGATGACCTGTTTTCTCTATAGTTCTGTGGGCTCGCTAATGGCTGAAGAGTCCTACACGGGACCAGCAAAGTTGGAGCAAACAGTGCCGAAGTCTCCACACAGCAGTCACTCCACACCGCTCATACATGCCGAATGAAGTCATCTTCTCACACAATACACTCAGTCCTCAATTTCTGCTCATTTGTTACATTCGAGCAAAGCTGGCCCCAGCTCGAATCTTTAATTTCTTTCTTACAAATCTGGTTTTGGCACTGGGCCTCTACTCACTGCGGTTTAGAAGGATGGTGGAGGGGGACCTCATCGAAATGTACCGAATAGTGAAAGGCCTGGGTAGAGTGGACGTAGAGAGGATGTCTCCATTAGTGGGAGAGTCTAGGACCAGTGGTCAGAGCCTCAGAATGAAAGCACGTTCCTTTAGGAAGGAGATGAGGAGGAATTTCTTTAGTCAGAAGGTGGTGAATCTGTGGAATTCATTGTCACGGAGGCCTGTGGAGGCCTGTGGAGGCCAGGTCAGTGGATATTCTTAAGGCAGAGTTAGGCAGATTCTTGATTAGAACGGGTGTCAAGGGTTATGGGGAGAAGGCAGGAAAATGGAATTAGGAGGCAGAGATCAGCCATGATTGAATGGCGGAGTGGATTCAATGGACCAAATGGCCTAATTATTCTCCTGTCACTTATGAACTTATGAACTATACGTAAGCGCTTAGATACATCTTAGATGCAATGTCACAATATATGAAAACTTGATTGGCTTCTCGAGCTCCCCATGTAGATGTTTTAAATGCAGGAAAAAGTCAACAAGGCTTTAATTTAACGTTCTAAAAGAAGGCAGGGCTGCCCACCTTCAACAGAGAATTGAAACAGTACAGATCGAAACAGAAATTTAACAGTAGTGCATAATTCTCTCAAATACAGCTTGAACTCGTGATCTAATGACTCGCGATCTGGAGGATGTTTCCATTAGAATAAAAGCACGTCCCTTTAGGAAGGAGATGAGGAGGGATTTCTTTAGTCAGAGGGTGGAGAATCTGTGGAATTCATTGTCACAGAAGGCTGCAGAGGACAAGTCAATGATATTTTTAAGGCAGAGATAGATAGATTCTTGTTTAGCACGGGTGTCAGGGGCTAGGGGAAGAAGGCAGAAGAATGGGGTCAAGAGGGAGAGATAGGTCAGCAATGATTGAATCAGCAGCGTAGACTTGATGGCCTAATTCTACTCCAATCATTTATGAACTTATAAACAAACATATCAATACACACGTGCACTTTGGGAAACCAACCATTGTCTATATAAATATGATGCCCAGCCAGTGGAAGGCAATAGATGATTACAATCGAGCCATTCACAGTGAACAGATACATGATAAGGGAATAACGTTTAGTGCAAAGTAGAGCCAGTAAAGTCTGATCAAAGATAGTTCGAGGGTCACCGATGAGGTAGGTAGTAGTTCTGGACTGCTCTCTGGTTGTGGTAGGATGGTTCAGTTGCCTGATAACAGCAGGGAAGAAACTGTCCCTGAATCTGGAGGTGTGCGTTTTCACACCTCTATACATTTTGCCCGATGGGAGAAGAGAGAAGAGGGATTGGCCAGAGTGCAACTCGTCCACGATTATGCTGCTGGCCTTGCCGAGGCAGCGCGAGGTATAGATGGAGTCAATGGAAGGGAGGTTGGTTTGTGTGATGTGTCTGGGCTGTGTCCGGACAATTCGCTGCAATATCTTGCGGTCTTGGATGGAGCTGTTCGCAATGCCTCCCGATAAAATGCTCTCTACGGCGCATCTGTAGAAGTTGGTGAGGGTTGTTTTTATGGAGATGCCGAACTTCCTAAGACTTCTTGGGAAGTAGAGATGTTGGTGTGCTTTCTCAAGCTGTTGACTATCTCTAAAGCAGCATTGTTGTAACATCCCTTGCGTACAGATGTGAGTGTGCGTGAGTGTGTGTGTGCGTGTGTGTATGCGTCTCATGCATGTGTTATGTGTTATGTGTTTGATGTGAATGGGAATGCAAGTGCAATTTTTATGTCGATGTCAGCTTTGCTGCGTTCAGTCCATCTGTTGAAGTTAGTTATTTAACTGAGCCGTCTTCCCGGCTCATTGTAATATAGAATTTATACACCATAAAACCACAGGTGAGGTTGAGTAATGAGCAGCATATTATAGTATTTCACCTCACATTTTTCAATTTATATTATCCAAGCATCTCACAGCACACAGTACCTCCCGTGGAAAGAACATTAGAGAGAATAGAAACAGAATAGAAAATGTGCTAAATAAAATAAATCAAAGCACATCTCTCTCAGTGCTTCGGGACGGTTCTCCTGGGACACTGACTGAACCGGTCCAGGTTTTGTCAGTTGGCTAGGCATATCAGAAACTGATTTTTCCCCAACACAGCTGGAGATATTCGACTTTTTTTACTGTTTTCCCTTTATTCACGTTTAAAACAAAACAAAGCATTAGGATGTTTAACAGCTGAGGTGTGGAGGCTGGTGTTGAGAAGGCACCTTCAGAAGGGAAGGGTTATGTGATATTAATGCAGCAGCCCCGAGCCATGCATGCTCTGCTGTCTTGTCCAGAGGGCCACTGGGGAATCTGCAATATCCATCACCCGACACACAGTGTTGTACATTCCCTTCTTACACTCCAGGCAGAGGAGCGAGGTTGGAGTGTAAGAGTGTGTCCAGTGGAGGTGGGGTGCAGGGGCTTTGTAGCCAGTTCCACTGCAAGGCTCCTGAGGGAAGTTGGAGTCAGAGGGCAGGCCCAAAGGAGGGCAATCAAAGAACTTGCAAATGCCGCCGAACGGAGCAGTCACTGGCTGTGGCTGAAAAGAAAAGATACTGTCTGGGCTGCCACGTGACCATCTAGAGGCTAACCATAAGACACACACCCAGGGCTGATCACCCTGTGGTGGGCCTGCCTCGACCGAGGGTGTCTTGTGATAAAAGGCCGAAACACCCAGTGACGTTGAGGTACACAACTGAAGATGTGTCTGAATGGTAGCAACATCACCTAGTGGTCACCCCCAAGAACTACACCAGTCAATTGTAGTGCAAACCTTAGGGATTGTAACATCTAGTCCTACTAATCAATGCCAGTATCAGCCCGCAAAGTAATTGTGCACAGTTGTAGCAACAGAGAACAGATTCAGTAACTCAGTGTTTCAGTTTAGTTTAGTTTGGAGATACAGCGCGGAAACAGGCCCTTCGGCCCACCGAGTCCTCACCAACCAGCGACCCCCCCCTCCCCCGCACACTAACACTATCCTGCACACACTAGGGACAATTTTACACATACACCAAGCCAATTAACCTACATACCAAAGATAGACAGGATAGACAGGATAAAAAGCAGGAGTAACTCAGCGGGACAGGCAGCACCTCTGGAGAGAAGGAATGGGTGGCGTTTTGGGTCGAGACCCTTCCACCTACAAACCTGTACGTCTTTGGAGTGTGGGGGGAAACCGAAGATCTCGGAGAAAACCCACGTGGTCACGGGGAGAACGTACAAGCCCCGTGCAGTCAGCATTCGTAGTCGGGATCGAATACCCGGGTCTCCGGCGCTGCAAGGGCTGTAAGGCAGCAACTCTACCCCTGCGCCACCGTGCCGCCCAGCGCGCTGGTATTATTTGGCGTTATTTAAATCCTAGCTTGCAGCCCAGAGTCTCCAGGCCCCGGGAATAATGACATTTCTTGTCAGGTAGTATGTGCAACACCATCGAGCCTCAGGATTTCTCCATTCCATTTCTTTGTCAATTTGATGATGAGCTGACAGCTTGCTGCTTGAGCTGGAAACAAGTTTTTCACTTTCTTGTAATGACAAGTTATCCATTTCTTTCACTTAGTACCAGGCATCAAAAAATCACCCATCACTCAATATTGGGTCATTGGAATAGGTTAGTGGTTTGACGTAGCGGCAGAAGTATTGTAGAACCTGCTTGTTTCTCCAGTATTTGCATGGATTGCCTGTTCATAAGTTCATTATCTCATAAGTGATAGGAGCAGTATTAGGCCATTCGGCCCATCAAGATTACTCCAACATTCAATCATGGCTGATCTATCTTTCCCCCTCAACCCCATTCTCCTGCCTTCTCCCCATAACCCCTGGCACCCGAACTAATCAGAATGTATGGCCTTATTGTGGGTTGTCCGGTAGTTTATCTGTGTTATCCGAGGGTCCAAGGAAGTGTGTACGGTTGGGACAGTACTCACTGCTGGTGACCCTCACTAACCTCCGGCTTCTTGGGACGGCAAAGCAGGGCAGCGGTAGAGTTGCTGCCTTACAGCACCAGAGTCCCGAGTTCGATCCTGACTACGGGTGCTGTTTGAACAGAGTTTGTGCGTTCCAAACCATGTGGGTTTTCTCTGGGTGCTCGTATTTCCTCCCACTCTCCAAAGACATTGACGTTTGTCGATTAATTGGCTTTGGTAAAAAATTGTAAATTGTTCCTAGTGTGTAGGGTAGTACTAGTGCACTGGGGTCGCTGGTCGGCACAGACTCGGTGGGCCGAAGGGCCTGTTTCTGGCGCTGTATCTCTATCTCGTATCTCTAAAAAAGGATGACCCATTCTTTTTTCTCCAGAGGTGTTGCCTGACCCGTTGAGATACTCCAGCACTTTGTGTCTATCTCAGGATAAAACCTATTTGCCCTCTTCCTCACCAGTCTCCAGTGATAGATACATCTGCGTACAGGAGTATTACGAAAGGTGATCAGTTCTCAGGAGGCAGTTCCATCTTCATGCCGAGGACACCCTCCATTTTCTGTGTGGCACGTAATTCATCCAAATGGGATGGACTCTGAACCAATCTGGCAGGCCATAAGTGAGCAGCCATGATGCATTGTGAATCAGTAGCAACTGCAGTAATGTCCACCGTAAGAATCCGTTACTGCGGCACGGCTAATGTGGGCCAAAGGGTCTGTTCCTATACTGTTCTCCTCCACGTTCAATGTCCAGCATAACCCTCACCCCCACCATTACTGTCAGGCAAGGGGACCGACCCTTGAGTGTAGAACCGTATCTGAGGAACTGCACCAGAGATCTGTGCTCACCTGCTGAAACTGCAACACTGACTACTTGCTCTCTACGAAGCACGAACAGCATGCAATAGACAATAGACAATAGGCGCAGGAGGAGGCCATTCGGCCCTTCGAGCCAGCACCGCCATTCAATGTGATCATGGCTGATCATTCTCAATCAGTACCCCGTTCCTGCCCTCTCCCCATACCCCCTGACTCCGCTATCCTTAAGAGCTCTATCTAGCTCTCTCTTGAATGCATTCAGAGAATTGGCCATCCACTGCCTTCTGAGGCAGAGAATTCCACAGATTCACAACTCTCTGACTGAAAAAGTTTTTCCTCATCTCAGTTCTAAATGGCCTATCCCTTATTCATAAACTGTGGCCCCTTGTTCTGGACTCCCCCAACATTGGGAACATGTTTCCTGCCTCTAACATGTCCAATCCCTTAATAATCTTATACGTTTCGATAAGATCTCCTCTCATCCTTCTAAATTCCAGTGTATACAAAAGATGCACCAGAGCTCATCAATCTCACAACCAGCAGATCACAATTCCAAGGACAAGTCTCACCCACGGTCACTCCCACTTCTCCCCTCTCCCATCAGGCAAGAGGTTCAGAAGTGTGAAAACACACACCTCCAGATTCAGGGGCAGTTTCTTCCCGGCCGTCATCAGGCAACTGGCATCCTATAAACAACTAGAAAGCAGGCCTCAGCTATCATCTACCTCATTGGAGACCCTTGGATTATATTTAATCGGACTTTACAGGACTTTACCTTGCACGATACGTTATTCCCGTTATCCTATGTGGACTGTGTACACTGTGGACGGCTCGGTTACAATCATGTATAGTCGACTGGATGGCACGCGACAAAAAGCTTTTGTTGGACCTCTGTACACGTGACAGTAAACTGAACTAAGTTCCCATTAGGTGTTACTAAAGTAAACTTACTGCTTCCGTCTCGGCACGATTCAATTCTTCGTTTCAAAAACAGAATGTTCAACTCATGCCACAGTCTTGACTTGGTTTTTTATTAAAGCTTTTAAAAATTGCATTTTTAGTTGCTTTTTTAAATGTCTTGAAATGAGAGGATGATTTCAATGAGAGAGACTACAAGATTTTTGTAAGGTTACACTTAGTTTGCGATCACCTTTTAGGGAAGGATGCCTGCAGTCTTCACCTGATCCAATTCCCACAACAAAATGGTTGACCCTTAACTCCCTCTGAAATGGCCCGGCAAATTGCTCAAATATAATGATAACCGTTAACAGGCTGTTCCCACCAGCACCACCTGGATAGCCAGGAGTGGGTGATAAATATCCCTGATGCTGACATCCCAAGAATGATTATTCACAAATGTTCTTTTTGCTCAAGGTGGGAGGAAGATTGCAAATCCCATTTCATCACGTTAGCGGTTAAATAGAAATGTTAAAAAACTCCCTTTAGCCTTATTACTTCTAACGCTTTTCATGATATTTTCCTCCCATGAAACGCATCATGATTTTTCACTGCATTATGGTCGTTAGGTGGGTGGGAGAAGTTGATATTGGAAAACTACTGATTAATTGTAGACCGCTAAAAGTTAATTCCCTTAAAGTACTTCCCTTGGCATTTGCCAATGGACTCTGAAGAAGGGTCCTGACCCGAAACGTTGCCTATCCATGTCCTCCAGTGATGCTGCCTGACTTGCTGAGGGACTCCTGCACTTTGCGTTCTATGCAAGATTGCAGCATCTGCAGTTCCTTATGCCTCCTCCCTTGAGCTTATCCATTATGTGGGAACAATTGAAGTTTTGGGATTTCACAGACAATTAACAAATAAAATCATAGGATTGTGACTTCAGTTTCAACCGCAGAATGAGCTAAAATACAATGCTTAAAGAAAAATTACATTCCAACCAAAGAGTGTAAATTTGATAATGTTTGATGAAGGATTTTTGCATATCGCCTTTAAGTCAGATTGTGAGGTTCTCAGGTTAAGCCAGCTGTTATCAGGCAACTGAACAATCCTACCACAACTAGAGAACAGTCCTGAACTACTATCCACCTCATTGTTGACCCTCGGTCTATCTTTGATCGGACTTTACTGACTTTATCTTGCACTAAATGTTATTCACGTTATTCCCTTTATCTTGTATCTGTACTCTATGGATGGCTCGATTGTAATCATCTATTGTCTTTCCACTGACTGGATAGCAGGCAACAAAACCGTTTCACTGTACCTCGGTACACGTGACAATGAACTAAATTAAACTCAAGTGATATTCAGGAGATGCGGCATTGGCAAAGATGCCATCTTTGGTCTAATAAGCCAAAGGCCAGTGCACCCCCAATCATGGGTATGAGTGACACCATGACACTCGTTTAAAGATGGCCACGGAACTCCCTGGGGCTCCAGCCAAGCTAATTAGTAGAACAGTTGTTATCACATTGACGTCAGTGAGACTTTGCTGTCTGCAAGAATCCAAGCGCAGGAATGTGCCACGGTCACAATTTTGGGCCAAGATTGAGAGCCGTTCTTCTTCTGGCGCATTAGGAAACAGTGCACTTGGAGCTAGTTAGCAACTATCACAAAAGTAGCTGCCACTTGCAGACCCGCGCGCCCCGTAGTCAGACTCGTGAAGGTTGTGGATCTCAAAAATATGTTGATCTATGAAAATATGTTTTAATTACAACAGAACCAGTGTTGTTACAAGCACGGGGCAACTCTAGATGATAAATGGTCTACTAATTAGAATTTATATGGATTTGCGCTGCAGTTTAATAATCAATTCTAAATCCCACAGCAAATTCTAATGTCCTCATAAATTTCCAGAGATTTGATAGTTATGGGAACCAGACCCAGAAAGTGAAGATGAGGCCAGTTTAAATCAGCCTTGATCTCCTTGAATGACTATTCGATGGACGTTCAATCTCTTCCTGTTCCTCCCTCCTCCAGTGCATTTCCCTGTGCATTTCTTTTTTTTTTTTTTTAATTTTTTTTGAAAAGCATATGTACAAATAGAAATTAAAAAACACATTTGTTACAAAGTTCTTACATAGCTTCAATTTTTAAATTTTTGAAGAGAGAAAGTAAAAATTTTAAAAAAACTATAAAGTTGGGGAGAGAGAATAAGAGGGTTAAAAAAAAAAGATCTAACAATAAAAATTAAAGGGAGTAGATCCGGGAGACAATAACCACAGTTGTACATCCAACCCCTAACTCAAGTTTCAACTTTTAATATAATTTTTTTATTTTAGTCCTGTGCCAAACCCATTTACCTTTCTAAAAATTCAATAAATGGAGACCATATTTTAAAAAATAACTCAGGTTTGTCGATTAAGGCAAACCTTATTTTTTCCAAATGCAGGGTCTCTGTCATTTCCGTAGTCCACATTTTAATTGTGGGGGTTATTGTTTTTTTCCAAAATTTAAGTATTATTTTTTTCGCAGTTATTAGACTGTAATCAAGAAAATGTACCTGACTTGCTGTAAAATTTGTAGTATATTCGGATAATCCTAATATAATTAATTTTGGATCCATATCTAATTTTTTATTAATAACTTTAGAAACTATTTTAAAAATCTCCAACCAGAAGTTTTGCATTTTTATACAAGTTACGAAAATATGAGTTAAATTAGCTTCTTGAAATTGACATTTATCACAAATAGGAGAGATACTAGGAAAAATCCTATTTAATTTCGTCTTCGAATAATGTAATCTATGTATTATTTTAAATTGTATTAAGGAATGTCTAGTATTCAATGAACATTGATGTATATGTTGTAAACTTTCATCCCATATATCTTGCCTTATAAATTGATTCAATTCGTCCTCCCATGCTCGTCTATAAGATTCTGATGACGGAATGTCAGTGTCAAGGAGAGTATTATAAATAAAGGATATTAATTTATTTGAATTATAATGTCGATTCAGGCATACATCGAGTGTTTCTGGACCTCTAAACTTATATTCTTGCATGTGTGATTTTACATAATCTCTAAGTTGTAAATATCTAAAATAATTATTAACATGTAATCCGTACTTCTGCTGTAAATCCTGAAAAGAAAGAAAAGTTCCCTTATGATAAAGATCTCCCACCCTTTTAATTCCATAACTTTTCCATTGAGCAAAGCCTCTATCTAAGACAGACGGTTTAAAAGAAGGATTATTCGCAATAGGAAGGAAAACAGATAATTTACTCAATTTTAACGTAAGCTTTAATTGTTTCCAGGTACGGATAACACTGTGTATAATGGGATTACCTCCATATGTTTTTTTATTTAAATTTATTGGAGCTAAGAGGATCGCACCAATGTCAAATGGTAAACAATCCTCTTTCTCCATCTTTAACCAATCCGGTTGTTGATCAGAATCATCCAACCAGCAGGTTATATTTTTAATATTAACCGCCCAATAATAAAATAAAAAATTAGGTAAAGCAATTCCTCCATTAATTTTAGACTTACATAGATGTCTTTTATTTATTCTATGAGTCTTATAGTCCCAAATAAAATTAGTAACAATTGAATCAATTTAAAAAAAAAACTTTTTTGGAAGATAGATCGGAATTGCTTGAAATAAATATAGTAGCTGTGGAAGAAAGATCATCTTTATAGTTATAGCTTTGATAGTTATGGGAACCAGACCCAGAAAGTGAAGATGAGGCCAGATTAAATCAGCCTTGATCTCCTTGAATGACTATTCGATGGACGTTCAATCTCTTCCTGTTCCTCCCTCCTCCAGTGCATTTCCCTGTGCATTTCACTGGCCATTTGCCAGGAAACTGGGAGTGGAATTGGAGAAAATGCAAGCAAAAAATAAACAGGTTCAACACCCTGGCACAAATCTGGGTGGGAGAGTGAACTCAGTGGAACATGAAGAAAGGCCCCAGCTTGATTTGGCCATGTCAAGGGAGTGGCAGGCGCTCCACAATGTAAATTAAAGTGACATTTTGCTGACAATAACAGGAAGACATATTTTTATCCAAATGGCGATAAATTAGGCAAGGAGGATGTGCCATCGGACCTGGTGTCTTTGTACACGAGTGAATGATAATAAGATGTTTCCACTAGTGGGAGAGTCTAGGACCAGGGGTCATAGCCTCATAATTAAAGGACGTTCCTATAGGAAGGAGATGAGGCGGAATTTCTTGAGTCAGAGGGTGGTGAATCTGTGGAATTCATTGCCACAGAAGGCTGTGGAGGCCAAGTCAATGGATATTTTTAAGGCAGTGATAGATAGATTTGTGATTAGTACAGGTGACAGGGGTTATGGGGAGAAGGCAGCAGAATGGGGTTAGGAGGGAGAGATAGATCAGTTATGATTGAATAGCAGAGTATTCTTGATGGGCCGAATAGCCTAATTCTGCTCCTATCACTTATGGCCTTATGACCTTATGAAGAAAGCAAGTGATTAATATGGCAAATAGTACGAAATTGTGTACAGTAGCAGAAATACCTTGCTGCAATTGTACAGGACCTTGGTGAGACCACACCTTGAATATTATATACAATTTTGGTCTCCTTTTAAAACAAAAATATAGAATGTGTATCATGTCCAAGTCAGAGATAGATAGATTCTTGATTAGTACAGGTGTAGGAGGACATGGGGAGAAGGCAGGAGAATGGGGTTAGGAGGGAGAGATTGATCACCCATGATTGAATGGCAGAGTAGACTTGATGGGCCAAATAGCCTAATTCTGCTCCTGTGACTTATGATCTAAGTCAGAACGGAGTGTAATTTAGAGTGAAACCTGGAGGTGGCGGTATTCCCTGCATCTGCTGTCCGTGTCCTCCTTCATGGTAAAGGTCTCGGGTTTGGAGGGTGCTATCAGAACACAGTGCATGCTACAGATGATACACACTGCAGCCATCCTGCACCAGTGGTGAAGAGAATGAATGGTTATAGTGGTGGTTGGGTGATCAATCAAGCGAGCTATTGATCGTGCATGGTGTAAAGCACCCCCAGGATGTTGATGGGTGGGAACACAGTCAATGAGTACCAAATGTAGGTGGGTTGAACGCTTTCTGGATGGAAATGGCCACTGTCTGGAACTTCCGTTGGTCTGGATTCGCATTTATTGCTGGATTGGTTAAAGACAGTAGATTTCCTTCCTGGGATGTATTAGTGCTGTAAAATTCTACGCAGAAGGAAAATAGGAACATCTGACTATTTTATCAGTGCAGTTGATAGGGAATGTAAAAAAAAACTATGCAATTCTGAAATTGGCATATTTGCCAGTGACTGTTACTTAAAGAAGGTACATTTTGCCTCTGGAACACCTTAAAGTGAGAAAATAAGAAATTGTACTTAGGCCTGGATCAGACTTTTCAAAGACTTGAATGTTGCGAGATTGCACCGTTCTGTCTGTGTGCTGTTTCAGAAGAGGTTTTAATGTCCTCATGAATGCGATGATTTGACTCCCATTTCACTGGATCTCTGTACATGTGCCAATAAATAAGCAAACTAATTACCCAATGTTTCCAAGATGAGACAAACATGGATTGTGCTGGAGTGCATGAATTATAATGGGGTGGACACAAAAAGCTGGAGTAACTCAGCAGGACAGGCAGCATCTGTGGAGAGAAGGAGTGGGTGGTGACGTCTCGGATCGAGACCCTTCTTCAGATTCTAATGGGGTGCGGGGATATAGAGACGCTTGTTATGATGATCTGTTATTATTGTGTGCGCCAATATATTTGGTGATGCTCCTCAGTCCGCTTTACACCAGGGGACATATAACTGACAAGATTCCAGCAGGGGAAGTTTCCTCTTGCCAGCATCGCCACACACAAATATGGACAATTTACTTTCCTTACCTTTACTAGCTATAAAAAAACAAGATGGTCTAAAATAAACTCCTCGAGCTTTGATGGCATTTTTCACTGCTTACAGTTATAGTTACATCTGTATCGTGACATCTTTACATCAGTTACATCTAGATAGTTACATCTTTATGCATAAGACAGCATTGACAGTATTAAGATCATTTTACCCTCTCATATACTGTTTAAGTCATAACATTTTGAATGCAATAAAAATTGCAGTATAATCCTGAACCAGTGTAGCAGTGATTTTCCTGTATAAATGTGTAAGTTTTGTTATTTGCAGATGAATGTTTTATGAGGTTTCAAGCCATGATATCACTGTGCCTGGATGTTGTTAAGCAGGTTCATTCTGTAATTGACAATAGAGATCAAATAAGACTCAGATATATCCATTTGCAGTGAGACCAAGCACGAGACCAAGGGTTAAAATTATCATCAAACATAAAAGGAGCATAAGAAAATAACTGTAGATGCTGGTACAAATCGATTTATTCACAAAATGCTGGAGTAACTCAGCAGGTCAGGCAGCATCTCGGGAGAGAAGGAATGGGTGACGTTTCGGGTCTGAAGAAGGGTCTCGACCCGAAACGTCACCCATTCCTTCTCTCCCGAGATGCTGCCTGACCTGTTGAGTTACTCCAGCATTTTGTGAATAAATAAAAGGAGCATCTCAGAGAATATTTTTTCACATGAAGGCTTGCTCAGCTGGTGGTAGGAGTGGTGCAAATAAAAACACATAACAGCTGGTTTAGTTTAGTTTTACTTTGGAGATACAGCATGGAAACAGGCCCTTCTGCCCATCGCGTCCGCACCGACCAGCGATCCCCGCACATTAACACAATCCCACACACTCTAGGGACAATTTACATTTATACCAAACCGATTAACCTACAAACCTGTACGTCTTTGGAGTATGGGAGGAAACCGAAGATCTCGGAGAAAACCCACGCGGTCACGGGGAGAACTTACACAAACTCCGTACAGGCAGTACCCATAGTCAGGATCGAACCCGGGTCTCTGGCGCTGCAAGCGCTGTAAGGCAGCAACTCTACCGCTGAGCCACCAAGCTACTAAAAGGAAAATTAGATTAGGTTAGTTTAATGTCATATTCACCACAATGCAATTAAACTCCTTATTCATCTGAAGCTCACAGTGTAAACAGTATACACATACTAATGATAAATACAACTATAATTATAACAACACGTGTGGTGCAAGACTGATTGTGGTGCAAAACCAGAATAGAGCAAAAGAATATTAAAATACAATAATTGCATGACCAAATGGGTTTATTCTGTTATTGTACGTTATTGCATAAATATTTAAATATTGCATAATATAAATAAATGGTATTCATATAAATATTGTATAAATATTTGAAAATGAAATCATGGAAAGAATGCTGGGAATAGACAGAGAATTGAACTTGGTGTAGCTGGGACATGTTGGCCGGTGTGGGCAAGTTGGGCTTTACTGCTATTTATTTGTTGATCGTAACACATAGAAGATAACATAGAGTCATAGATTGACGCAGTGTGGAAACAGGCCCTTCGGCCCAACTTGCCTACACCGGCCAACATGCCCCAGCTACACTAGTCCCACCTGCCCACTTTGGTCCATATCCCTTCAAACCTGTCCCATCCAGGTACCTGTCTAACTGTTTCTTAAATGTTGGGATAGTCCCTGCCTCAACTACATCCTCTGAAGAAGGGTCTCGTCCCGAAACGTCACCCATTCCTTCTCTCCAGAGGTGCTGCCTGACCCGCTGAGTTACTCCAGCATTTTGTGTCTACCTCCTCTGGCAGCGTGTTCCACACACCCACCACCCTTTGCATGAAAAAGTTACCCCTCTAATTCCTATTAAATCTTTTCCCCTTCAAAAACCTATGCCCTCTGGTCCTCGATTCACCTACTCTGGGCAAGAGGCAACAGTGGAGAGTTTTTGCCCTGGAGTTACAAAATCTGCAGCTATTCCTACAGCATCCTTAACTGAAAGGCATGTGTCAGGATAAGTCTATTTTGTTAGACTTTTGTTTGAGGAGGTTGGTCTGAAGACGAGATGTCTCCTTCAGATTGCTAGATTCTAAGCAATGCTATTCCGATGCTTTTATTTCCACTGCTCGGTTTATTTCCTTATCGTGGGTGAATGTTTACTGCAAAAATCTGTAATGACATGATTTAACAATTGTCAGCACAGTCTTGGTTGACTAATGCCGCACTCCCTATGCATTAGGTCTGTTTCAGGAGAAACCCCAGCCGCTGCTAAATAATATCCGAGCATCCTCAGGCAAGAACAAGCGTGGACAGACACTCCCGTGGGATGAAGCAAGTGCAACACAAGGTACGACCACTGGTCAAGCACAACTTGTATTTTTAATTTGTAATCAGCACCTTCCCACTTTGAAGAAGGGTCTCGACCCGAAACGTCACACATTCCTTTTCTCCAGAGATGCTGCCTGGCCTGCTGAGTTACTCCTTTTCTTCGCTTCCAGTTTTATCCCCACTCTCCTCACTCCAATTAGGCAGTGCCGGAGACTCGGGTTCGACCCTGACCCCAGGTGCTGTTGGTTTGGTATAAATGTAAATTGTCCCTCGTGTGTGAACATTAGCGTTAATGCGCAGGAATCGCTGGTCGGTGCGGTTTCGGTGGGCCGAAGTGTTTTACCCACTGTACCGCTAAACTGAACCAAGCTAAACTTGCAATGAGGAATGGTGTAGAGATTCGAGGAAAGCAGGGCAGCAGGGAAATTGGAAAGAAATGTTTCATTTGGATCCATTGCTTTTAACCGGAAACAAGTTTGCCCTTTTTTTTATCTCATTGTGATTGTTATTTTCCTCCAGATGATCTATGGACAGTGTACGTCACAAAGTACGAAGATGACGTCCAAACCCCAATTTACAGATTTTCCCTGCATCCCTCAGTTCCTTCACCATGGCACCTCCTGTCGTTGAGGAATGGGGAGATCCCATCATTTAAAGTAAGTTCCTGCCAAAGGGATTGCAAATGCGTTGAAATCATCTCCTGTCAGTGGCTGCAAGGGGAAGAGATTCTCATCAGAGCATGCCTTCAGCTGGAAATGGGTTCCCTTATAAGAGAAGGATAAATTCCTGGAGATCTCTTTAATGGGTACTTAGTCAGACACTGTCTCCACTCAATGAGGAGGCCATGCTGTGGGTCATCAATAGGATAGTCATAAATAAATGGAACGGGGAATCCAAGAGAAGCTGGTTTATTCAAAGGTGGGTTGTAATGTGGAACGCACTTGCACATTACAACACAGAAAGCAGCCACTCAGCGCATTCTTTAGTCAGAGGGTGGTGAATCTGTGACATGCATTGCCACAGAAGGCTGTAGAGGCCAAGTCAATGGACATTGATATGGTGAAGAGTGATTGATTCTTGATTAGTACAGGTGTCAGGGGCTATGGGGAGAAGGCAGGAGAATGCGATAGAGGGGGAAAGATAGATTAGCCAATTTTATGAATGGCGGAGTAGACTTGATGGGCCGAATGGCCTAATTCTGCTCATATGAACTTATGAAGTCCAGGCCAGCTCCCAGAAGAACAATCCCATCAAACCCGTTCCACCTCTCGTTTGCCTGTAACCCTGCAACCTGCTGTCTCTCTCACATGCTCCACCTTTGATTCTTTTTTGTCACTTACCCGTACTAAAGAGTAATTTACAGGGCCCGTTAAGCGGAGAAAACCCACGCGGTCACGTGGAGAATGTATAAACTCCGTACAGAGGGCACCCATCGTCAGGATTGAACCTGGGAGGGTCTCTGGTGCTGTAAGGCAGCAAATCTACTGCCCTGCCCGAGATAGACAATAGACAATAGGTGCAGGAGGAGGCCATTCGGTCCTTCGAGCCAGCACCGCCATTCAATGTGATCATGCCTGATCATTCTCAATCAGTACCCCGTTCCTGCCTTCTCCCCATGACTCCGGTATCCTTAAGAGCTCTATCTAGCTCTCTCTTGAATGCATTCAGAGAATTGGCCTCCACTGCCTTCTGAGGCAGAGAATTCCACAGATTCACAACTCTCTGACTGAAAAGGTTTTTCCTCATCTCAGTTCTAAATGGCCTACCCCTTATTCTTAAACTGTGTGGCCCCTGGTTCTGGACTCCCCCAACATTGGGAACATGTTTCCTGCCTCTAACGTGTCCAACCCCTTAATAATCGTATACGTTTCCATAAGATCCCCTCTCATCCTTCTAAATTCCTTCTAACAAGATGTGCAGGGATGGTTAGTCGGTGTGGACTCGATGGGCCGAAGGGCCTGATCCCGTGCTGTATCTCTAAACTAAATTAAACTAAACTCTCTTTCCACTTGCAAGGTGTACATGGTGCCAAATGGCAACTTCACGAAGAAGCTGACCGTGTGCTCATCATCTGTTGGGTTGCCAAGTCCCAAGTGTCCAAGGAAGTGGATGATCACAACATTATCCTGCAATGTTAGGAAAGGCTGGAAGTTTGATTTTCATTTCTACGCATCGGCAAAGGAACAACACCACACTCAGTAAGTGGAAAGATGGGACAAAAGTCTCATCTGTCACCTTAAGTCTAGAACATTAAGATCTACATCTTAACTCCCTTCACACAACTTAATTCCCGAATGGTTCAATGAAACTCCAGTAGGTAAATAATTAAAATCGGGATCAGTCCCGGAATGTAATAACAAGGAAGTGCAGATGCTGGTTTATCAAAGAAAGTTTGAGTCTTGAAGAAGGGTCCCACACCGAAACGTCACCCATCCATGCTCTCCAGAGATGCTGACCCGTTGAGTTACTGCAGCAACTTGTGTCTGTCTTCAATAGATGGTGGACCAAATTTAAAGGGCTGAATCCCTTACTCTGTTGGATATAATGGAAGTTGCTGTCTCTCCCTTTTTGGTTGCTTTGCTCCCCCCAGCCCAGAACAATTTCCATCTCCACCAACAGGAGATGACGAGGGAGACCTCAGGATCTGCGTGTTCCATCAACGCACAGATCAGGTGCTGAAGTACACAATAAGGGCCCCCATTCAGCCCTGAGCAACCGAACTACTTGTTCAACTCCTCCAACATCAGGCAGCTTCCAGGGCAAGCAAAATGCATAGAAAGGAACTGCAGATGCTGGTTTACACCGAAGATAGACGCAAAATACTGCAGTAACTCAGCGGGTCAGGCAGCATCTCTGGATAGAAGGAATGGGTGACTTTTCGAGTCGAGACCCTTCTCCATACTGAGAGTCAGAGGAGAGGGATACGTTCTCACACCTTACACTTCCTTATCTCTGTGTCTCCCCCTCCCCTGACATTTTTTTAAAATCATAAAATAATATGACATCACACCGAGCACTTCATCACACCAATGGGCAGTGAGAACCTCAAAACTGAGGTTAACCTGTTTTTAGAGGGCAGGGATGCAAAAGGACATGGAACCCAGTTGAGTGAATGAAATAAAAACAGAAGATGCTGGAGATATTCACCAGTGTGGAAAGAGAAGCAGAATTAAATTATCGGATTGATAACTTAAGAGCACGGAGTTCAGTTTCAGATCGAACTTGATTTAATCGAATGACAAAACTGTTGTTCTCATGCCCCTGCTATTATTTGCTAAGTATGTGGAGAACTGTACACTGCAAGGGCCAGGAAGCGACCGGGTCGATCATCTCTGACCCCTCTCACCCTGGCCACAAACTCTTCAAAGCACTTCCCTCTGAAAGGCGACTCCGGACTGTCAAAGCCGCCACAGCCAGACATAAAAACAGCTTTTTTCCACGAGCAGTAGCTCTACTCAACAGCCAAAAGTCTGTAGCCTCCTTTTGCTCTGGCATTTTATTTAATTTGTCACATGTTTAAATTGTAATATTTTATTTTTAATTGTCTATTGTATATCGTGTTGTTACTTGCGAGCAAAGCACCAAGGCAAATTCCTTGTATGTATACATACCTGGCCAATAAAATCTATTCAATTCAATTCTAGTCAATCCAATTCAATTCAAATAAAGCCTTTGTGGAGAAATGCTGCATATAAGATAACGAAGATCAATGCAGAGTTTCATCCATTATTTGCTCCCAGCATAAGCATCAAGCTGACGTCCGACATGGATTAACAATCTTCCCTTTATTTGATCCAACCATGCTTATGACCCCTATGAAAGAAATTGGCCGCTGAGATCAAAGTTGTCTAAGTTTAGGGCAGTTTATATTGGAAAATATCCACAAAGACTTGTGCAAAGATTACGATCAATAACATTCGGCATTTACATATGAAATTGATTTTGGAGAAAGGTTCAAAACCTGGCAGAACAGTGTTGTAATCTACCAGTTTAGTTTAGCTTACTATGGGTTACTTGATTGTCACCTGTACCAAGGTACAGAGAAAAGCTTTTGTTGCATGCTAATGAATCAGCAGAGAGACAATACATGATTACAGTCGAGCCGTCCACAGTGTACAGATGCAGGATAAAAGGAATAAGATTTAGTCCAAGGTAAAGTCCATTAACGTCTGATTAAAGAGAGCCCGAATGTCTCCAATGAGGTAGATATTAGCTCAGGAC